>NC_135806.1:139748299-140090502 GCF_964213995.1 Mustelus asterias
CACAACATCCGCTACTGTCATTGACCAATCATTCAGAGAATGTTCTGTGGAGAGAGAGAGAGAGAGAGAATATTAAACCAGCGCAGGGACAGACATCAGTGTTTCAATATCAAACTGCCAGTCTCAGCGGTGAGGTGGATTCTTCCAACACACCACGGGGGAAAGGTTACAATAGTTTATTCATGATTCGTATCGGGATTGCCCCAGAGATTGCCCCACCTTCCTCTGATACAGCTCTAACACAGCATGCTAATCACAGGGAGAACATTCTAATGCAACTCTCTGCTCCAAGTCACAGATACAAATTGCTTATACAATTAGTCAGTACAACGAACATTTTTTGTTTTAAAATTTCAATCTTGCTTACAAAGGTGTATTATTAACCCTTCACCCAAAAGCGTGTCCGCAGTTTTCTAACTGGTAAATGTCTGTTTCTCCTAACCAGTTTCTCCTCACCTTGCTGACAAGTTCTGCTGGTATCAGTTAGGACCTTGAGGTATAAGCATTTGTCTAACATGTGATTTTACTCTAAATGTTTACTCTAAATAGCTGTTCTGTCTGGAGACAATACACATCTCTTTAACCTGTGTTGAATGCTCCCACCACCCACATTGTCTGTACATTTAAGACCTGGCTGGCTGTAGAGATTTGCATTCTAATCAGTATTCTGTAATTTGATTTCTGTCTCTGTATGCCCTGTTTGAGAACAGATATCCACTCCATCTGACGAAGGAGCTGTGCTCCGAAAGCTTATGGTATTTGCTACCAAATAAACCTGTTGGACTTTAACCTGGTGTTGTGAGACTTCTTACTGATTTTACTCTAATGCAGGGGTCTTACAACCATTCCCCTATACTAAACATGTTAATTTAACTCTTACACTCAATATACTGAGTCTGTCATTGAGTGAACATAGGTCTTTCACAGTCAGATTTGAGATAGTTTGCAGACTGACATTGGGCAATATGGAGTGAGTTACAGGCTGGAATCCAATTGAAGGGTTTCAGAGTCCAATCTTGATGCAGCAACAGTGCAAACTTCCTCTTCAGAAACAATGTTGAAACTTTGGTGAAAATTGGAAAATCTCTCCCTCAAATGCTGTGGGGTCAATTGAGAATCTCAGAATTGAGATGGATTGTTTTCTGTTTGGTAAGGATATGAGAGATGTGGGACCAAGGCAAGTCAATGGAATTAGGATACTAATCAGCCTTGATCACATTGAATCTGAGCACAGGCTGGAGAGCCTGAATGTTTCATGTTCTTTGTACCTTGCTGGAAACCTGACAATCTTTCTCTACTCTGTTCCTCAAACTCTGCATTAGACATTCACCCACTCTCAACCCTACAGCGAAGTAGTAAAAAGGACAATTTAGGCAACAAGATAAATTTGATTAATTATTAAAAAGCACCTACTGAGACCCCGTACTGAGACCGACAGCAAGACAGTGGAAAGCCAAACGTAAACAGAACCCATCTCCAATTCTTCAGTGTTTTGTCTTTCTCACTCAGAGGTCCTTGTCTTTTGACACCAAAATACAGAAGTTGCTCAAAATGTTTCTTCACTTCTCGTGAAATCACCCAAAACTGATAAAAATCTCTCTAAATCTACTGTCTAACAGGAAGTCTGTTTAATTTTAGAAAAGTGTCAGAAAAACTCTGTCAGCAACTGTGGAGAGAGAAACAGTTTCAAGTCCTCTTCAGATGTGTTTGGGAAACAGTAAGTCAGTTTATGTTGAGCAGAGAAAGCGAATAAAGTGTTGGTGACTAACACACCACGTCTATTTACGAAACGAAGGCACAAACCACCGCATCAAGTGAGAATGGAAGATGCTGCATTAGCTTCCAATCTTGTTGTCAGAGTGGGATTAAATTGATCAGTGTGTAGAATGGGTGTAGAGTTTGCGTTACACGATTAACCCACACCCGAAGATTGTGCTGCACACAACAGGTAGAATTCACACTGTATGCACAGTTCCATGATTGTTATGTGTAGCCAGTGTAAACCAAGTTTATTGGCCATACCACATTGCCCCTTAGTGTCCCAAGATAGGTTAGTTGGATTAATGGGATAAATACGTGGGGTTATGGGTTAAGTCTGGGGTTGTGTGGTGGCACAGTGGCTAGCACTGCTGCCTCACAGCACCAGGGACCTGGGTTCGATTCCAGGCTTGGGTCACTGTCTGTGTGGAGTCTGCACATTCTCCCCGTGTCTGTGCTGGTTTCCTCCGGGTGCTCTGGTTTCCGCCCACAGTCCAAAAGACGTGCTGGTTAGGTGCATTGGCCATGCTAAATTCTCCCTCAGTGTACCTGAACAGGCCTTGGAGTGTGGCAACTAGGGGAATTTCACAGTAACTTCATTGCAGTGTTAATGTAAGCCTTACTTGTGACACGAATAAATAAACTTTAAACTTTAAAGACTTAGTGCAGATTCGATGAGCTGAATGGTCTCCTTCTGCACTGGAGGGATTCTATGATTCTATGAAAGCCACTTTCAACAGGGAGTAAAATGCTGGATTATGGTGCCAAACACAGTAAGGAGTCTAACAACACCAGGTTAAAGTCCAACAGGTTTATTTGGTAGCAAACGCCACTAGCTTTCAGAGCACTGCTCCTTCATCAGGTGAGTGGGAGATCTGCTAACAAACAGCAAACAGGGCATATAAAGTCACAAACTCAAGTTACAGAATAATGAATAATGATTGGAATGCGAGTCTTTACAGCTAATCAAGTCTTAAAGGTACAGACAATGTGAGTGGAGAGAGTATTAAGCACAGGTTAAAGACAATACACATCTCTTTAACCTGTGCTTAATGCTCTCTCCACTCACCTTGTTTGTACCTTTAAGACTTGATTAGCTGTAAAGACTCGCATTCCAATCATTACTCATTATTCTGTAAATTGAGTTTGTGTCTTTATATGCCCTGTTTGCTGTTTGTTAGCAGACCTCCCACTCACCTGACGAAGGAGCAGCGCTCCGAAAGCTAGTGGCGTTTGCTACCAAATAAACCTGTTGGACTTTAACCTGGTGTTGTTAGACTTCTTACTGTGTTTACCCCAGTCCAACGCCAGCATCTCCACATTATGGTGCCAAAGACAGAATGATGGAGTTGAATGAGGGATATTTGTTGAATGGGGAAGTGCATCTGAAAATCGTTGATTTTTGGGACGAAGGGAGTGGGGAGATCAGCAATTGAGAATGCAGACTGTGGATGTTTTCCAATCCCACCAGTGTGAGCTGACCCCAGTCAATAAGGTAGCAATGTCCCACCTGCTCACAGCTGGGTTGTGTCTTTTCACCTGGGTCACCAGTAAGCTGGATTTTCGTTTTGAAGGTTAGAAACATACAGGGAAACTAGAAGCAGGAGTAGACCATTCAGCCCTTTGAGCCTGCTCTACCATTGATTTTGAATATGGCTGATCAACAAATTCAATATCCTGATTTTTTTTTATTCATTCATGGGACACGGGTGTCGCTGGCTGGCCAGCATTTATTACCCATGCCTAGTTGCCCGAGGGCAGTTGAGAGTCAATCACATTGCTGTGGCTCTGGAGTCACATGTGGGCCAGACCAGGTAAGGACGGCAGATTTCCTTCCCTAAAGGACATTAGTGAACCAGATGGGTTTTTCCGACAATCGACAATGGTTTCCTGGTCATCAGTAGATTCTTAATTCCAGATTTTTTTATTGAATTCAAATTCCACCAAATGCTGTGGCGGATGGCCAGGGTTGTGCCCTTCCCTCATATCCCTTTAGCCCCAAGAGCTACATCTAATTTCTTAAAAGCACACAGCATGTGATTCAACACTTTCTGTGGTAGTGAATTCCACAGGTACACCACTCTGTGGGTGAAGAAATTTCTCCTCACCTCAGTCCTAAAAGGTTTACCCCTTATCCTTAAACTATGAGCCCTAGTTTCTATAGGTATGTAAAGAGAAAAAGATTGACAAAAACAAATGTACAGTCAGAAAAGGGAGAATTCATAACGGAAAAAAGAAATGGTTGAGGAATTAAATTTATACTTTGCTTCAGTCTTCACAAAGGAAGACATGAATAATGTGCCAGAAGTTCTGAGAGAAATAAGTTTTAGTGAGGAGCTGAAGGAAATCAACATTAGTAGGGAAATGGTTTGGGGAAATTGATGGGATTGGAGGTGGGTAAATCTCCAGGTCCTGATAATCTTCATCCCAGAGTATTTAAGGAAGTGGCCCTGAAAGTAGTAGCTCCATTGGTGATTATTTTCCAAAATTCTTTGGACTCTGGACTTATTCCTGAAGATTGGAGGGTAGCTAATGTAAGCCCAAAGTAATTTCTCCTCATTTCTGTTTTAAATCTGCCACCCCTTATCCTAAAACTATGAATTCTTGTTCTAGATTGCCCCACAAGAGGAAACATTCTCTCCAGTCTACTTTGTCAATCCCCCTTATCACCTTGTACACCTTAATTAGATCTCCTCTCATTCTTCTAAACTCCAGGGAGTATAGGCCTAAACTTCCCAATCTCTCTTCAAAAGACAAACCTCTCAACTCTGGAATCAATCCAGTGAACCTCCTCTGAATTGCCTCCATTGCTACTATATCCCTCCTCAGGTAAGGGGACTAAAACTGTACACAATATTCTAATTGCAGTCTCTTTGATACTTTGTACAGTAGCAGCAACACTTCACTATTTTTATATTCTATTCCTTTAGCAATAAATGGCAAGATTTATTTGCAATTTTCAGAAATGTTCCCCAGTCCATCATGGCCAATTCATGCCTCATACCATCATTGTTAACTTTATTGAGATTCAGGATCCTGGTCTCAGAATCAACTACCTTACTTTGGTAAAAATTTCTGTCATATTATGGTCACTCATCCCCAAGGGTTCTCTCACTCCACTCCCTGAAGTGTCCCTCACAGGACCCTGAGCCTCACGCTCCCTTTATCCTCCACTCTCAGAAGAATGTCTCTCACAAGTCCCCCGAGCCTCACGCTCCCTTTATCCTCCCCGAGCTTCATGCTCCCTTTATCCTCCCAGAAGAGTGTCTCGCAGGTCTGGTGCTCTCCACTCCCTGAAGGTAAGCGAGGGCCCCGAGTCTCATGCTCCTTTTATCCTCCCAGAAGAGTGTCCCTCGCAGGTTGGGTGTAATCTTGTGACCAGTTCCTTTTCTTTTAAACTGATGCAATTTCCAAAGTCCAAGCTACAATTCTGATGTAGAACTCAACTTGCGACAAAATGTAATAATACAAGTGGTTGCGGCTGAGCGATTGAAATGATGCCAAAAGGAAGTGGTACCTTAGTAAGCATAGACATGTTATTTTGAGCTGTTGGAGAACTAATTTCCAAGAAAAACTGTTAAATCCGTAGCAGGATTTATTGAAGTGTCATTGTGAGAAGTAAAACCTGGAAAGAAATCTTTGATTAGTTGAGCTTGGTGACAAGCACAATAGTCTACATAATAATAATAAATGCAACAAGTAGAAGGATCATTAATGCTGAAATAGACAATAGCACCTCATTCGAGAGCTACTCCTGTCAACGAAAGACTTTGGTGATTTTCTCTTTCTTTGGAGCGTTAACTTTGTAGTTATGGCATAGTTGTCACACTAGTTGGGCTGATTGTGGAGTTTTTTTTGGGATACCAGTTTCTGAGTTATTGCTAAATCCTGTTTCGAGCTGGAGGAGCCAGTGATGCTGTTGTCAGTAATTGGATCAGTTGTTTATTGTCTTGGAAGATAATGTACGACTGCACTTTTATTGTTCCTCCCATTCTTGTATCCTTCAGGACAGAGCTACAGAGACAGTTTTAAGAGTTTGTTTGGTATCTGGCTGATTAGCAAATGTACTTGCGGTTCTTTTATTAATAACTGAATGGATTTCTTCCACTTAGATCTTAAACCGGGCATGTCTTTGAACCTCCTTGTTCAACCCACTACCTGGCTAAGAGTTGCAGGGCTCTGTTGGCTAGCTGCTTTGCCTATTTATCCCTGTTATCCTCTGATCAACCTTTTGAATTTCATCTGTTGTTTCTTGTTTTAAATTTAACTGTTGCTGTTGGGTCACGGAGTCAGAAAGTGTAGGGGCAGTAAAAGAATTATGGGCAAGTGTTTCTACCCCATATATCAGATAACATGGAGTTCTGGGGAACACTGTCTCTGATATAGATGAGGGACATTGTTAAGTGATGGCTGCACTCTCTGTATGGTGGTGGTCCGTTTGTTTCCCTGATTCTCAGCAGCAAGGCCAATTGCTTTCTTACCTCCTGGTTTTTATGTTCCACCAGTCCTGCTGATTGGGGATGATGTGGTGTGCTGTGGTCTAACCCAATCCCCCTTTTTTCATATTAATCTTGAAAAACCTGAGAAGCCTGGGCTCTGCCTTGATTGGAGTGTAGTATCTTGGATGCACCATCCAAGGAGGCACATGACATGCATAGGCAGCTGGGATCAAGCGGATCCCTTGAAGAGTATAGACAGTGTAGGACTGGAGTTAAGAGAGAAATCAGGAAGGCAAAAAGGGGACACAAAATTGTTTTGGCAGATAAAGTAAAGGAGAATCCAAATTCTACAAATACATAAGAACATAAGAAATAGGAGCAGGAGTAGGCCATCCAGCCCCTCGAGCCTGCCCCGCCATTCAATAAGATCATGGCTGATCTGACGTGGATCAGTACCACTTACCCGCCTGATCCCCATAACCCTTAATTCCCTTACCGATCAGGAATCCATCCATCCGCGCTTTAAACATATTCAGCGAGGTAGCCTCCACCACCTCAGTGGGCAGAGAATTCCAGAGATTCACCACCCTCTGGGAGAAGAAGTTCCTCCTCAACTCTGTCTTAAACCGACCCCCCTTTATTTTGAGGCTGTGTCCTCTTTTGCCCATAAAGGGCAAAAGAATAACTAGGGAGAGAGTAGAGCCTCTTAAGGATCAACAAGGTCATCTATGTGTGGATCCACAAGAGATGGGTGAGATCCTAAATGAATATTTCTCATCAGTATTCACTGTTGAGAAAAGCATGGATGTTAGGGAACTTGGGGAAATACATAGTGATGTCTTGAGCAGTGTACATATAACAGAGAAGGAGGTGCTGGAAGTCTTAAAGGGCATCAAGGTAGATAAATCCCCAGGATCTGATGAGGTGTATCCCATGACATTATGGGAGGCTAGGGAGGAAATTGCGGGTCCCCTAGCAGAGATATTTGAATCATCGATAGTCACAGGTGAGGTGCCTGAAAATTGGAGGGTGGCAATTGGAGGGTTGTTCCTTTGTTTAAGAAAGGCTGCAGGGAAAAGCCTGGGAACTACGGGCCGGTGAGCCTCACATCTGTGGTGGGTAAGTTGTTGGAAGGTATTTTGAGAGACAGGATCTACAGGCATTTAGAGAAGCAAGGACTGATTAGGGACAGTCAGCGTGGCTTTGTGAGTGGAAAATCATGTCTCACAAATTTGATTGAGTTTTTTGAAGGGGTAACCAAGAAGGTAGATGAGGGCAGTGCAGTTGATGTTGTCTACATGTACTTCAGCAAGGCCTTTGACAAGGTACCATATGGTAGGTTGTTGCATAAGGTTAAATCTCATGGGATCCAGGGTGAGGTAGCCAAATGGATACAAAGTTGGCTTGATGGCAGAAGCCAGAGGGTGATTGTAGAGGGTTGTTTTTCAAACTGGAGGCCTGTGACCAGCGGTGTGCCTCAGGGATCAGTGCTGGGTCCACTGTTATTTGTCATTTATATTAATGATTTGAATGAGAATTTAGTAGGCATGGTTAGTAAGTTTGCAGATGACACTAAGATTGGTGGCATAGGGCAATCGATGGGGGTGGTGGGTCCCGCTGCTACTCTGCATGGGGATTGATCTGGGATGGAGGGAGGCCAGTGATCGGGGCGGGCTGGGGGGTGGGGTGGTTTGCCAGAGGGGGGGCCTGCCTCCCGACATGGGTGTCGGCAGGTGAGGGGAGTGGAGGGATCAGCACTGCTGGGTGCGGGGGGTTGGACATCGGGGCGCTCCGGGGCAGAGTGGGTTGGGGCTGGCCCGGGAATTTTTGTGGGGGCCACAATCGGTCAGCACTGAGGGGGTCCCAGGCTGGCCAGGAAACGGGGAGTTTGACAGATCGGGACCACTGCGCATGCGCAGAGTTTCAGAACTGTCAGACTCCGGCGTGAATAGGAAACCCCCTCGGTTTTTAATGAAATTCATGATTGGAACCTCTGCATTGCACAGAGTGCGGAGATTCGAGTGTGGAGTTGAACTGAGAAAAAGGTCGTGATCTCGAACAGTTTTCCCACCAATTCAGCACTTTTGGGAGAATCGCCCCCAACTGTGCAAAATGTAAATAAGTGTAATAGCAAAGGAATGAGGGCAGAATTGTCTGGAGTGGACGAGGAAAGGAGTTTAGCAGAAAAGGTGCTTGATCAGCAATGGCAGACATTTATGAAAATAGCTCATGACTCACAACAGAGATCAATCCTAGTGAGGAAGCAGGATTCTAGATAGGGGATAAATCAACTGTGATTAACCAAGGAAGTTCAGATTAGTATTGAACTGAAAGAAAAAACATACAATGTGGCAAAGATCAGTGGTAAGCCAAAGGATTGGGAAAGTTTTAAAAAAACAACAAAAGATAACAAAACAAATAACAAGGGAGAAGAAAACCTGAGGGTAAACTAACAAGCGGCGGCACAGTGGTTTTTAAAAATCCAATCACTGGCTGGGCCAGTACTTATTGCCCATCCCTGGTTGCCCTTGGAGGGCAGTTGAGAGTCAACCACATTGCTGTGGCTCTGGAGTTACAATTAGGCCAGACCAGGAAGGATGGCAGATTTCCTTCCCTAAAGGACATTAGGGAACCAGATGGTTTTTTCTGACAATCAACAATAGTTTCATGGTCATCAGTAGATTTTTAGTTCCAGATATCTTTTATTGAATACAAATTCCACCATCTGCTGTGGCGGGATTCAAACCCAGGTCCCCAGAACGTTAACTGAGTTTCTGAATTACCAGTCCAGCGATAATACCACTAGGCCATTGCCTCCAATTAGCACTTGATAAAAGAGTCACAGGACTGCCTTTAACTTTTAACAAAAGAATAAAAAGTTTAATTAACCAGAAAAGATTAACAATAATGCACTGCTCCTGCACTCGCACTACACCTTCACAGATTCACACAGCTCTATATGGATTACACCAGTTATAAAATATCTTACACTCTAATGTTTTCAGTAAGTACACAGTCCATGTAAAACAATAGGTGAAATGAGGTCAGACATACCACTCGCTGAAACCAAATGTCAGGTGCCAACCTAAGTAACTTCTATGGATTTCTCATCAAATCCCACCTCCCAACTCCAAATGCTTGTCACACTGTGAGCCAACTGGTCTCACTGGAATTCTGACTTCCACAAGAGGGTTTCCAAATACCATTCCCGAAGAACACACTTTGAAAACTTCTCCCACACAAGGCTTTCTTTCAGATGCCTTCACCAAGGATCCACCTCCAGGATTTCGATCTTTCCTTTCAGTATTCATCTGCTCTGGATTGCCATATGCATTCAAAGTTTCACGCAATCTTTCAGGTACCCAGCCACGTCAATAGTATTAAGGTGTCACCAACCTTGGGATTACTTCGGATGTCTGGCTTCCCGCTAGCCAACTTCACCCCAGGTCTGCAGCTTTCAGCTCTGTCTTTAACTGGGAGCCTCTTTCTACCATTTTCTTTAACTTCAGTAAGCAGGATGGCATGGTGGCACAGTGGTTAGCACTGCTGCTTCACAGCTCCAGGGACCCAGGTTCAATTCCCCCCACGTCTGTGTGGGTTTCCTTTGGATGCTCTGGTTTTCTCCCATAGTTCAAAGATGTGCAGGTTAGGTGGTTTGGCCATGCTAAATTGCCCCATGGTGTCCCAAGATGGATTAGCCATGGGAAATGTGTTGGGTTATGGGGATGGGGGGCGCGGAGAGGGCCTAGGTAAGACACCCTGTCAGAGAGTCGGTGCAGACTTGATGGGCTGAATGGCCTCTTCTGCACTGTAGGGATTCTATGAGTATCATTTTCAGATTCCAGTTCTTTGTCCCTTTGATTTCATGGGACTTCTCTTCATGGGATTTCTCTTTTCATTCCCTGGTTTCGAGATCTATCTGTTCTTTAGCTTCTGGAACTTGCTTTCTGCCCCTTACTCCAGTTGCCTCTGTTAGCAGGTTCAGTGGGAACTGCTTTCTTCTCGGCTGTCTGGTTTCCAACTAAACCACAAGTGCTGTTGCTTTTCAGTGTGGGCTCCTAGTTGCTAAACAATAGCTTAATATTTTTGTACAAATGAAATGTGACCCTGCTCTATACCAGAAAGTGCAGCTGAAGATCAAGAACCAGAATCCACCAGTGAAGCCACAGATAACCAGACAAAGACTGACAGGCCCGCAAACTATCTAAGTGACACAGAGTTGGAGCAGACCTCTTGTCCTTCAAAACCATCTCTGTCACCATTCAGACCATCCATTGGGAGAATTATGAAAAAGCCACGGAATACAGAGATAAGTATAAGACAAAGCAGACGGATCAAAACAGAGTGTGACAATGGTCCAGTTGAAAATGTGGATGTTGAGCAACTGAGGAAGATCAAAATCCTAAAGGTGGATCCTTGGTGAAGGCATCTGAAAGAAAGCCTTGTGTGGGAGATGTTTTCAAAGTGTGTTCTTTGGAAACCCGCTGAAAAGATACTAAAAAGGCTAGCAGCACTCCAGGTAGAGAAGTTGATTTGATTTGATTTGATTTATTATTGTCACGTGTATTAACATAGTGAAAAGTATTGTTTCTTGTGCTCTACACAGCCAAAGCATACCATTCATAGAGAAGGAAACGAGAGAGTGCAGAATGTAGTGTTACAGTCATAGCTAGGGCGTAGAGAAAGATCAACTTAATGCAAGGTAGGTCCATTCAAAAGTCTGACAGTAGCAGGGAAGAAGCTGTTCTTGAGTCGGTTGTATGTGACCTCAGACTTTTGTATCATTTTCCTAAATGGCTGAGGCCCCAGCACTGACCCTTGTAGCACCCACTCGTCACTGCCTGCCAACTTGAAAGTTCCCTGTTTATGTCCACTCTCTGTTTTCGATTCTTTAACCAATCCTCTATCCATGCTAATATATTACCCCCAGGTCATAGAAATCATAGGAACCCTACAGTGCAGAAAGAGGCCATTCGGCCCATCGAGTCTGCACCGACCACAATCCCACCCAGGCCCTACCCCCATATATTTTACCCGCTAATCTATGCATCCCAGGACACTTAAGGGGCAATTTTAGCATGGCCAATCAACCTAACCCGCACATCTTTGGAGTGTGGGAGGAAACCAGAGTACCCGGAGGAAACCCACGCAGACACGAGGAGAATGTGCAAACTCCACACAGACATTGACCCAAGCCGGGAATCGAACCCAGGTCCCTGGAGCTGTGAAGCAGCAGTGCTAACCACTGTGCTACCGTGCCGCCCAGGTCTATGAGCACTTATTAACCTTTTGTATAACGCCTAGTCAAAAGCCTTTTGGAAATCCAGATATACCACATCTACTGGTTCCTCTTTATGTACCTTATTAGTTATATGCTCAGAAATCTCCAGTAATTTGGTTAAGCTTAAATTCAATTTAGTAATACTATGTTGACTTGTTCTAATCATTCTTTAATAATACATTCCAGCATTTTCCCAACAAATGATATTAGGCTAACTTGCCTTAGTTCCCCATTTTCTCTTTTTTCCCTTTCTTGAAAAGTGGGGCAACATTTGTCAACTTCCAATCTGATGGGACTAGTCCCAAATCCAATGAATTCTGGAAAATTGCAGCCAGCATATCAACTATCCCTGCAGCTATCTTGTTTAGAACCCTAGGGGGTAGGCCACCAGGCCCTGGGGATTTGTCATATTTTAGCAGTTGACTTCAGAGACAGAAAAGGATTCCTCCCTCTGCAGCTTCCAAACAGCAACTAACTTTGAATTCTCAGAGAAAGATCCACTCGCATAGCCACTGTACCGGGAACCCACTGGCAAATTGTAGCCTGCTTCCACCACTGGAAAACCTGCTGCGGAGGGGCTGGAACATCTTTTTGTCATTCTTTACCATCAGGCCCCAGCATGCACCCCCCCACCCCCCCCCCCTCCCCCTTCCCCCCCTACTCCCCACCCCCACCCCCTTCCCCTTTGCCAATTTGACCGTCTTTCTGAATGGTTGTGTATCCGGGAATTAGAAAGCTCCTGCCTGACCTCGCAGTGATACGGGTGCCAGGGTCTCACGAAAGGTGCAGGAGGGGAGACGGGAATTTCAGTAAGTGGTGCCAAAGGGCTGCAGTCTAGTGGGAGGCTGAAGCTGGAGAGAGTGCAGCAAGAGGATAACAGCTACCCCTGATTATGTGAAAGTGGGACTGGCGAGGAACAAACCATTTTACTGTATTCATTTTTGAAAGTTCATTGTGGGGGTTTGGGGGCAGGAGGGGGGCAGTTCGCAAGGTGAGGGGGCGGCGGAGCACCTTCAGTCTCTGCCTGTCAGTGGTGTCACTGACTGCAGCAGCCTGCTGTGTCCTCACAACCTGACAGTCCAGGAAAGCTTAGGAAAGCTTCTTTTCCTTTGTTCAGGATGTGGGCATCACTGGCTGGGCCAAATTGCCCTTTAACTAAGTGCCCAGCCAGGGCAGTTAAGAGGCAACCGCATTGCTGTGGGTCTGGAGTCACATGTGGATCAGACCAGGTAAAGGGGGCAGATTTCCTTCCCTGAAGGACATCAGTGAACCAGATGGTTTCAACAATGGTTTCATTAGAATTTTAATTGCAATTTTTTTTTATTGAATTCAAATTTTACCATTTGACGTGATGGGATTCAAACTTAGGTCCCTTGATTACTTGCCCATTGACGATGCCGCTATGCCACCAACTCCCGCAAAGCCAAGCTGAGGGGGAAGGAGAGGCAGAGGGAGGTACCACAAAACACAAGAAGGAGAAGTGGCCACAGCGATAGACAGAGTAGCTGGCAAAGTAAGATTGCAGTTTGTGCTGAACCATTAACCGTTGTTTGTCAAGGACACAGTTCCTCTTGTAGTAAACTTCTATCTTGATGAATAGTCTTTATGTAAAAGAAAATCCCTGTCTTTACATTGTGACTTTCACAATCTCAGGAAGCCTCAAATGACTTCACAGCCAATGCATTATTTTGGAAATTGAGTCACTGTAATAATCTAGGAAACACAGACACGATTTATATTCAGTAATATCCTAAAAGCAGCAATGATAATAATCAGATTATCCGTTTCTGTGACCTTGTTTGAGAGATCAAAGTTCCCAGGATATAGAATCCCTACAGTGCGGAAGGAGGCCAACCGGCCCATCGAGTTTGCACCGACAACAATCCCACTCAGGCCCTATCCCCGTTGCCCTGCACATTTACCCTGCTAATCGCTCTAACCTATGCATCCCAGGACATTAAGGGGTAATTTAGCATGGCCAATCATAAGAACATAAGAACATAAGAAATAGGAGCAGGAGTAGGCCATCTAGCCCCTCGAGCCTGCCCCGCCATTCAACAAGATCATGGCTGATCTGAAGCGAATCAGTTCCACTTACCCGCCTGCTCCCCATATCCCTTAATTCCCTTATCGATCAGAAATCTATCTACCCGTGATTTAAACATATTCAACGAGGTAGTCTCCACCACTTCAATGGGCAGAGAATTCCAGAGATTCACTACCCTCTGAGAGAAGAAGTTCCCCCTCAACTCTGTTCTGAACCGGCCCCCACTTATTTTGAGGCTGTGCCCTCTAGTTCTGGTTTCCCTTCTAAGTGGAAAGAATCTCTCTACCTCTCCCCTATCCAGCCCCTTCATTATCTTATAGGTCTCTATAAGATCACCCCTCAGCCTTCTAAACTCCAACGAGTACAGACCCAATCTGTTCAATCTCGCCTCATAAGCTACCCCCTCATCCCCGGTATCAACCTGGTGAACCTTCTCTGCACTCCCTCCAAGGCCGATATATCCTTTCGCAAATAAGGGGACCAAAACTGCACACAGTACTCCAGTTGCGGCCTCACCAGTGCCTTGTATAGTTGCAGCAAGACCTCCCTGCTTTTATATTCTATCCCCCTCGCGATAAAGGCCAACATTCCATTCGCCTTCTTGATCACCTGCTGAGTTTTTGCGATTCGTGCACAAGGACCCCCAGGTCCCTCTGCACAGTAGCATGATGTAATTTTTCTCCATTTAAATAATATTCCAATTTACTATTATTTCTTCCAAAGTGGATAACCTTACATTTGCCAACGTTATATTCCATCTGCCAGATCCTCGCCCACTCGCTCAGCCTATCCAAATCTCTCTGCAGACTTTCCGCGTCCTCCACGCAATTCGCTTTCCCACTCATCTTCATGTCATCAGCAAACTTTGATACCCTACACTCAGTCCCCTCCTCCAGATCATCTATGTAAATGGTAAACAGTTGAGGCCCCAGCACCGATCCCTGCGGCACGCCACTGGTCACCAACTGCCAACCAGAAAAGCACCCATTTATTCCAACTCTCTGCTTTCTGTTAGATAGCCAATCCCCAATCCACGCCAACACCTTACCCCCAACTCTGTGTACCCCAATCTTCTGCAGCAATCTTTTGTGAGGCACCTTATTGAATGCCTTCTGGAAATCTAAAAACACCACATCCACCGGTTCCCCTCTGTCAACCGCACTAGTCACATCTTCATAAAAATCCAGTAAATTCGTCAAACACGACTTTCCCTTCATGAAGGGCGGCATGGTAGCACAGAGGGCGGCACGGTAGCACAGTGGTTAGCACTGCTGCTTCACAGCTCCAGGGACCTGGGTTCAATTCCCAGCTTTTGGGTCACTGTCTGTGTGGAGTTTGCACATTCTCCTCGTGTCTGCGTGGGTTTCCTCCGGGTGCTCCGGTTTCCTCCCACAGTCCAACGATGTGCGGGTTAGGTTGATTGGCCATGCTAAAATTGCCCCTTAGTGGCCTGGGGTGCGTAGATTAGAGGGATTAGCGGGTAAAATATGTAGGGATATGGGGGTAGGGCCTGGGTGGGATTGTGGTCGGTGCAGACTCGATGGGCCGAATGGCCTCTTTCTGTACTGTAGGGTTTCTATGATTCTATGAATCCATGCTGCGTCTGCTTGATTGAACCATTCTTATCCAGGTGCTCTGCTATTTCCTCTTTAATGATGGACCCCAGCATCTTCCCAACTACGGACGTTAAGCTAACCGGCCTGTAGTTACCCGCCTTTTGTTCTACTTCCTTTTTTAAACAGCGGCGTAACAGTAGCTGTTTTCCAATCAGCCTGCACTACCCCAGAGTCCAGTGAATTTTGATAAATAACTACTAATGCATCTGCTATTACCTCAGCCATTTCTTTCAGTACCCTGGGATGCATTCCATCCAGGCCCGGGGACTTGTCTACCTTCAGTCCCATTAGTCTACCAAGCACTACCTCTTTAGTAACAGTAGTTGTATTAAGGACCTCACCTCCCACCAACTCTCGATCTCTAATATTCACCTAACCCGCACATCTTTGGACTGTGGGAGGAAACCGGAGCACCCGGAAACCCAAGCAGACACGGAGAGAACGTGCAAACTCCACACAGACAGTGACCCAAGCCGGGAATCAAACCCAGGTCCCTGGAGCTTTGAGGCAGCTATGCTAACCACTGTGCCACCGTGCCGCCTATATCACAGAGAACTCTCCCACTCTTCTTCAAAATAGTGTCATGGAATCTTTTACTTACTTCACTGGAGTGCCTAAGTGTGCCTGTGGAGAGCGACTTGACCACACAACCTCGTAACTTAGAGGGCAGTATCTTACCCCTGTGGGTACTCCATACCTCCTTAAGCAATCATTAGAAAGCACAGAGCCAGCAGTACAGCGCAGTCACAACAGATAATGGGCTGTCTTCAGAAAGTCATCAATACACAATGTAAACCACCCCAGTTCCATTCCAATTCTCTTCCCGCACCTACTGGTGCACAAAGGCAGACTTTTATCTGTTTCCATAGCTAGTATTTCCCAGAACAGGTCACTAGTCCCATCACCAGGAGCTTTTAGCTTGAGGAACGGCACTGCACATCAAACGTGGCTGACCAGGTGTCTCTCCCACTCTTACCGCCAGCCATTGGCGTGTTTGGAAGGATTAGCAAGTTGGCACCCAAAACCTGTTCAACTGCATTATGAATGCACCTTCCTTGGTTATCAAGCCCTGGGATGGGACTCAAACTCGGAGTTTCTGGTTCAGAGGGATGGAAGTTACCCACTGCATCACAAGACCTCCTAAAACCACCCCGGTAGACCCACAGAAACCAATGTAGCATCTTGACTTTCTTACTTTTTCTCACGGTTACCCCAACAATTTGCCTGAGCACCAGCACTTGTGTGCAGCGCAATGTATTGGAGTGGGTTGCTGGTGTACCATCATTATAACATCCCTATTAAAATCAATTTAACCCCTGTGGAATTTGATGGACATTTTGAGGCCTAGATTTAAAGCTGATGGAGAGGACGGAGTTTTATGGCCGCCTTACACCCATTTTGTGGTGGGAAAATGTTGTAAATTCGGGCGTAAAGCGGCTAGCGCGAATGGCGCTGGTTTTCGCGCCTGTTGCGATTTTATGACATCTGGATTTCCGGCGTGGTCACCGGAAATGGGCGAGAGGCTGATTAATTTATTTAAATTTAGGTATATGTTCAATTCAATGTGTTTAGCGCGCCCTCCGCTCAATCATCCAGGCTCAATTGACTTTATGGCCTCGCCGGGAGAGGTTCTCTCCGGCGACGAAAGCACCTGCTCCCCACAAAACGGGGAACAGTCGTGTTGGCCTCGGTGGTGGAACTGGAGGCCCGTGGGGAGGTTGAGTGCAAAGTGGGGGTGCCCCTTGGGCCGTGCCAGCCTGGCAGCTGGGCAATGCCCAATGGGGATCTGGACAATGCCCACTGGGCAATGCCAGGGGGTGGGGCCTGTGGGGATGGGCCAAGGGGCAGGCCAGGGGACGGGGCCAATTGGGGCAGGTCAGGGGTGGGGCCAATGGGGGGAAGGGGGCCTGCTGCCGCTATGCTTGTGATTGATGGGGGAGGGAGGGGAGGCACAATTGTTCTGGATGGTGGAGCCACGATCGGACTGGGTGGCGGGGGCCGCATCTTGGGCCACGGGCCCCCGCGATTCCGGGGGAGTGGTGAGCTAGTTGAGGCTGTCTACAGTAGCAGGGGCCTGACAGCTCTCTCTCTGTTTGTCAGACCCCTGCTACTGTTAATCCACATGTGCAGCATCAGAGGTCTGCACATGTGCAATACCTCCCTCTACAGATTGTCTGGTGAGTTAAGCCCCGCCCATAGCCTCTCTGGCTAGAACCTGACTAGACCATCTTTTCAGAGGCAGAGTGCGTAAGATTGGGTGTAAAAACACACTCAAAAAACAGATCTGAACTCTCCCATTTTCAGACTAGCTGGACACTTAGAAAATATCTCGTAAAATTCCACCCAGAATCTCTCATTCTCTGAAATGCTGAGGTTTGTGCCACTTTTCCAGTTTTAAATAAATATGTCTGTTACTGCTCAACACAAGTGGATGTCCCATTCGCTACTAAATTGAATGACAATGATCAACATCTCTTGCGGGTTTCAGCATCAAGAGAGAAGGATGACTGAGTAAGAAAGAAGAAATACTGAAGAACTGGCGATGGGTTCTATCCATATTTGGCTCTCGAGACTCCTGCTGTCAGTTTCAGTGCGGGGTCACGTAAGTTCTCTCTAATATTAAACATTCAATTTTAAATTTATTTTGCATTCATTCACAGGATTGTGTGTTGCTGGCAAGGCCAACATTTATTGCCCATCCCTAATTGTGTAGAAGGTGGTTTGGGACTGCCTTCTTGAACCACTGTCGTAGGTACTCCTACAATGCTGTTAGGAATGGAGTTTCAGGATTTTGACTCTGACATTAATGGAATGGTGATATATTTGCAAGTCCGGATGGCGTGTATTTTGGAGGGGAACTTGCTGCCCATGTTCTTCCGGTTGGTGGGGGTGACGGGTCTGGAAGATGCTAATGAAAGAGTGGTTGTCATATATCTTGGAGATGGTACACACTGCTGCCACTGTGCACCTGGAGTGGAGGGAGTGAATGTTTAACGTGGTGATGGAATGCCGATCATGTGCAGGGTTTTTGCCTCAATGACGTTGATCTTCTTGTTTGATCTGCACTCATCCAGTTTGCGGAGAATATTCAATCACGGTCCTGACTTGTGTTGTGGACAGGCGTTCAAGATTGTGAGGCGAGCTACTCACATTCCCAGCCTCTGACTTGACACCAGAGCATTTATGTTAATTCATTCTCACTGTGCTCTTCTTCTCACTGACTTTCTCTCTTTCCTTCTCCGTGTGTATATATTTCTCTCTTCCTTTGTGTCTGCCTCTCTGACACCCTTTTCATTTCCAATGTGCCCTCAAGCCTCCCGCAGTTCTCACCCAGATGAGGGAAAACATTTTCACACAGCGAGTGGTTAGGATCTGGAATGCACTGTCTGAGAGTGTGGTGGAGACAGATTCACACAGTGAGTGGTTAGGATCTGGAATGTACTGTCTGAGATTGTGGTGGAGACAGATTCACACAGCGAGTGGTTAGGATCTGGAATGCACTGTCTGAGAGTGTGGTGGAGACAGATTCACACAGCGAGTGGTTAGGATCTCGAATGCACTGTCTGAGAGTGTGGTGGAGACAGATTCACACAGCGAGTGGTTAGGGTCTGGAATGCACTGTCTGAGAGTGTGGTGGAGACAGATTCACACAGCGAGTGGTTAGGACCCGGAATGCACTGTCTGAGAGTGTGGTGGAGACAGATTCACACAGCGAGTGGTTAGGATCTGGAATGCACTGTCTGAGAGTGTGGTGGAGACAGATTCACACAGAGAGTGGTTAGGATGTGGAATGTACTGTCTGAGAGTGTGGTGGAGACAGATTCACACAGCGAGTGGTTAGGACCCGGAATGCACTGTCTGAGAGTGTGGTGGAGACAGATTCACACAGCGAGTGGTTAGGATCTGGAATGCACTGTCTGAGAGTGTGGTGGAGACAGATTCACACAGAGAGTGGTTAGGACCCGGAATGCACTATCTGAGAGGGTGGGAGAGACAGATTCACACAGAGAGTGGTTAGGACCCGGAATGTACTGTCTGAGAGTGTGGTGGAGACAGATTCACACAGAGAGTGGTTAGGACCCGGAATGCACTGTCTGTGAGTGTGGTGGAGACAGATTCACACAGAGAGTGGTTAGGACCCGGAATGCACTGTCTGTGAGTGTGCCTTTCAAAAACAATTGGGTAAGTACCTGGAGAGAAAACCAAAATGTGAAGGGCGACAGGGAAAGGGTGGGAGAGTGGTGCTGGCTGAGTTGTTTTTGCAGCAAGCTGGTACGGACACGGTGGTTTGAATGTTCTCTGTTGATGCTGTAACTGTTCTATGATTCTATGTGACAAGATCAGTTAAACCTCAGGTCAATGTTGACCCCCAGGCAGGGCCCAGGGTGCAGACAGCACTAATCATTGGGGCTTGTGCCCAGCCTCCTTCCTCTAAATGAAATTTCTTGTCTCTCAGCCTGAGCAGGGAGGCAAAACTGCAGACTCAAAAGTTGAACTTGAAACAAACCCAAACCTCCAGGCCCGGTTCTGATTTTTTTTTACAGTTTGTCCGTCGCTGTCAATTTCACTCAATTGCTTCACTGTCCTTTGGGGAGTTTTGTGGCTCCAATTTTTCAAAAGCCCACTGGAAAACCACAGAGCTGTCTGATGGTCAACAACAGGAATACAGCAACTGAGAGAGTTCCTGTTTCAGAAATGGTAAATAAAACCTCTATTTTAAAGTCCTCTGTGGTTCAGGGGGGTGGGTGTTGGCAGATGGGTGAGGTTGCTGGACTGTTGGAAGTATGAGTGTATGTTGGGGGCTGTTGAAGGGGTGGGATGGCAGAGGTTAGACTCCTTACTGTGGTTACCCCAGTCCAACGCCGGCATCTCCACATCAGTTCACAGTGTACAATACAATTTGTGTGCCAATTTCTGGAGGAAGGGGAAACAATGTGGTTCTTGAGTTTCGGATGCACTGAATTCCTGTACCTTGTTACATTCTTCTCTGAAAATTTCAGTTCTGCAATTCAATCTACTGTATACTGTCTCGGAGGCTGATGCTACATTTCTGACTAGCAAATCCTGGAGTTCATGTCATTAGCGTAAAAGGAGCGGATGCCATTTATGGTATTTCAATGAGAGTGAAGTCAGAATGGTAAGGTTGTATTAAGAGTTAAATAGTTTTGTAAATGAAATATCTTTGTAGCTACTTTCCTAACATCAATTGACTGCTCTGTGATTAACTGTCCTTAAAAAAATCGTAAGAAGTTTAACAACACCAGGTTAAAGTCCAACAGGTTTATTTGGTAACAAAAGCCACACAAGCTTTCGAGGCTCTGAGCCCCTTCTTCAGGTGAGTGGGAATTCTGTTCACAAACAGAACTTATAAAGACACAGACTCAATTTACATGAATAATGGTTGGAATGCGAATACTTACAACTAATCCAGTCTTTAAGAAACAAAACAATGGGAGTGGAGAGAGCATCAAGACAGGCTAAAAAGATGTGTATTGTCTCCAGACAAGACAGCCAGTGAAACTCTGCAGGTCCACGCAACTGTGGGAGTTACAAATAGTGTGACATAAACCCAATATCCCGGTTGAGGCCGTCCTTGTGTGTGCGGAACTTGGCTATCAGTTTCTGCTCAGCGACTCTGCGCTGTCGTGTGTCGCGAAGGCCGCCTTGGAGAACGCTTACCCGAATATCAGAGGCCGAATGCCCGTGACCGCTGAAGTGCTCCCCAACAGGAAGAGAACAGTCTTGCCTGGTGATTGTCGAGCGGTGTTCATTCATCCGTTGTCGCAGCGTCTGCATAGTTTCCCCAATGTACCATGCCTTGGGACATCCTTTCTTGCAGCGTATCAGGTAGACAACGTTGGCCGAGTTGCAAGAGTATGTACCGTGTACCTGGTGGATGGTGTTCTCACGTGAGATGATGGCATCTGTGTCGATGATCCGGCACGTCTTGCAGAGGTTGCTGTGGCAGGGTTGTGTGGTGTCTTGGTCACTGTTCTCCTGAAGGCTGGGTAGTTTGCTGCGGACAATGGTCTGTTTGAGGTTGTGCGGTTGTTTGAAGGCAAGAAGTGGGGGTGTGGGGATGGCCTTGGCGAGATGTTCGTCTTCATCAATGACATGTTGAAGGCTCCGGAGGAGATGCCGTAGCTTCTCCGCTCCGGGGAAGTACTGGACAACGAAGGGTACTCTGTCCACTGTGTCCCGTGTTTGTCTTCTGAGGAGGTCGGTGCGGTTTTTCGCTGTGGCGCGTTGGAACTGTTGATCAATGAGTCTAGCGCCATATCCTGTTCTTATGAGGGCATCTTTCAGCGTCTGGAGGTGTCTGTTGCGATCCTCCTCATCCGAGCAGATCCTGTGTATACGGAGGGCTTGTCCGTAGGGGATGGCTTCTTTAACGTGTTTAGGGTGGAAGCTGGAGAAGTGGAGCATCGTGAGGTTATCCGTGGGCTTGCGGTACAGTGAGGTGCTGAGGTGACCGTCCTTAATGGAGATGCGCGTGTCCAAGAATGCAACCGATTCCGGAGAGTAGTCTATGGTGAGCCTGATGGTGGGATGGAACTTGTTGATGTCATCATAGAGTTGTTTCAGTGATTGTTCACCATGAGTCCAAAGGAAGAAAATGTCATCGATGTATCTAGTGTATAGCATCGGTTGAAGGTCCCGTGCGGTGAAGAAGTCTTGTTCGAACCTGTGCATGAAGATGTTGGCATATTGAGGTGCAAATTTGGTCCCCATGGCTGTTCCGTGTGTCTGGATGAAGAACTGGTTGTTGAAGGTGAAGATATTGTGGTCCAGGATGAAGCGGATGAGATGTAAAATTGCATCTGGAAACTGGCAGTTGTTGGCGCTGAGCACTGAGGCCGTTGCAGCAATGCCATCGTCATGGGGGATGCTGGTGTAGAGTGCTGAGACATCCATTGTGACGAGGAGCGCTCCTGGTTCAACTGCTCCATGTGTGCCGAGTTTCTGTAGGAAGTCCGTCGTGTCGCGACAAAAGCTGGGGGTTCTTTGTACAATGGGTTTCAGGATGCCCTCGACATAGCCGGAGAGGTTCTCGCACAGGGTCCCATTGCCCGATACGATGGGACGGCCGGGTGTGTTTGCCTTGTGTATCTTCGGGAGGCAGTAGAGATCTCCAACGCGGGGAGTACGTGGGATGAGAGCACGGAGGGTGTTCTGAAGGTCCGGATCAAAGGTCTTGATCAGAGTGTTGAGTTGACGGGTGTGTTCTTTGGTCGGATCTGCAGGTAACTGTCTGTAGTGTTCCTCGTTGTTGAGTTGTCGGTACACTTCTTTGCAGTATTCCGTTCTGTTCAGTATGACGATGGCCCCTCCTTTGTCTGCTGGTTTGATGACAATGTTGCGGTTGGTCTTGAGAGCGTGGATGGCGTTACGTTGTGCTTGGGTGATGTTCGGGGCTGTCTTGTGAGTGCGGCTGATGAATTTGGTGTTGACGCACCTCCTGACGGCTTGGGCATACATGTCAAGTCGAGGGCAGCGGCCTTCCGGAGGAGTCCAATTCGACTCTTTCCTCTTCGGATGCACTGCGGATCTCTCTGTCGGCTGTTCCGGTTCATTCAGACTACGCTGAGAGACTTTGCCGTCGCACCTCTCTCACCCTCCTCAACCACCTCATACACCAACTCCACAGCAAACGCCGCAGCCTGGAAACCAAGATCGAATCCATATTCTCAACTTGCGCTCAGGACGCAGACCAGCTGCGAAACTCTGCCAAGCAGACGAGACAAAGGAACTACACCATCTACATGCACACCAAGAACAGGAAACTTGAGAAACTCGGCATCACCACCAGCAGCAACCAAGCCTCCCCCGGTACCACAGTAGAAAACAGTACCACTGCAGGGAAGTCCATTGTCAACTTGTCCAACTACACACTTCAACCAGATGAAATCGAAGTTCTCAGCCGAGGGCTTAATTTTTGCCCCACCACCAAAATAGACCCCATCAGTCTCGCAGCAGACACAGAGGAATTCATCAGGCGAATGAGGCTGAGGGAGTTCTTCCACAAACCCCAAGAGGCCAACAACGAACACAATGAGACAGCCAATGAACCGGAACAGCCGACAGAGAGATCCGCAGTGCATCCGAAGAGGAAAGAGTCGAATTGGACTCCTCCGGAAGGCCGCTGCCCTCGACTTGACATGTATGCCCAAGCCGTCAGGAGGTGCGTCAACACCAAATTCATCAGCCGCACTCACAAGACAGCCCCGAACATCACCCAAGCACAACGTAACGCCATCCACGCTCTCAAGACCAACCGCAACATTGTCATCAAACCAGCAGACAAAGGAGGGGCCATCGTCATACTGAACAGAACGGATTACTGCAAAGAAGTGTACCGACAACTCAACAACGAGGAACACTACAGACAGTTACCTGCAGATCCGACCAAAGAACACACCCGTCAACTCAACACTCTGATCAAGACCTTTGATCCGGACCTTCAGAACACCCTCCGTGCTCTCATCCCACGTACTCCCCGCGTTGGAGATCTCTACTGCCTCCCGAAGATACACAAGGCAAACACACCCGGCCGTCCCATCGTATCGGGCAATGGGACCCTGTGCGAGAACCTCTCCGGCTATGTCGAGGGCATCCTGAAACCCATTGTACAAAGAACCCCCAGCTTTTGTCGCGACACGACGGACTTCCTACAGAAACTCGGCACACATGGAGCAGTTGAACCAGGAGCGCTCCTCGTCACAATGGATGTCTCGGCACTCTACACCAGCATCCCCCATGACGATGGCATTGCTGCAACGGCCTCAGTGCTCAGCGCCAACAACTGCCAGTTTCCAGATGCAATTTTACATCTCATCCGCTTCATCCTGGACCACAATATCTTCACCTTCAACAACCAGTTCTTCATCCAGACACACGGAACAGCCATGGGGACCAAATTTGCACCTCAATATGCCAACATCTTCATGCACAGGTTCGAACAAGACTTCTTCACCGCACGGGACCTTCAACCGATGCTATACACTAGATACATCGATGACATTTTCTTCCTTTGGACTCATGGTGAACAATCACTGAAACAACTCTATGATGACATCGACAAGTTCCATCCCACCATCAGACTCACCATAGACTACTCTCCGGAGTCGGTTGCATTCTTGGACACGCGCATCTCCATTAAGGACGGTCACCTCAGCACCTCACTGTACCGCAAGCCCACGGATAACCTCACGATGCTCCACTTCTCCAGCTTCCACCCTAAACACGTTAAAGAAGCCATCCCCTACGGACAAGCCCTCCGTATACACAGGATCTGCTCGGATGAGGAGGAACAGACACCTCCAGACGCTGAAAGATGCCCTCATAAGAACAGGATATGGCGCTAGACTCATTGATCAACAGTTCCAACACGCCACAGCGAAAAACCGCACCGACCTCCTCAGAAGACAAACACGGGACACAGTGGACAGAGTACCCTTCGTTGTCCAGTACTTCCCCGGAGCGGAGAAGCTACGGCATCTCCTCCGGAGCCTTCAACATGTCATTGATGAAGACGAACATCTCGCCAAGGCCATCCCCACACCCCCACTTCTTGCCTTCAAACAACCGCACAACCTCAAACAGACCATTGTCCGCAGCAAACTACCCAGCCTTCAGGAGAACAGTGACCAAGACACCACACAACCCTGCCACAGCAACCTCTGCAAGACGTGCCGGATCATCGACACAGATGCCATCATCTCACGTGAGAACACCATCCACCAGGTACACGGTACATACTCTTGCAACTCGGCCAACGTTGTCTACCTGATACGCTGCAAGAAAGGATGTCCCAAGGCATGGTACATTGGGGAAACTATGCAGACGCTGCGACAACGGATGAATGAACACCGCTCGACAATCACCAGGCAAGACTGTTCTCTTCCTGTTGGGGAGCACTTCAGCGGTCACGGGCATTCGGCCTCTGATATTCGGGTAAGCGTTCTCCAAGGCGGCCTTCGCGACACACGACAGCGCAGAGTCACTGAGCAGAAACTGATAGCCAAGTTCCGCACACACAAGGACGGCCTCAACCGGGATATTGGGTTTATGTCACACTATTTGTAACTCCCACAGTTGCGTGGACCTGCAGAGTTTCACTGGCTGTCTTGTCTGGAGACAATACACATCTTTTTAGCCTGTCTTGATGCTCTCTCCACTCCCATTGTTTTGTTTCTTAAAGACTGGATTAGTTGTAAGTATTCGCATTCCAACCATTATTCATGTAAATTGAGTCTGTGTCTTTATAAGTTCTGTTTGTGAACAGAATTCCCACTCACCTGAAGAAGGGGCTCAGAGCCTCGAAAGCTTGTGTGGCTTTTGCTACCAAATAAACCTGTTGGACTTTAACCTGGTGTTGTTAAACTTCTTACTGTGTTTACCCCAGTCCAACGCCGGCATCTCCACATCTTAAAAAAATCAGCATTGGACCTTCAATTTCACCATTGCTGCAATCATTCTGCCTACTGTGTGTAAAGGTAATGAAAGGAAGACAAAACTCTCATTAATACAGCACCTTTAGGCCAACAGTGCTTGGTGGGCATCTCGGTGGCTGGTGTGCATCATCATACCAAGGAATGATACTTTGCTTTAATTTATTAAGCTTCTTCTTGCTGTTACATTTTAATTACACTGCCCCATTAGGGGCTGTCACCCCTGTATTTTATTGATAATTGTTTTATTAAAAAGAGTTTATATTGGGCAATATTTGTAACCAGATGCCAAGAATGGGCTTTGTCATTTTACAAAGGTTGGTGAATTGATTGGTGAATCTTGAAAGGGGGAAAATATAATACGTGATTGTGGTGAGGGGGGTGGGAGGAATAAGGGGCCCAGGAAGATGAGGACATCAGGCTCCATGAATTCCCTCGCTTGCTCTGTCCCCAGGATGTTGATGTCAGAATCCATCACTGGTAATGCCTTTGCATTGCAAAGGAAGATGGTTCAATTCTCTCCTAGCAAAGTAGGAAAAATAAAATCCTACTGCACTAAAGGAGGCCATTTAGCCCATTGTGCCTAATCAGGCCAAGAGAAAACTATCCAGTCTAATGCTATCCGCTCGTTCTACCTAAAGTCATATCCAAGTGTTGTGATGAGGATCTCTTCCTCTATCACCCTTTCAGTGTGCTCCAGAAACCCACTATCTTCCAGGTGAAAACAAATTACTCTTGAATCTCACTCTCATCCTTTCAGCAGTTATTTTATATCTATCACCCTTGCTTATTGACCTATCTTGCTGGGGGTTGTCATTGTATGGCACTTACATGCCATGAATCAAACCTGTCACTTTTCAGCCCAAGCCTGAATGCTATTCAGGTCTTGCAGGTTTTTTAGAAAACACATGTTTGTCCCTGTGCTGTTCTAATATTCTCTCTCTCTCTCCAGAGCTTTCACTTAATGATTGGTCAATGACAGTGGCGGATATTATGAGTGTTGAGGAAGGGGGATCCGCTGTCCTGCCGTGCACTTTCACCCACCCACACCCTGATCGCACAGTCACCGGCTCTGTGAGATGGTACCACCCCGATTCAAAGGCTTACAAAGTTACCTTTAAGTGTACATATTCCGGCGGGTCCAGGGTGAAGCATGTGAGAGTGGGAAACAGCGGGATGGTGGGAGTCGATTCAAATTTGTGGGGAACTTCAGCAACAATGATGTCTCAATAATGATGGAGCGGCTGAGCTGGGTGGAAAGCGGTGAATATCACTGCCAGGTGAAACTCAATGTTGGAACATTTCAAACATAGAAATCAACAATTCTGACAAGTGAGAAATAAGGAACAATGTTCAGGGGCTGTAGCTACCCTGACAGTTTAATGGGTTAAGGATGCAGACTGGTCCAGCCCTGAAGCACACAGGGAAATAAACCCTCAGCAGCCCTGGGTTTTGAAGGGGGAATATTGTCTGAGGGTCCTGCTCCAGATCACTCTACAATGATTCCTCTTGGATCAGCCGCGATTCTCCCAAAAATATTCAGTGTCGAATTCGCATGAAAACTGGAGTAAATCATGCTGGTTTTTTTCAGTGGGAGTTCAGAGAAGAATCTCCCACACTCTGTGCAATGCAGAGTGCACAAGTGTAAATCCTGTTGAAAATCAGGGGACAGGGCCCATCCCCGCCCGGAGGCTGGCAGCGTAGCGCCCAGTGGGCCACTGCTCATGTGCCAATTTGTCAGCACCAAGATGGCCCCTTTCTGCCGGCATCCCAATTGCTGGCCAGCTCGATTGCTGGCCAGCCCCGCGACCTCCACATCGCCAGCTCTCTCATCCCCCCACCGCACCGCCCCCCAACAGCCCGATCATTGACCCCCCAAGCACGTCCAGGCCCAGCCCTGACTCCCCCATCCCTCTGCTCCTGGCCCGCTCTAATCTCCAGCACATCACCCCTCCCGATACCTCCACCGGTGTAGCGGGATCCCCCTTCTTAACTCCACTCGTGGGCTTATCTCAGGTTTGGTTCTCCGTTACCCAAACCCCACCAATGCCCGAGTGATTCTCTCTCTCGCCGATGGAACAACGGCCACCTTGCGCCTACTTCACTAGAGCAGCGCCCCCAAGAGAGAGAAAAGGAAACTGCTGGCTATCCACTACCTGGCAGCCTTTCCTGAGTGGGCGGGTTCGAATCACCCGGAGTACCCTCGGTTCTCGACTCCGGAATTATGGTAAGGGATATTAAAATGTGACCTGACCAGAGATAGCTGATGAGAAAATGAAAGAGCAAGATGGACTCCAATCAAGTTCAAGTCATATATCTTTTATTAAACACCAAAATTAAACCTCATCAACACCAGAAAACAAACATATAGGTATCTTATACTCTATAACTATGACTATGGGAAACAAAACTAAACGGGCACAACGGAAATTCTAACTTCAAACAGTGTTAGCAATATCTTATACTATGAAACGATTCATGCACCCACCATTCCCACAAAAGCCTCCACTGCTATGTTACCCTCGGGAACTTCACGAATTATTAGGAAATACTCAGTTGAGCCGACCTTGACCTTCTGGGCTGTCTGTGTGCTGGAAAACAGCTGTCTGCAACGTGGTTCAGGAGGGAGAGAGAGTTGCCATGCTGGTCCGAAGAGAAGAGAATGGCTGCAAAACCACACTTTTTAAAGTTCGGATTTCAAAAGTCCCGTGAGCTCCGCCCCCACCGGCAATTGCAAGAACAATGGTCCTAGAGCGCTATCAGCTCCAGTGATAGCACAGTCTATTGAAATCACAAATGGCTGAGACTGCCTTGTCCAGTATGAATGGCCCATCGATGTTCCTAATTACTTTACCGGGGCTTACAGATTGCTTTCCCATCATGGAGATGGGTTTCTCCTTACTGCTGGATAGCCCCATTATCATATCTATTGTATCTTATCCAGGTACACTGTGGCTGGTATTGATCTTCCAATCTCGATGCAGGTGTGGTCTGGTGACGTCATCTGCTCCCTTTGTGATTCAGTTAATCTAATCAGCAGCCCGTCTGGACGCTGACTGTTTGTGAATTCGACTGGAGGCAGGCAGGGCTGAGCCTGCTGGGAGAAAACAGCCAGTTTCTGCAGCCAAACGTGGCCACTTCTACCATTTAAATGGCCAATGTGCGTTTTACAGTCCTTATATGCGTTGGTGGTGCCCGAAAAACTTACACCGGCAGTCCCTCCCTTCCCCTCCGCAGTGCCAACCACCCTCGACCCTCACAGCCCTGACCCCTTCCCTGCCTCATCAGCAGGCTGACTCCCCCCCCCCCCCCCCCCCCCCGGTCACCCCAATGGCCAGCCCTGATTGCTGGCACGATCTCTCCCCCATCCCTTTCTCTCCTGTCCCTGTCTTGGTCAGGTATGCAGCCATGGAAAGTTTGGTTCAAGGGTGGCCACAGAGGGTTGGCAGCAGCCATGGGAATGTTTTGTGTTTGTGCTTCAGGGTGGGCAGTGCATGCCAGTGGCAACTAGTTTGAGCCTCTTTATTTAAGTCAGGAGTTGGAGTTGGCTCCTCCACTTCTGTGTATTTCCACTGACATCAATACATAGCCTTCTCCTCACACCAGGTCAGTGAGAAAGGAGGGAATGGGTAGTTGGCACTTAGACAATATCTGATTGACATGCTGATTGGCCAATCACCATTGTGGGCCTGGCAATCCAGTCTCCCAAACAGCCAATCAGCACTGACAATGAACAAAGCCTTACTGGATTGCAGACATCCTGCAGGGATTAAATTGAGGAATGTCACCAAGTCAATTCTGCTCAAATCAAGTGTCCAAAAGTTGACGGCACGGTGGCATACTGTCAGCACTGCTGCCTCACAGCGCTAAGGACCCGGGTTTCAGCTCGGCCTCAGGTCACTGTCTGTGTCTGCGTGGGTTTCCTCCAGGTGCTCCAGTATCATCCCACAGTCCAAAAGACGTGCTGGTTAGGTGCATTGGCCATGCTAAATTCTCCCTCAGTGTACCTGAACAGGTGCCGGAGTGTGGTGACGAGGGGATCTTCACAGTAACTTCATTGCAGTGTTAATGTAAGCCTATTTGTGACACTAATAAATAAACTTTAAAAACTTTAAAGACAACCCCCTCTTTCCAGGACCAAAGAACAATACAGCACAGGAACAGGCCCTTTGGCCCTCCAAGCCTGCGCCGCTCATGTGCCCAACAAGACCATTTGTTTGCATCCCTCTATTCCCAGTCTGTTCATGTGGCTATCTAAATAAGTCTTAAACGATCCCAGCGTGTCCGCATCAATCACCTTGCTTGGCAGTGCATTCCAGGCCCCACCACCCTCTGTGTAAAATACGTCCCCCTGACATCTATATTGAACCTTGCCCCCCTCACCTTGAACCCGTGACCCCTTGTGTTCGTCACCTCCGACCTGGGAAAAAGCTTCCCACTGTTCACCCTATCTATGCCCTTCATAATTTTATACACCTCTCTTAGGTCGCCCCTCATCCTCCGTCTTTCCAGGGAGAACAACCCCAGTTTACCCAATCTCTCCTCATAGCTAAGACCCTCCATACCAGGCAACATCCTGGTAAACCTTTTCTGTACTCTCTCCAAAGCCTCCACGTACTTCTGGTAGTGTGGCGACCAGAACTGGACGCAGTATTCCAAATGTGGCCTAACCAACGTTCTATACAGCTGCAACATCATATGCCAACTTTTATATTCTATGCCCTGTCCAATAAAGGCAAGCATGCCATATGCCTTCTTCACCACCCTCTCCACCTGTGCTGCCACCTTTAAGGATCTGTGGACTTGTACACCCAGGTCCCTCTGTGTGTCTATACTCCTGATAGCGGCACGGTAGCACAGTGGTTAGCACTGCTGCTTCACAGCTCCAGGGTCCTGGGTTCGATTCCCTGCTCGGGTCACTGTCTGTGTGGAGTTTGCACATTCTCCTCGTGTCTGCGTGGGTTTCCTCCGGGTGCTCCGGTTTCCTCCCACAGTCCAAAGATGTGCGGGTTAGGTTAATTGGCCATGCTAAAAATTGCCCCTTAGAGTCCTGTATGCGTAGATTAGAGGGATGAGCGGTTAAAAATATGTAGAGATATCTGGGTGGGATTGTGGTCGGTGCAGACTCGATGGGCCGAATGGCCTCTTTCTGTACTGTAGGGTTTCTATTCTATGATAGTTCTGCCATTTATTGTATAGCTCCCCCTTACATTAGATCTACCGAAATGCACCACTTCACATTTATCTGGATTAAATTCCATCTGCCATTTCTCCGCCCAATGTTCCAGCCTATCTATATCCTGCTGTATTCTCTGACAATGTTCATCACTATCCGCAACTCCAGCAATCTTTGTGTCGTCCGCAAACTTACTGATCACACCAGCTACATCTTCCTCCAAATCATTTATATATATATATATATATATATATATCACAAACAGCAGAGGTCCCAGTACAGAGCCCTGTGGAACACCACTAGTCACAGACCTCCAACCGGAAAAAGACCCCTCCACTGTTACCCTCTGTCTTCTATGGCTAATCATGATGTGGAGATGACGGCGTTGGACTGGGGTAAGCACAGTAAGAAGTCTCACAACACCAGGTTAAAGTCCAACAGGTTTATTTGGTAGCAAATACCATAAGCTTTCGGAGCACAGCTCCTTCGTCAGATGGAGTGGATATCTGTTCTCAAACAGTGCAAACAGACACAGAAATCAAATTACAGAATACTGATTAGAATGCAAATCTCTACAGCCAGCCAGGTCTTAAATGTACAGACAATGTGGGTGGAGGGAGCATTCAACACAGGTTAAAGAGATGTGTATTGTCTCCAGACAGAACAGCTAATGAAATTCTGCAAGTCCAGGAGGCAAGCTGTGGGGGTTACTGATAATGTGACATAAACCCAACATCCCGGTTTAGGCCGTCCTCATGTGTGCGGAACTTGGCTATCAGTTTCGAGTCGCTGAGCAGAAACTGATAGCCAAGTTCCGCACACATGAGGACGGCCTAAACCGGGATGTTGGATTTATGTCACATTATCAGTAACTCCCACAGCTTGCCTCCTGGACTTGCAGAATTTCACTAGCTGTTCTGTCTGGAGACAATACACATCTCTTTAACCTGTGTTGAATGCTCCCTCCACCCACATTGTCTGTACATTTAAGACCTGGCTGGCAGTAGAGATTTGCATTCTAATCAGTATTCTGTAATTTGATTTCTGTGTCTGTTTGCACTGTTTGAGAACAGATATCCACTCCATCTGACGAAGGAGCTGTGCTCCGAAAGCTTATGGTATTTGCTACCAAATAAACCTGTTGGACTTTAACCTGGTGTTGTGAGACTTCTTACTGTTCTATGGCTAAGCCAGTTCTCCACCCATCTAGCTAGCTCACCTTTTATCCCGTGAGATTTAATCTTTTGCACCAGCCTGCCATGAGGGACCTTGTCAAACGCTTTACTAAAATCCATATAGATGACATCCACGGCCCTTCCCTCGTCAATCGTTTTTGTCACCTCCTCAAAAAACTCAACCAAATTTGTGAGGCATGACCTCCCTCGTACAAAACCATGCTGTCTATCGCTAATGAGATTATTCAGTTCTAAATGCGCATATATCCTATCTCTAAGAATCTTCTCCAACAATTTCCCTACCACGGACTTCAAGCTCACCAGCCTATAATTACCCGGGTTATCCTTGCTACCCTTCTTAAATAACAGGACCGCATTTGCTATCCTCCAATCCTCTGGGACCTCACCTGTGTCCAGTGAAGAGACAAAGATTTCTGTTGGAGGCCCAGCAATTGCATCTCTTGCCTCCCTGAGGAGTCTAGGATAGATGCCATCTGGCCCTGGGGATTTGTCTGTCTTAATGTTTCCTAAAAAACCTAACACTACCTCCCTTGTAATTGAGATTTTTTTCTAACGGGTCAACACCTCTCTCTGAGACACTACCAGTCAACATGTCCCTCTCCTTTGTGAATACTGATGCAAAGTATTAATTTAGGATTCCTCCTACTTCCTTGGGTTCTAAGCATAATTCCCCTCCTTTGTCCCTGAGAGGTCCGATTCTTTTGCTAACAACCCTCTTGTTCCTAACGTATGTATAAAATGCCTTAGGATTCTCCTTAATCCTGTCTGCCAAGGACATTTCGTGACCCCTTTTTGCCCTTCTAAGTCCCTGTTTGAGTTCTTTTCTACTTTCTCTGTATTCCTCCAGTGCTCCATCTGTTTTTAGCTGCCTGGACCTCATGTATGCCTCTTTTTTCTTTTTGATTAGACCCACAATTTCACTGGTTATCCACGGCTCCCGAATCCTACCTTTCCTACCCTTCCTCTTTACAGGCACATGCCTGTCCTGCAGTCCTATCAACTGCTCCTTATAAGACTCCCACATGCCAGATGTGGATTTACCCTTGAACAGCCTCTCCCAATCAACAGCCACCAAATCCTGCCTAATCCGGCTGTAGTTAGCCTTCCCCCAATTCAGCACCTTACTCTTGGGACAACACTCATCTTTTTCCATTACTATCCTAAAGTTTACAGAATTGTGGTCACTATTTGCCACATGTTCCCCTACTGAAACTTGGATGATCTGACCGGGCTCATTCCCCAGTACTCGGTCCAGTATAGTCCCTTCTCTAGTTGGACTGTCAACATATTGTTCCAAAGAACCTTCCTGTACGCATTTTATAAATTCTTCCCTGACCACTTTAGCAAACACTTGCTATACTACCTCCAGTACAATATAGGTATATCCTTTTTTATCTGTATCCTTTCTTAAATATGTGGACCAAAACTGCGCACAGTATTCCAGATGTGGTCTCAATAAAACTCTGTACAATTATAGCAAAACTTCTTTATTCCTCTACTCCAAACTCCTTACAATAAAGGCCAACTTGCCATTTGCTTAATTGTTTGGCTGCACCTGCATGCTAATTTACTGTGTTCCTTGGACAAGTCTCTTTGAATATCAACACTTACAGGTTTCTCAATAATAAAAAAATAGACTTTTCTTTTTTCCAACCAAATTATACAACATCATACTTCCCTAGCTTAATAAAGCTGAGGATACTGTTTGCTTTATTAACTGCGCTCCCAACCTTTCCTGCCATCTTCAATGACTTACGCACATAAACAGCAGGCTCCTCTGTTTCCGCACCCACTTCAGAATAATACCCTTGATTTTGTATTGTCTCTTCATCATCTTCCTGAATCAGTTCTCTCCCATTTTGAAAACTACTTGGAGGGAGCACTGAGGGTAGCAAGGGAACAGAGTATGCTCTGGGTGGGGAGCTCACCAAGAGGGGCTCGGTAGTACCACCACAGACCGAGCTGGCCGGGTCCTAAAGAGCATAGCTGCCAGACTGGGACTGGTGAGGGAACCAACAAGAGGGAAATATATACTTGACCTGATCTTCACCAATCTACCTTTATCAGATGACAGAATTGGTAGGAGTGACTATGACTCAGACCTTCTGAAAATCATATCCATCTTCACATTGAAGATACCCTCCATCATGTTGTGTGGCACTACCACTGTGCTAAATAGGATGAATTTCAAACAGATTTAGCAACTCAAAACTGGGCATCCATGAGGTGCTGTGGGCCAACAGCAGAATTGTATTCAACCACAATCTGTAACTTTATGGCCTGGCATATCCCCCACTCTACCATTATCACCAGCTCAGGTGATCAACCCTGGTTCAATGTCGAGTTCAAGAGGGCATGCCAGGAGCAGCACCAGGCATATAAAAATGAGGTTTCAACCTGGTGAATCACAAAACAGAACTACTTGCATGCCAAACTGTGCAAGCAGCATGCAATTGATAGGGTTAAGCGATCCACAAATAATGGATCAGATCCATTGAATGGTTGAATTGAACTACCCATTCCCTCCTTTCTCAGTGACCTGGGATGAGGAGAGGGCTGTGTATTGATGACAGTTAAACAACTCACTGGAGGAGGAGGCTCCACAAATATCCCCATCCTCAATGATGGAGGAAGCCCAGCAGATCAAAGCAAAAGATACGGAAGAAGCATTTTCGACAATCTTTAACTAGACGTGCCGAGTGAATGATCCATCTCAGCCCCCCTGGAGATCCAAAGCATCAAAGATGTCAGGCTTCAGCCAATTCAACTCCTCGAAACGGCTGAAGGCACTGGATACTGCAGAGTCTATGGACCCTGACAATATTCTGTTTCCAATGCTAAAATGTCATCCCTGCTTGGGATAAGCATCTCACCTCTGATTTTTCCATTCATTTCTGAACTTTATATGCTGTAGTATTAAGCGCAGTCCTCACCATTTTTTAGTTTCTGATATTGCCAGCGCATCACATTCCCACACATCAATTTGTGCTTGTAGCTCACCATCCTTATTCATCACTGTTGTGAAGTTACATAGAAACATAGAAAACTACAGCACAAAACAGGCCCTTCGGCACCACAAGTTGTGCCAAACATATCCCTACCTTTTAGGCCTGCCTATAACCCTCCATCCTATTAAGTCCCATGTACTCATCCAGGAGTTTCTTAAAAGACCCTATTGGGTTTGCCTCCACCACCACTGACGGCAGCCAATTCCACTCGCCCACCACCCTCTGTGTGAAAAACTTCCCCCGAACATTTCCCCTGTACCTACCCCCCAGCACCTTAAACCTGTGTCCTCTCGTAGCAGCCATTTCCATCCTGGGAAAAAGCCTCTGAGAGTCCACCCGATCAATGCCTCTCAACATCTTATATACCTCTATTAGGTCTCCTCTCATCCTACATCTCTCCAAGGAGAAAAGACCGAGCTCCCTCAGCCTATCCTCATAAGGCATGCCACTCAATCCAGGCAACATCCTTGTAAATCTCCTCTGCACCCTTTCAATCTTTTCCACATCCTTCCTGTAATGAAGCGACCAGAACTGAGCACAGTACTCCAAGTGGGGTCTGACGAAGGTCTTATATAGCTGCATCATTATCCCCGGACTCCTAAACTCAATCCCTCGATTGATAAAGTCCAGCACACCATACGCCTTCTTAACCACCTCCTCCACCTGTGGGGCCGATTTTAGAGTACTATGGACCCGGACCCCAAGGTCCTTCTGATTCTCTACCGTACTAAGAGTCTTTCCCTTTATATTAACATAGAACATAGAACATAGAAAGCCACAGCACAAACAGGCCCTTCGGCCCACAAGTTGCGCCGATCACATCCCCACCTCTAGGCCTATCTATAGCCCTCAATCCCATTAAATCCCATGTACTCATCCAGAAGTCTCTTAAAAGACCCCAACGAGTTTGCCTCCACCACCACCGACGTCAGCCGATTCCACTCACCCACCACCCTCTGAGTGAAAAACTTACCCCTGACATCCCCCCTGTACCTACCCCCCAGCACCTTAAACCTGTGTCCTCTCGTAGCAACCATTTCAGCCCTTGGAAATAGCCTCTGAGAGTCCACCCTATCCAGACCCCTCAACATCTTGTAAACCTCTATCAGGTCACCTCTCATCCTTCGTCTCTCCAGGGAGAAGAGACCAAGCTCCCTCAACCTATCCTCATAAGGCATGCCCCCCAATCCAGGCAACATCCTTGTAAATCTCCTCTGCACCCTTTCAATGGCTTCAACATCTTTCCTGTAATGAGGTGACCAGAACTGCGCGCAGTACTCCAAGTGGGGTCTAACCAGGGTCCTATAAAGCTGCAGCATTATCTCCCGACTCCTAAACTCAATCCCTCGATTAATGAAGGCTAGTACGCCATACGCCTTCTTGACCGCATCCTCCACCTGCGAGGCCGATTTAAGAGTCCTATGGACCCGGACCCCAAGGTCCTTCTGATCCTCTACACTGCTAAGAATGGTACCCTTCATTTTATACTGCTGCTCCATCCCATTGGATCTGCCAAAATGGACCACTACGCATTTATCTGGGTTGAAGTCCATCTACCACTTCTCCGCCCAGTCTTGCATCCTATCTATGTCCCTCTGTAACTTCTGACATCCCTCCAGACAACCCCACCAACCTTTGTGTCGTCGGCAAACTTACCAACCCATCCCTCCACTTCCTCATCCAGGTCATTTATGAAAATGACAAACAGCAGGGGTCCCAGAACAGATCCCTGGGGCACACCACTGGTGACCGACCTCCAATTAGAAAAAGATCCATCTATACACACTCTCTGCCTCCTTTGGGCAAGCCAGTTCTGGATCCACAGGGCAGCAGCCCCTTGGATCCCATGCCCTCTCACTTTTTCTGGAAGCCTTGCATGGAGGACCTTATCGAACGCCTTGCTAAAATCCATATAAACCACATCTACCGTTTTCCCTTCGTCAATGTGTTTAGTCACATTTTCGAAGAACTCCACCAGGCTCGTAAGGCACGATCTGCCTTTGACAAAGCCATGCTGAGTATTCTTGAGCATACTAAACCTCTCTAAATGCTCATAGATCTTATCCCTCAGGATCTTCTCCATCAGCTTACCAACCACTGAGGTTAGACTCACCGGTCGGTAATTTCCTGGGCTATCCCTATTCCCCTTCTTGAAAATAGTAACCACATCCGCAATCCTCCAATCCTCTGGCACCTCTCCCGTCTCCATCGACGACGCAAGGATCATCGCCAGAGGCTCTGCAATCTCTTCCCTCGCCTCCCACAGTAACCTGGGGTACATTCCATCCGGACCCGGCGACTTATCTATCTTGATGCCATTCAAAGATTCCCGCACAACCTCTTTCTTAAAGTCCACATACTCAATCCTTTCAATCCACCGCAAGCTCACAGTACATCCACCCAGGTCCTTCTCCTCTGTGAAAACTGAGGCAAAATACTCATTAAGCACCTCTGCCATTTCTACTGGTTCCGTACTGATTTTCCCGCCTTCACCTTTTATAGGCCCTATTCCTTCACGTCTCATCCTTTTACTTTTCACATATTTATAGAATGCCTTGGGGTTTTCCTTAATTCTACTTGCCAAGGCCTTCTCGTGACCCCTTCTGGCTCTCCTAATTTCCTTCTTTAGTCCCTTCCTACAAGTCATATACTCATCTAGATCCCTATCTTCGCCAAGCTCTCTGAACCTTTTGTACACTTTCCTTTTCTTCTCGACTAGGTCCCGCACAGCTTTCGTGCACCACGGTTCCTTTAACCTACCAACCCCTCCCTGTCTGCTCGGAACATTGTCCTGTAGAACCCTAGACAGACATTCCTTGAAAAACTGCCACCTCTCTTCAGTAGATTTCCCCGAGAATACCTCCTTCCAATTTACTCCTCTAATTTGCTGCCTTATGTCTTCATATTTCCCCTCACTCCATATAAACGCTTTCCTAGCTTGCCTGATCCTCTCTTTTTCCAATGCAAGCATAAAGGAGATAGAGTTATGATCGCTATCCCCAAGATGCTCTCCCACTGAGAGATCTGACACCTGTCCAGGCTCATTGGTCAGTATCAGATCAAGTACAGCCTCTCCTCTTGTAGGCTTGTCCACGTGCTGTGTCAGGAAACCCTCCTGAACACACCTAATGAACTCCTCCCCATCCAATCCCCTTACCCGAGGGATATTCCAATCAATGTTTGGGAAATTAAAGTCTCCCATCACAACAACCCTGCTATTGTTGCAACTCTCCAGGATCTGTTTCCCTATCTGCTCCTCCACCTCCCTGTCACTATTGGGCGGCCTATAGAAAACTCCCAGCAAAGTGATCGACCCCTTCCCACTCCGAACTTCCACCCAGAGCGACTCTGTAGACAATCCCTCCACAGCGTACACCTTCTTTACAGCTGTGACACTATTCCTGATCAGCAGTGCCACTCCACCCCCTCTCTTGCCTCCCTCCCTGTCCTTCCTGAAACATCTGAATCCCGGCACCCTGGAGTATCTAGTCCTGTTCCTGAGACATCCAAAGAACAAAGAACAAAGAACAATACAGCACAGGAACAGGCCCTTCGGCCCTCCAAGCCCGTGCCGCTCCCCGGTCCAGGATTGAATCCTGAATCCAGGATCCCCGCCCAATTTTCCAGCCTATCTACATCCTAATATCCTATCCACTGAGCTGTCCCTCACAGCTACGATGCTTTGTTCATCACAACTATTAACTCACCCCCACCCCCCCATTCCAGACCATGTGATCTCCAGGGAGAGGCGAAAACCCAGAGTGAAAACCCCAGGGCCAATATGGGGAAAAAAAATCTGGGAAATTCCTCTCCGACCCCCTGTGGCGATCAAAACGAGTCCAGGAGATCACACTGGTCCTGATCAGAAAATGCTTCCCAACCCTATTCATTTCCACTTCTGCTTTACGAACACCATCTGAATTCCCTGCCCCCGAGACAGGTTCCCAACTATCCGCAGTCTCGCTCTGTACTGGCCCCAGCAAGATGATCATAGAATGAAGCCTTGAAACGAGAAACAAAGAACAATTAGCCCGCGCCGCTCCCTGGTCCAAACTAGACCACTCTTTTGTATCCCTCCATTCCCACTCCGTTCATATAGCTGTCTAGATAAGTCTTAAACGTTCCCAGTGTGTCCGCCTCCACCACCTTGCCTGGCAACACATTCCAGGCCCCCACGATCCTCTGTGTAAAATATGTCCTTCTGATATCTGTGTTAAACCTCCCCCCCTTCACCTTGAACCTATGACCCCTCGTGAACGTCACCACCGACCCGGGGAAAAGCTTCCCACCGTTCACCCTATCTATGCCTTTCATAATTTTATACACCTCTATTAAGTCTCCCCTCATCCTCCGTCTTTCCAAGGAGAACAACCCCAGTTTCCCCAATCTCTCCTCATAACCAAGCCCCTCCATACCAGGCAACATCCTGGTAAACCTCCTCTGTACTCTCTCCAAAGCCTCCACGTCCTTCTGGTAGTGTGGCGACCAGAACTGGACGCAGTATTCCAAATGCGGCCGAACCAACATTCTATACATCTGCAACATCAGACCCCAACTTTTATACTCTATGCCCCGTCCTATAAAGGCAAGCATGCCATATGCCTTCTTCACCACCTTCTCCACCTGTGACGTCACCTTCAAAGATCTGTGGACTTGCACACCCAGGTCCCTCTGCGTCTCTACACCCTTTATGGTTCTTCCATTTATCGTGTAGCTCCTCCCTACATTATTCCCACCAAAATGCATCACTTCGCATTTATCAGGATTGAACTCCATCTGCCATTTCTTTGCCCAAGTTTCCAGCCTATCTATATCCTTCTGTAGCCTCTGACAATGTTCCTCACTATCTGCAAGTCCTGCCAGTTTTGTGTCGTCCGCAAACTTACTGATCACCCCAGTTACTCCTTCTTCCAGATCATTTATATAAATCACAAACAGCAGAGGTCCCAATACAGAGCCCTGCGGAACACCACTAGTCACAGGCCTCCAGCCGGAAAAAGACCCTTCCACTACCACCCTCTGTCTTCTATGACCAAGCCAGTTCTCCACCCATCTAGCCACCTCCCCCTTTATCCCATGGGATCCAACCTTTTTCACTAGCCTACCATGAGGGACTTTGTCAAACGCTTTACTAAAGTCCATATAGACAACATCCACGGCCCTTCCTTCGTCAATCATTCTGGTCACTTCTTCAAAAAACACCACCAGGTTAGTGAGGCATGACCTCCCTCTCACAAAACCATGCTGACTATCGTTAATGAGTTTATTCCTTTCTAAATGCGCATACATCCTATCTCTAAGAATCTTCTCCAACAACTTCCCCACCACGGACGTCAAGCTCACCGGCCTATAATTACCCGGGTTATCTTTCCTACCCTTCTTAAATAACGGGACCACATTAGCTATCCTCCAATCCTCTGGGACCTCACCTGCGTCCAGTGACGAGACAAAGATTTGCGTCAGAGGCCCAACGATTTCACCTCTCGTCTCCCTGAGCAGCCTTGGATAGATTCCATCAGGCTCTGGGGATTTGTCAGTCTTTATATTCTCTAACAAACCTAACACTTCCTCCTTTGTAATGGAGATTTTCTCCAACGGTTCAACACTCCCCTCCGAGACACTCCCAGTCAACACATCCCTCTCCTTTGTGAATACCGACGCAAAGTATTCATTTAGGATCTCCCCTACTTCTTTGGGCTCCAAGCATAAGTCCCCACTTTTGTCCCTGAGAGGTCCGATTTTTTCCCTAACAACCCTTTTGTTCCTAACGTATGAATAAAATGCCTTGGGATTCTCCTTAATCCTGTCTGCCAAGAACATTTCGTGACCCCTTTTTGCTCTTCTAATTCCCCGTTTGAGTACTTTCCTACTTTCTTTGTACTCCTCCAGAACTCCCTCCGTTTTTAGCTGCTTGGACCTAACATACGCCTCTCTTTTCTTTTTGACCAGTCCCTCAATTTCCCTGGTTATCCACGGTTCTCTAATCCTACCCTTCCTATCCTTCTTTTTTACAGGCACAGGCTTGTCCTGTAGCCCTAACAACTGTTCCTTAAAAGACTGCCACATACCAGATGTGGATTTACCCTCAAACAGCCTCTCCCAATCAAGAGCTGCCAATTTCTGCCTGATCCCACTAAAGTTAGCCTTCCCCCAATCCAACACCTTACCCTTGGGACACCACTCATCCTTTTCCATCACTATCCTAAAGCTAACAGAATTGTGGTCACTATTTGCCACATGTTCCCCTACCAAAACTTTGAAGACCTGACCGGGCTCATTCCCCAGTACCAGGTCCAGTATAGCCCCCTCCCTAGTCGGGCTGTCTACATATTGTTCCAACGAACCCTCCTGTACACATTTTACAAATTCCTCCCCATCCAGAGTCCCTGCCCTCAGCGATTTCCAGTCTATACCAGGGAAATTGAAGTCTCCCACTACAACAACCCTATTTTCCCTGCACCTATGTGGAGGGATGGGTTGGTAAGTTTGCTGACGACACCAAGGTAGGTGGTGTTGTGGATAGTTTGGAGAGATGTCAGAAGTTGCAGCGAGACATAGATAGAATGCAAGACTGGGCGGAGAAGTGGCAGATGGACTTCAACCCGGATAAGTGTGTGGTGATCCATTTTGGCAGATCCAATGGGATGAAGCAGCAGTATAATATGAAGGGTACCATTCTTAGCAGTGTAGAGGATCAGAAGGACCTTGGGGTCCGGGTCCATAGGACTCTTAAATTGGCCTCGCAGGTGGAGGATGCGGTCAAGAAGGCGTACGGCGTACTGGCCTTCATTAATCGAGGGATTGAGTTTAGGAGTCGGGAGATAATGCTGCAGCTTTATAGGACCCTGGTTAGACCCCACTTGGAGTACTGCGCGCAGTTCTGGTCACCTCATTACAGGAAAGATGTTGAAGCCATTGAAAGGGTGCAGAGGAGATTTACAAGGATGTTGCCTGGATTGGGGGGCATGCCTTATGAGGATAGGTTGAGGGAGCTTGGTCTCTTCTCCCTGGAGAGACGAAGGATGAGAGGTGACCTGATAGAGGTTTACAAGATGTTGAGAGGTCTGGATAGGGTAGACTCTCAGAGGCTATTTCCAAGGGCTGAAATGGTTGCTACGAGAGGACACAGGTTTAAGGTGCTGGGGGGTAGGTACAGAGGAGATGTCAGGGGTAAGTTTTTCACTCAGAGGGTGGTGGGTGAGTGGAATCGGCTGACGTCGGTGGTGGTGGAGGCAAACTCGTTGGGGACTTTAGGAGAAATCCAGCACGAGGGGGCATGGCTTTAAATTGAGGGGGGGTAGTTATAGAACCGATGTCAGGGGTAGGTTCTTTACCCAGAGGGTGGTGAGGGATTGGAATGCCCTGCCAGCATCAGTAGTAAATGCGCCTAGTTTGGGGGCGTTTAAGAGATCCGTAGATAGGTTCATGGACGAAAAGAAATTGGTTTAGGTTGGAGGGTCACAGTTTGTTTTTTTTTTTAACTGGTCGGTGCAACATCGTGGGCCGAAGGGCCTGTTCTGCGCTGTAATGTTCTATGTTCTATGTTCTGGATGAGTACATGGGATTTAATGGGATTGAGGGCTATAGATAGGCCTAGAGGTGGGGATGTGATCGGCGCAACTTGTGGGCCGAAGGGCCTGTTTGTGCTGTGGCTTTCTATGTTCTATCCAGCATCTCCTGACATATCCATTCTTCCACTTCCCTTGGGCTGTTGGGGGGCCTGTAGTACACCCCCAACATAGTGACCGCGCCTTTCCTGTTTCTAAGCTCCACCCAGAATGACTCGTTACACGACCCCTCTGAATTGTCCTCCCTCTGCACCGCTGTAATATGCTCTCCAACTAATACCGCTACTCCCCCACCTCTTTTGGCCCCTCCTCTGTCTCGCCTAAAACACTTGTACCCTGGAATATTCAGCTGCCAGTCCTGTCCCTCTTTCAACCAAGTCTCTGTCACCGCAACCACATCCAAATTCCTCGTGCGCATTAAGGCCCCAAGTTCGTCTGTCTTACCTGCTACGCTCCTTGCATTGAAGTATAAGCACTCCAGACCTCCAGGCCCAGTGAGGTCGTCCTCCCCCAGAGTGTTCTTCTTCTTTGCCAGCCTTGTCCCAGCCCCAAGCTCGTCCCCAGCCTCCACACTTGTAGACCTAATATTTTGATCCCCACCCCCCTGCCATACTAGTTTAAACCCCCCCGAACTGCACTAGCAAAGCTCCCAGCCAGGATATTTGTGCCCTTCCAACTTAGTTGTGACCCCTCCCTCTTGTACAGGTGCCATCCTCTCCTGAAAACTTCCCATTGATCTATGAAAATGAAGCCCTCCCTCCTGGACCAGTCCTTTAGCCAGGCATTCATTTGTACCAACTCCCTATTCTTAGCCTCACTGGCACAAGGCATTGGGAGCAGCCCAGAGATGGCCACCCTAGTGACCCTACTTTTTAACCTATTTCCCAACTCCCTGAATTGCTCTCTTAGGATCCCCCTACTCTTCCTATCTACGTCATTTCCACCAATGTGTATAATGACATCCGTTTCTTTATCTTCCCCTTGTAATATGCCTCCTATCCGCTCGGAGACATCCGTGACCCCAGCACCAGGTAGGCAGACTACCATCCTGGAGTCCCGTTCGCACCCACAGAATCGCCTGTCTGTGCCTCTAACTGATGCATCCCCCACCACTATCGCTCTCCTAACCCCTCTCTTCCCTTTCCGGGCCACAGAGCCTGACTGTGTGCCAGTGACCTGGTCCCTGTGTCTTACCACTGGAGAGGCACACTCCTCCACACTATCCAAAACAATATACCTGTTTTGGAGTGGGACAACCACAGGTGACCCCTCTTCTAACTGTTCACTCCCCTCCCCTCTCACACCTGTCACCAAGCCCTTCCTTTTTTGAGAAACCACCACTGGAGTCCTCCCTTGTACTTTACCCTTCTGTCCTTTACTCCTCCTAACTGTGACCCACGTGTCTTCCTCCCGATGCCCCGGTGTAACTAGTTGCCTATAACTCCTGTCAATTTTTCTCCCATTTTCCCTGACTAGCCTAAGGTCAGCGATCTGCAGCTCCAGTTCCATGACACGGTCCCTCAAGAGCTGCAGTTCCACGCACCTGGCACATATGTGAACCTCTGGGAAGCTAGGTGTTTGCAGGAACTCCCACATCCCACATCGGAAGCACTGAACTGGCCGATCACTCATACCTGCCCTTATCCTTTATAGGGTTGGATAAAAAAAGTCTCCGTAATGGCCACCACATCACACTTCCAGGCATCGATCCACGCTCTGAGCTCATCCCCTTTATTCACTATACTCCTGGCATTAAAGTAAACACATCTCAATCCTTTGGTCTGAGCTCTCCCCTTCTCTATCCCCCGTCCATCTTCCCTCTTGCACCGTCTATAACCCTTCTCTGTTTGCGAGCTAACTTCCTCGCTCCCAGTCACCTCCTCTCGATCCCCTCCCCCCAACCTATCTAGTTTAAACTCTCCCCAGTAGCCTTAGCCAACCTTCCCGGGGTAGAGTAATTGTAGATTGGGTGGTACGAGGTGAGAATTTGATGTTTGTAATATTGTAAAATGCTCGGGGGGAAAGCATTGCATGGTCACGTTAAAAGATGGTGCTTTTTCTGTGCTTAGAGATTTAAAATGCAAGTACATGGACAGCCCAAACTGAAATGTTAGAATCCAAAGACCAAACAGCAGTTTTTGCCAAGTCCAAGCTTTTGAATTTAGCCAATCAATTTGAATCAAGTATTTAGGTACCAAAAACCTATTAAATTTAAATCTGATAGTTTGACAACCTGGAACCAATCCTATTGTGGGGGATATTGATCTGTCATCACAGGTATAAAAGAAGGGGGCAGTGGGACAAAAAGGGAGAGCAACTGCCACCTGCTGGAGCTCACAGCTCTCAGCTCTCTCTCTTTCTCTCGCTGACTATCATAGCTTCATCTATGTCTGAGAAAAAGCGCCATCTAGATAGCAAAGATACCAAAGAAGAAAGAAGTTCCAGACAGAAGAATCAACAGAGAAACCCCTGAATATTCCAGAGGACACAAAACCTGGTTGTAATTTAGAGAGTGACTAAATTCTACTTTTGTTAATGAGTGGGACTTGTATTTATTTGAACAGCATACCATTAGAATCTTGTTTCTTACGGGAATAGTTAATAGTTAGGAGGAATTTATTCGATGTGTGAAGAGTTTAGTTAATTTGATTTGATTTAATTTCATTTGATTTGATTTGTCACATGTATTAACATACAGTGAAAAGTATTGTTTCTTGCCGCTATACAGGCAAAGCATACCGTCCATAGAGAAGGAAACGAGAGAGCGCAGAATGTAGTGTTACAGTCATAGCTAGGATGTAGAGAAAGATCAACTTAATGCAAGGGAAGTCCATTCAAAAGTCTGACAGCAGCAGGGAAGAAGCTGTTCTTGAGTCAGTTGGTACGTGACCTCAGACTTTTGCATCTTTTTCCCAACGGAAGAAGGTGGAAGAGAGAATGTCCGGGGTGCGTGGGGTCCTTAATTATGCTGACTGCTTTGCCGAAGCAGTGGGACAGAGTCAATGGATGGAAGGCTGGTTTGCGTGATGGATTAAGCTACATTCACGACCATTTGTAGTTCCTTGCGGTCTTGGGCAGAGCAGGAGCCATATCAAGCTGTGATACAGTGAATGTTGATAGAATGAATGTTGGACCCTTGGAAGATGAGAGGGGGGATTTAATAATGGAAAACGAGGAAATGGCTGAGACTTTAAATAAGTTCTTTGTGTCGGTCTTCACGGTGGAAGACACAAATAGTTTGCCGAATATTAGAGATCGAGAGTTGGTGGGAGGGGAGGTCCTTAATACAATTACTGTTACTAAGGAGGTGATGCTTGGTAGACTAATAGGACCGAAGGTAGACAAGTCCCCGGGCCCGGATGGAATGCATCCCAGGGTACTGAAAGAAATGGCTGAGGTAATAGCAGATGCGTTAGTAGTAATTTATCAAAATTCGCTGGACTCTGGGGTAGTGCCGGCTGACTGGAAAACAGCTACTGTTACGCCGCTGTTTAAAAAAGGAAGTAGACAAAAAGCGGGTAACTACAGGCCGGTTAGCTTAACGTCCGTAGTTGGGAAATAACAGAGCACCTGAATAAGAATGGTTCGATCAAGCAGACGCAGCATGGATTCATGAAGGGAAAGTCGTGTTTGACGAATCTACTGGACATTTATGAAGATGTCACTAGTGCGGTTGACAGAGGGGAACCGGTGGGTGTGGTGTTTTTAGATTTCCAGAAGGCGTTCGATAAGGTGCCTCACAAAAGGTTGCTGCAGAAGATTGGGGTACACGGAGTTGGGGGTAAGGTGTTGGCGTGGATTGGGGATTGGCTATATAACAGGAAGCAGAGAGTTGGGATAAATGGGTGCTTTTCTGGTTGGCAGTTGGTGACCAGTGGCGTGCCGCAAGGATCGGTGCTGGGGCCTCAATTGTTTACCATTTACATAGATGATCTGGAGGAGGGGACTGAATCTAGGGTATTCAAGTTTGCTGCTGACACGAAGGTGAGTGGGAAAGCGAATTGCGTGGAGGACGCGGAAAGTCTGCAGAGAGATTTGGATAGGCTGAGCGAGTGGGCGAGGATCTGGCAGATGGAATATAACGTTAGCAAATGTGAGGTTATCCACTTTGGAAGAAATAATAGTAAATTGGAATATTATTTAAATGGAGAAAAATTACATCGTGCGACTGTGCAGAGGGACCTGGGGGTCCTTGTGCACGAATCGCAAAAACTCAGTCTGCAGGTGCAGCAGGTGATCAAGAAGGCGAATGGAATGTTGGCCTTTATTGCGAGGGGGATAGAATATAAAAGCAGGGAGGTCTTGCTGCAACTGTACAAGGCACTGGTGAGGCCGCAACTGGAGTACTGTGTGCAGTTTTGGTCCCCTTATTTGCGAAAGGATATATTGGCCTTGGAGGGAGTGCAGAGAAGGTTCACCAGGTTGATACCGGAGATGAGGGGTGTGGCTTATGAGGAGAGATTAAACAGATTGGGTCTGTACTCGTTGGAGTTTAGAAGGATGAGGGGTGATCTTATAGAGACCTATAAGATAATGAAGGGGCTGGATAGGGGAGAGGTGGAGAGATTCTTTCCACTTAGAAGGGAAACCAGAACTAGAGGGCACAGCCTCAAAATAAGGGGGGGGCCGGTTCAGAACAGAGTTGAGGGGGAACTTCTTCTCTCAGAGGATAGTGAATCTCTGGAATTCTCTGCCCATTGAAGTGGTGGAGGCTTCCTCGTTGAATATGTTTAAATCACGGGTAGATAGTTTTCTGATCGATAAGGGAATTAGCGGTTATGGGGAGCAGGCGGGTAAGTGGAACTGATTCGCTTCAGATCAGCCATGATCTTGTTGAATGGCGGGGCAGGCTCGAAGGGCCAGATGGCCTACTCCTGCTCCTATTTCTTATGTTCTTATGTCCTTATACAACCAGAAAGAATGCTTTCTATGGTGCATCTGTAAAAGTTGGTGAGAGTCATAGCTGACATGCCAAATTTCCTTAGTCTTCTGAGAACTAGAGGCGTTGGTGGACTTTCTTAACTATAGTGTCTGCATTGGTGGACCAGGACAGGTTGTTGGTCATCTGGACACCTAAAAACTTAAAGCTCTTGACCCTTTTTACTTCGTTCCCGTTGATGTAGACAGGGGCATGTTCTCCTTTACGCTTCCTGAAGTCGATGACAATCTCCTTCGTTTTGTTGATATTGAGGGAGAGATTATTGTTGCCGCACCAGTTCACCAGATTCTCTATCTCATTCCTGTACTCTGTCTCTCATCATTGTTTGAGATCTGACCCACTACGGTGGTGTCATCAGCAAATTTGAATTGGAGGGGAATTTGGCCGCACAGTCATAAGTGTATAAGGAGTATAGTAGGGGGCTGAGAACGCAGCCTTGTGGGGCACCGGTGTTGTGGATGATCGTGGAGGAGGTGTTGTTGCCTATCCTTACTGATTGTGGTCTGTGGGTTAGGAAGTTCAGGATCCAGTCACAGAGGGAGATGCCGAGGCCCAAGCCACGGAGTTTGGAGATGAGTTTCGTGGGGATAATGGTGTTGAAGGCTGAGTTGTAGTCAATAAATAGGAGTCTGACATAGGTGTCCTTGTTATCTAGGTATTCCAGGGGTGAGTGCAGGGCCAGGGAAATGGCGTCTGCTGTGGACCTGTTGCAGCAATAGACAAACTGTAGTGGATCCAGGTAGTCCGGGAGGCTGGAATTGATTCGTGCCATGACTAACCTTTCGAAGCACTTCATAATGATGGATGTCAGAGCCAACGGCCGATAGTCTTCTTGGTTTTTCCTAGGTACCGGGATGACAGTCGTCTTCTTGAAGCAGATAGGGACCTCAGATTGTTGTAAAGAGAGGTTGAAGATGTCTGCGATTACCCCCTCCAGCTGATCCGCGTAGGATCTGAGTGCTCGTCCGGGTACCCCATCCGGGCCAGTTGCTTTCCGTGGGTTGACCTTCAAGAAAGTTGCTCTAACGTCTGCAATGGTGACCTCAGATACAGGTGCTTCCAGGGTGGAGGACATGCTCTCGCTTGACTTCTTGCTCAAAACGGGCATAGAATGCATTGAGTTCGTCAGGAAGGTTGGAGCCATCGATTTTACATGCCTTCATCTTGTAGCCTGTAATGTCTTGCAGACCTTGCCATAGACAGCGGGGGTCAGTGTGGCTAGCCTGGGACTCTAGCTTGGTCCAGTACTGTCTTTTGGCATCTTTGATGGATCTCCTTAGATCGTATCTGGCTTTCTTATATAGGTCAGGGTCGCCTGACTTGAACGCCTCAGACCTGGACTTCAGCAAGCAGTGGATATCCCTGTTCATCCATAGTTTCCGGTTGAGGAACATGCGGATTTGCTTCTTTGGCACACAGTCTTCTACACACTTACTAATGAAGTCAGTCACTGTAGTGGGGTACTCATTCAGGCTGGTCGCATAGTTTTTAAATACTGACCAGTCCACTGTCTCCAAGCAGCCCCGTAGGCGATCATCTGATTCCTCAGAACAACATTGCACTACCTTCTTTGATGGATTCTCCCGCTTCAGTTTTTGCTTGTAAGCTGAGAGCAGGAGCACAGCTTTGTGGTCTGATTTGGCAAAGTGTGGGCGGGTGATAGAGCGGTAGGCTTGTTTGATGTTTTTTATAGCAGTGGTCTAAGATGTTTGGGCCTCTGGTGGGACAGGAGACGTGTTGGTGGTAACTTGGTAGTACGCTCTTGAGCTTGGCCTGATTGAAGTCCCCAGCCATGTGAACAAGGCCTATTCGTAGTGGTGTATATTTCGTCCAGCATGATCTTCACGTCCACATGGGGTGGGATGTAAACTGCCATCAGGATAACGGAGGTGAACTCCCGCGGAAGGTAATAGGGGCGGCATTTTAGCGTCAGGTATTCTAGGTCTGGGGAGCAGACAGTTATGATGTGGAGATGCTGGTGTTGGACTGGGGTAAACACAGTAAGAAGTCTCACAACACCAGATTAAAGTCCAACAGGTTTATTTGTTAGCACAAGCCACTAGCTTTCGGAGCACTGCCCCTTCATCAGGTGAGTGGGAGTTCTGTTCACAAACAGGGCATATACAGACACAAACTCAATTTACAAAATAATCGTTGGAATGCGCATCTTTACAGGTAATTAAGTCTTAAAGGTACAGACAATGTGAGTGGAGAGAGGGTTAAGCACAGGTTAAAGAGATGTGTATTGTCTCCAGCCTCCAGGTTTCAGCCTCATTGTTCCACAGGAGCAGGCTAAGTGTAAGGGAGCTTGTTTGTGCATTATATTTATTTATTTGTCAGTTAAATTTGTGAAAAAAATCGGAGGTTTTTTTTCCAAAACAGGAAGTAGGCCCAGCAGCAGCCCGGGAAGGTTTTGGAGGGTTTAAAAGTAGGCCGCACTTTTGAGCGGGCAGTGTCGTTAGCAGGCAGTGGAGTGAGCAGGGGGCAGAGTGAGTGCTGAAGGGCTTTGGCTCAAAACGGGCTTCGGCGAGAACAGGCAGAGGCGAGAGTAGGTTTTTCTTTTTCAGAAAGTTTGAAAAGAAATCCGGGAAATTATAGGCCAGTAAGTTTGACGTCGGTGGTGGGCAATTTATTGGAAGGTGTGATAAGGGATAGGACCTACAAATATTTGGATAGACAGGGACTTAGGGAGAGTCAACATGGCTTTGTGCATGATAGGTCATGTTTGACCAATCTATTCGAGTTTTTCGAGGAGGTTACCAGGAAAGTGGATGAAGGGAAGGCGGTGGATGTTGTCTACCTGGATTTCAGCAAGGCCTTTGACAAGGTCCCTCATGGGAGGTTAGTTAGGAAGGTTCAGTCGCTAGGTATACATGGGGAGGTAGTAAATTGGATTAGACACTGGCTCAATGGAAGAAGCCAGAGAGTGGTTGTGGAGGATTGCTTCTCTGAGTGGAGGCCTGTGACTAGTGGTGTGCCGCAGAGATCGGTGTTGGGTCCATTGTTGTTTGTCATCTATATCAATGATCTGGATGATAATGTGGTAAATTGGATCAGCACGTTTGCTGATGATACAAAGATTGGAGGTGTAGTGGACAGTGAGGAACGTTTTCAAAGCTTGCAGAGGGATTTGGGCCAACTAGAAAAATGGGCTGAAAAATGGGAAATGGAATTTAACGCAGACAAGTGTGAGATATTGCACATTGGAAGGACAAACCAAAGTAGAACGTACAGGGTAAATGGTAGGACTCTGAAGAGTGCAGTTGAACAGAGGGATCTGGGAATACAGGTACAGAATTCCCTAAAAGTGACGTCACAAGTGGATAGGGTCGGAAAGAGTGCCTTTGGTACATTGGCCTTTATAAATCGGAGTATCGAGTATAAAAGTTGGAGTGTTATGGTAAGGTTATATAAGGCATTGGTGAGGCCGAATTTGGAGTATTGTGTACAGTTTTGGTCACCTAGTTACAGGAAGGATGTAAATAAGGTTGAAAGAGTGCAGAGAAGGTTCACAAGGATGTTGCCGGGACTTGAGAAGCTGAGTTACAGAGAGAGATTGAATAGGTTGGGACTTTATTCCCTGAAGCATAGAAGATTGAGGGGAGATTTGATAGAGGTGTATAAGATTTTGAAGGGTATAGATAGAGTGAATGCAAGCAGGCTTTTTCCGCTGAGGCTAGGGGAGAAAAAAACCAGAGGGCATGGGTTAAGGGTGAAAGGAGAAAAGTTTAAAGGGAATATTAGCGGGGACTTCTTCACGCAGAGAGTGGTGGGAGTGTGGAATGAGCTGCCGGATAAAGTGGTCAATGCGGGGTCACTTTTAACATTTAAGAAAAACTTGGACGGGTTCATGGATGAGAGGGGTGTGGAGGGATATGGTCCAAGTGCAGGTCAGTGGGACTAGGCAAAAAATGGTTCGGCACAGACAAGAAGGGCCAAAAGGCCTGTTTCTGAGCTGTAATTTTCTATGGTTCTATGGTTCTCGGACTGGCTGGAGACAATACACATCTCTTGTCCTGGCTGGAGACAATACACATCTCTTTAACCTGTGCTTAACCCTCTCTCCACTCACATTGTCTGTGCCTTTAAGACTTGATGACCTGTAAAGATGCGCATTCCAACCATTATCCTGTAAATTGAGTTTGTGTCTTTATATGCCCGTTTATGAACAGAACTCCCACTCACCTGGTGAAAGGGCAGCGCTCCGAAAGCTAGTGGCTTGTGCGAGCAGAAAGTTGCCAGTGTTGCTACATCTAGGCATCACGAGGTGTTGATTAGGAAGCAGATCTCTCCTTCCTTAGCCTTGCCTGAGGCCGCTGTGCAGTCCATTCAATGGACTGAGAAGCCCTTTGGTTGTAGGGCACTGTCCGGTGAAGCAGGGGTGAGCCACGTCTCCGTGAAACAGAGTGCACAGCAGTCCCTCAGTTCTCTTTGGAAAGCGAGTCTGGATTTAAGTTCGTCTGGCTTGTTTTCCAGAGATTGGACATTTGCCAGCAGTAAGGTGGGGAGGGGGGGCCTTGGGACCGCGTTGTTTCACTCTCACCTGCAGCCTGAACGTTTTCCACACTTCCTGGAGTCTCTGCTTCTTTTCGAGCCTGGGGGACGGTGAGAGTGGTTTGCGGTGTTAAGGGTATGGTTGTGTCCAATGAGGTTCTTCACTCTGGTCGGCATGTGGATGGAGGATTTGTTGCCTTGCTAGCAGTTCCTGCGTCGGTAGATTGGTCTGCGCGGTCGGGCGTTCCGGGTTGCTGTCAGACTGCGTTTTGGCTTTGCCGGTTGTTGGTTCACTATTAGTTAGATAAATAAATTGTTACGTGTTAATTTTAGAGAGAGAGTGTCAGGGATTTATTTTTCTATTTAACAACTAGAAGGTGCTGAAGAGCAGGTCACACCACTTCACTCGCACTGTTTACAGATTATAGGGCAAGGTACTCCTCTTTGGTTGTGTCGGGTAGTTTTCAGAGGCCGGGATCCACCTTGCTTTATAACAATCACACTTTGTGCATTTACATACATATATTCCAAATGAATCTGGGGAAGGGTATGCAGATAGTTCGAGTCATGTTGAAATCAAAAAGGAGGAGGTATTGGGGTTCTTGAGAAACATTAAGATAGACAAGTCCCCAGGGCCTGATGGGATATATCCCAGAATACTGAGAGAGGCAAGGGAGGAAATTGCTGGGGCCTTCAGAGAAATCTTTATATCCTCACTGGCCACAGGGGAGGTACACACAGTAAGAAGTCTCACAACAGGTTGGACTTTAACCTGGCGTTGTGAGACTTCTTACTGTGTTTACCCCAGTCCAACGCCGGCACCTCCACATCATGACTACAGGGGAGATCCCAGAGGATTGGAGACTAGCCAATGTTGTTCCTTTGTTTAATAAGGGTAGCAAGAATAATTCAGGTAATTACAGGCCGGTGAGCCTTACGTCAGTGGTAAGGAAATTATTGGAGAGGATTCTTTGAGACAGGATTTATTCCCGCTTGGAAATAAGTGGATGTATTAGTGAGAGGCAAGATGGTTTTGTGAAGGAGAGCTCGTGTCTCACTAACATAAGAACATAAGAAATAGGAGCAGGAGTAGGCCATCTAGCCCCTCGAGCCTGCCCCGCCATTCAATAAGATCATGGCTGATCTGACGTGGATCAGTACCACTTACCCGCCTGATCCCCATAACCCTTAATTCCCTTACCGATCAGGAATCCATCCATCCGCGCTTTAAACATATTCAGCGAGGTAGCCTCCACCACCTCAGTGGGCAGAGAATTCCAGAGATTCACCACCCTCTGGGAGAAGAAGTTCCTCCTCAACTCTGTCTTAAACCGACCCCCCTTTATTTTGAGGCTGTGTCCTCTAGTTTTAACTTCCTTACTAAGTGGAAAGAATCTCTCCGCCTCCACCCTATCCAGCCCCCGCATTATCTTATAAGTCTCCATAAGATCCCCCCTCATCCTTCTAAACTCCAACGAGTACAAACCCAATCTCCTCAGCCTCTCCTCATAATCCAAACCCCTCATCTCAGGTATCAACCTGGTGAACCTTCTCTGCACTCCCTCCAATGCCAATATATCCTTCCTCATATAAGGGGACCAATACTGCACACAGTATTCCAGCTGCGGCCTCACCAATGCCCTGTACAGGTGCATCAAGACATCCCTGCTTTTATATTCTATCCCCTTCGCAATATAGGCCAACATCCCATTTGCCTTCTTGATCACCTGTTGTACCTGCAGACTGGGCTTTTGCGTCTCATGCACAAGGACCCCCAGGTCCCTTTGCACGGTAGCATGTTTTAATTTGTTTCCATTGAGATAGTAATCCCATTTGTTATTATTTCCTCCAAAGTGTATAACCTCGCATTTATCAATGTTATACTCCATTTGCCATATCCTCGCCCACTCACTCAGCCTGTCCAAATCTCTCTGCAGATCTTCTCCGTCCTCCACACGATTCACTTTTCCACTTATCTTTGTGTCGTCTGCAAACTTCGTTACCCTACACTCCGTCCCCTCCTCCAGATCATCTATATAAATGGTAAATAGTTGCGGCCCGAGTACCGATCCCTGCGGCACGCCACTAGTTACCTTCCTCCAACCGGAAAAACACCCATTTATTCCGACTCTTTGCTTCCTGTCAGATAGCCAGTCCCCAATCCACTTTAACACACTACCCCCAACTCCGTGTGCCCTAATCTTCTTCAGTAGCCTTTTATGGGGCACCTTATCAAACGCCTTTTGGAAATCCAAAAACACCGCATCCACCGGTTCTCCTCCATCAACCGCCCTAGTCACATCTTCATAAAAATCCAACATGTTCGTCAAGCACGACTTTCCCCTCATGAATCCATGCTGCGTCTGATTGATCGAACCATTTCTATCCAGATGCCCTGCTATCTCCTCTTTAATAATGGATTCCAGCATTTTCCCTACTACAGACGTTAAGCTGACCGGCCTATAGTTACCCGCCTTTTGTCTCCTTCCTTTTTTAAACAGCGGCGTAACATTAGCCGTTTTCCAATCAACCGGCACTACCCCAGAATGCAACGAGTTTTGATAAATAATCACTAACGCATCCACTATTACCTCTGACATTTCTTTCAATACCCTGGGATGCATTCCATCCGGACCCGGGGACTTGTCCACCTTCAGTCCCATTAGTCTACCCAGCACTGCCTCTCTGGTAACATTAATTGTATTAAGTATTTCTCCTGCTGCCAACCCTCTATCGTTAATATTTGGCAAACTATTTGTGTCCTCCACCGTGAAGACCGACACAAAAAACTTATTTAAAGACTCAGCCATATCCTCATTTCCCACTATTAACTCCCCCCTCTCGTCCTCCAAGGGTCCAACATTCACTCTAGCCACTCTATTCCTTTTTATATATTTATAAAAACTTTTACTATCATTTTTTATATTAATTGCTAGCCTAGCTTCATAGTCTATCCTTCCTTTCTTTATCGCTTTCTTAGTCTCTCTTTGTTGTTTCTTCAATTTTTCCCAATCACTTGTTTCTCCACTATTTTTGGCCACTCTGTACGCAGCTGTTTTTATTTTAATACTCTCCTTTATTTCCTTCGTTATCCACGGCTGGTTCTCCCTTTTCTTACAATCCTTGTTTTTTGCTGGAATATATTTTTGCTGAGAACTGAAAAGGATCTCCTTAAAAATCCTCCACTGTTCCTCAGCTATCCTACCTGCCAGCCTGCTCTCCCAGTCTCCCTTAGCCAATTCATCCCTCATCCTATCATATTTCCCTCTGTTCAAACAGAGGACACTGGTTTGGGACCAAACTTTCTCCTCTTCCATCTGAATCAGAAATTCAACCATATTGTGGTCACTAGACCCAAGAGGGTCCTTCACAATAAGATCCTTAATTCTACCTACCTCGTTACACAATACCAGATCCAAAATAGCTCGTTCCCTCGTCGGTTCCGTAACATGCTGTTCAAGGAAACTATCCCGACAGCATTCTAAGAACTCTTCCTCCATTCCACCCTTACCGACTTGAGTCTGCCAGTCAATGTGCATGTTGAAGTCCCCCATGATTATTGCCGTTCCGTTTTTACACGCATCCCTTATCTGCTTGTTTATAGCCCTCCCTACCTCAACATTATTATTTGGGGGCCTATATACCACACCTACTAGTGTCTTTCTCCCTCTACTATTCCTCATCTCTACCCATAATGATTCCACGTTTTGTTCCTCAGAGCCTATGTCATCCCTCAGTACTACCCTGATATTATCTCTTATTAATAGCGCGACCCCACCACCTTTTCCTTCCTGTCTATTCTTCCTAAACGCCTGATACCCCTGGATATTCATCTCCCAGTCCTGGTCACCTTTCAGCCACGTTTCTGTAATGGCCACTAGATCGTACCCACTCGTGCTGATTTGCACCATCAACTCATTTACCTTGTTCCGAATGCTTCGTGCATTCAGGCAAAGTGTCCTTATTCCAGCTTTTATCTGGACCCGCTTTGATGAGTCGCGAACACCGTCTCCCTCTACTCCCTTATCTAAATTACCGCCTTCATTCACTTGCACCCTCTCCTCTACCATTAATTTTGTAATTCCCCTTACCCCTGCATCCTCCACCCCATCAATTAGTTCCTTGATCCTAGTCAACTCTTCTAGCTCCCCTCCCCCCAACCTATCTAGTTTAAATTCTCCCCAGTAACCTTAGCCAACCTACCGGCCAGGATATTGGTCCCCGTGTGATTCAAGTTCCACCCGTTTTTTGTATACAGATCACCCCTGCCCCTAAAGAGGTCCCAATGGTCCAGGAACCTGAATCCCTGCCCCCTGCACCAGTCCCTCAGCCACACATTCATCTTCCACCTCACTCCATTCCTGCCCTCACCTTCCCGTGGCACAGGTAGTAATCCTGAGATTACTACCTTTGCTTTCCTCTTTCTCAGCTGTCTCCCTAATTCCCTGTACTCCCTTTTCATGACCCCTTCTCCCTTCCTACCCACATCAGCGGTACCAATATGTACCGCTACCTCAGGCTCCTCTCCCTCCCACCTCAGGATTTCCGGGACGCGACTAGCGACATCCTGGATCCCGGCCCCAGGGAGGCAGACCACCATGCGAGAATCCCGCCTACCTCCGCAGAAACGCCTGTCTGTCCCCTTCACCATCGAGTCCCCGATTAATACCGCCTTCCTCCTCTTTTCCTTAGCCCTCTGAGTTACAGGGCTGGACTCCACTGCGGAGACACGGCCACTGCTGCTTCCCCCAGGCGGGCTGTCCCCCCCAGCAGTACTCAAGCAGGAGTACTTGTTGTGCAGGGGCAAATCCACTGGGGTGCTCTCAACCATGATCGAGTTTTTCAAGAAAGTGGCGAAGGTGATTGATGAGGGTAGGGCAGTGGATGTTGTCTAACATGGACTTCAGTAACGCCTTTGACAAGGTCCCTCATGGCAGAAGGTGAAGTCGCAGGTGAGCTGGCAAGATGGATACAGAACTGGCTTGGTCATAGAAGACAGAGGGCAGCAGTGGAAGGGGACATTTCTGAATGGAGGGCTGTGACAAGTGGCATTCCTCAGGGATCAGTGCTGGGACCTTTGCTGTTTGTAATATATATAAATGATTTGGAGGAAAATGTAACTGGTTTGATTAGTAAGTTTGTGGATGACACAAAGTTTGGTGGATTTTCAGATAGTGATGAGGACCATCAGAGGATACAGCAGGATATAGATCAGTTGGCGACTTGGGCGGAGAGATGGCAGATGGAGTTTAATCCGGACAAATGTGAGGTAATGCACTTTGGAAGGTCTAATACAGATAGGAAATATACAGTAAATGGCAGAACCCATAAGAGTACTGATAGGCAGAGGGATCTGGTTGTACAGGTACACAGGTCACTGAAAGTGGCCACGCAGGTAGAGAAGGTAGTCAAGAAGGCATATGGCATGCTTGCCTTCATCGGCCGGAGCATTAAGTTTAAAAAGTGGCAAGTCATGTTGCAGCTTTATAGAACCCTAGTTAGGCTGCACTTGGAATATAGTGTTCAATTCTGGTCGCCACACTACCAGAAGGATGCGAAGGCTTTGGAGAGGGTACAGAAAAGATTTACAGGATGTTGCCTGGTATGGAGGGCATTAGCTATGAGGAGAGTTTGGAGAAACTTGGTTTGTTCTCACTGGAACGACGGAGGTTGAGAGGTGAACTGATTGAAATCTACAAGATTATGAGGGGCATGGACAGAGTGGATAGTCAGAAGCTTTTTCCCAGGATGGAAGAGTTAATTACTGGGGGACATAGGTTTAAAGTGCGAGAGGCAAGGTTTAAAGGAGATGTACGAGGCAAGTGTTTTACACAGAGGGTGGTGGTGCCCGGAACTCGCTGCCAGGGGAGGTAGTGAAGGAGATACGATAGTGACTTTTAAGGGGCGTCTGGACAAATAGATGAATAGGATGGGAATGGAGGGATATGGTCCCCAGAAGGGTAGGGAGTTTTAGTTCAGTCGGGTAGCATGGTCGGTGCAGGCTTGGAGAGCCGAAGGGCCTGTTCCTGTGCTGTAATTTTCTTTATTCTTTGTTCATCATTAACCACTTGGAACGCGGTGAGGCCTAATCTCAGTTTGAAATTGATGAGGAACAGTTGCTGGTAGATTGTCGAGTTTGCAGCGTGTAGGAGAATCTAATGTTGTTCTCTGTCTCTTATTGCAAAAGTAACCAGCAAATTAGGTTGGAAATGTTGGAGAAATAACCAAAACAAGGGACCGAGGTCTCCACGGTTAAGAAAAGGGTAAAAGAAAGATTTCCCTCTGAGGAATAGCTAGAGCTGAAGAGAATTCTTCAGAAGATTGTGGCATCATTATGGGTGGTCCCCACAGAAATAAATAACTTCAAGATTCATATGTCTTTTTAGAGAATTCTTGGGGAAAGTATGAAGTATGGGAAGCACAGTGATTAGCACTTCTGCCTCATAGTGCCAGGGACCCAGGTTCAGTTCCAGCCTTGGGTGACTGTCTGTGCAGAGTCTGCAGGTTCTGTATGTCTGCATGGGTTGCCTCCGGGTGCTCCAGTTTCCTCCCACAGTCAAAGATGTGCGGATAAAGTTGATTGGCCATGCTAAATTGCCTCTTAGTGTCAGGGGATTATCAGGGTAAATACGTGGGGTTACGGGGCTAGGGCCTGGGTGGGATCGTTGTCGGTGCAGGCTCAATGGGCTGAATGGCCTCCTTCTGCACTGTAAGGATTCAATGATTCTAAGTAAACCTGAGTGCATAATGTTTTTAAACAATATTAAGATGATAGTTTCTTTTGTTAAAAGTGAAATCTTGTGGTGTAGTTTGATTGGTTAAAACAAGGTATTGGGATTTCATTTGAAATGTTAACAACCCCTACTTGAATCAGGACATCATCCAGACACTGATCATTCTGTTGTTTGTCTTTCCTCAGATGCGAGTGGAAATGACCCCGTGGTGAATGGGACTGAGGGAGCTTCAGTTACATTGCCCTGTATGTTCACATCCTGGAGTTCCCTCACTCTGGCCACTGTTAGCTGGATGAGGAAGGAGCCCTACCAACGCGTGGTCACATTTAGAGCCAATCAAGTGGGGATCATGGACAACTGTAAATGGTAGAAATTGATGTGAGCTCATTGGGAGCCCAAAGAAGGGAAATGCCTCAATCAGGGTAAACCAGTTGAGTGCGAATCGTAATCACTCTCACCAGTGTCTGGTGGAGTACACATCGTCCGATTGTCAATATCTGATCCAGAATGAGACACGGCTGCAGATCATACATGGTAAGAAATCATTGCTGCATTCTCCAGTGAATAGAGAGTGTACATTGAGGGTGAGCTGTTTAACTCAAAACACTCATTGGATGTGGTTTAGTTGGGAGCACTCTCACCTCTGAATCAGAGGGTTATGGGTTCAGATCCCACTGCAGCATTTGAGGCTTTTTATGGAAAAGTACACCTTTACATCACACTATAGTGCGTAACCCTAAGGCCATGGTTATGATAGTAGTTAGTCCTAATACTCTGATTGCTATAGTATTCACCCCGCCACCAAAGTGTTTACCTTCATCACTGTGAGTACTATGATATTTACCCTTAACAGTTAATAAAAGTTATATTTACCCCTCTCAGCAAGGGAAGACTGAATGGCCTCTTTCTGTGCAGTAATGATTCCTGACTCTGTGAGTAGAATTCTCCAGCCCCACTGTGCTGGAGACGGCTTTCCATTGGCTGCTGGTGGGATCTTCCAGTCCTGCTGAAGTCGATGGTGATTTACATTCCTTGCCCAAGCCACCATCAGGGAATCCATGACAAGCGCTGACATTGGTGGGACCAGAAGATCCCATCAGCGGGAAGGGCTGGAGAATTCCACCCTGTAACATTATTCACCCCCAATACTTAATATTAAACTTAATATTAAATTAGTCTCCAGATTCACTGCAAGTACAACATAATTTACCCAAGTCACTTTGAACACTACAATAATTAGCTGTAATTTGGGACATTCTAGAGAATTAAACCTTATTGCTGTACATACTGCAAACTAACCCTATTGTTTTAAATATTATAGGGTCAGAAAGTGACTATAAATGCAATAGTATTGATCCCTGCCAATGTGAAACATTATTGATACTGTCTATTTGTTGCTTTTCATCCACAGTCCATGCTCTTTGCCAAGTTCAGCTCCATTAATTTAATATTTCTAATCTGCAATCGAGTTCCACAATTGTCTACAGACTTGGATTATTGTCTCTACGTTGTTGGTCTCTCAGCTTTTCTTGTCTCTGATCTGATCTCTTTCATTTTCTGTTCAGCTGCAGAGACTTTCCCCATCGTGATACTGTGCATTCCATTTGGAGTGAAACTCCTTCCCCTTCTCGTGATGTGGATCGTTTTATACAGGGACAGAACCAGGTATGGGATTTTCACTGGAAGATTCTTGCCTTTAAATGCCTAAAGCTCGATTCATGGGTGAACTGTGGTCCGTGTGCCTTGGCAGGTGATTCAAACCTTTGTGTCATTCTGATTGAGTCACACAGTACATGTCCAGCAGAGGTCACTGGATACCAACAGGAGCAGGAACCCAGAGCAATATTTCATCCCCAACTCCTGTAGCAGTTAGACCAATGGAGAGTCCCTACTGCAGCCCAGTTGGGATTGTCTAAAACAGTCCAGATCGGGGACTGAAACGGATCCCTTCATGGTCTGTATGATTCGGCTCCTCACAGCCTGAACTGTGATGGCATTGTTACAGTTCATACAGGGAGTCTGAGTTGCTGAGGCTTTGGCAACATGTACGTTTGCATACATTTTGTAGTCTGGACTTATGGATGGTGATGGTGGAGGCTCTAATTTCCTATCCATCACATGGTTGACCAGGAATCTCTCCAGCTCTTACTGCCTACCATTGGCATGTATTGGAAGGATTTAATAATCAACCTCTTTGGCCATATTATGAACACACCTTATTTGGCTATCAAAGGGCGGCACAGTAGCACAGTGGTTAGCACTGCTGCTTCACAGCATCAGGGACCCGGGTTCGATTCCCGGCTTGGGTCACTGCCTGTGTGGAGTTTGCACATTCTCCCCGTGTCTGCATGGGTTTCCTCCCACATTCTGAAAGACGTGCTGGTTAGGTGCATTGACCCGAACAGGTGCCGACTGTGGCGACTAGGGGAATTTCACAGTAACTTCATTGTAGTGTTAACGTAAGCCTACTTGTGACTAATAAATTATCTTTAACTTTAAGTCCTAGGATGGGACTCAAAAAGAAACTCCTGGCTCAGAGGCAGGGACACTATCCACTCCGCCACAAGATTTCTCCATATTCACTGGAATCTACATTAATCTGCAGAATATCTGCAGAGGATATTGGATTTAAATATGATTTAATTGAATTTTATTCCAGTGCTGGATCCCTCCAGCTCCGACACACAGTGGCAGCAGTGTGTAAGATCTACAAGATGCACTGCAGCAACCCTCCAAGGCTCCTTAGGCAGCACCTTTGAAACTCACGACCACTACCATCTAGCAGAACAAGAGCACACCACCACCTGGAGTTTCCCTCCAAGCCACTCACTGTCCTGACTTGGAAATATATCAGCTGTACCTTCACAGTTACTGGGTCAAAATCCTGGAATTCCCTCCCTAACAGCACTGTGGGTGCACCTATACCACACATGGACTGCAGCAGTTCAAGAAGGCAGCTCACCACCACCTTCTCAAGGGCAATTAAGGATGTGCAATAACTTCTGGCCTAGCCAGCGACGCCCACATCCCATAAATGAATTTTTAAAAATAAGTACTGTCAATCAGAATCGCATTAATTTTCCAATCTAAGTTTTTTCTCAATTATTCATAGAAAACACTGAAATGAAAAGAAAAGTCACCACAGTCCCAAGATGACCATTGGCTGCTCTTTCCTTTGAGGGGGAGAGCTGACTGGCAGTGATTTAACCTGATGGCCATCACACATCAGGCGAGGGGCAAGTTTGGGAAGGTTATTTTTGAATAACCTCAACCGGTACAGGAATGGAACCTGCGCTGTTGTGGTGCATCACAAACCAGCCAGCCAGCCAACTGAGCTAAACTGACCCCAACTGGCTACTCAGCTCAACAACGGGGGAAAGAATTGAACACTCTGGGTAGTGGCTGCTGTTCAGGTGATGACTATGATGCTATCACAGTGTTGAGAAGTCTTGCTGTTCCCTCTAACTAACCTTTGCGTAGCTGTCCTAATATTCCCAAGTGAGTGACGAAACAGAGTACAGGAGTGAGATAGAGAATTTGGTGAACTGGTGCAGCAACAATAATCTCTCCCTCAATGTCAACAAAACGAAGGAGATTGTCATTGACTTCAGGAAGTGTAAAGGAGAACATGCCCCTGTCTACATCAATGGAGATGAAGTAGAAAGGATCGAGAGCTTCATGTTTTTGGGTGTCCAGATCACCAACCACCTGTCCTGGTCCCCCCATGCTGACACTATAGTTAAGAAAGCCCACCAATGCCTCTACTTTTTCAGAAGACTGAGGAAATTTAGCATGTCAGCTACGACTCTCACCAACATTTACAGATGCACCATAGAAAGCATTCTTTCTGGTTGTATCACAGCTTGGTATGGCCCCTACTCTGCCCAAGACCGCAAAGAACTACAAAAGGTCGTGAATGTAGCCCAATCCATCACCCAAACCAGCCTCCCATCCATTGACTCTGTCTACACTTCCCACTGCCTCGGCAAAGCAGCCAGCATAATTAAGGACCCCACGCACCCCGAACATTCTCTCTTCCACCTTCTTCCTTCGGGAAAAAGATACAAAAGTCTGAGGTCACGTACCAACTGACTCAAGAACAGCTTCTTCCTTGCTGCTGTCAGATTTTTGAATGGGTCTACCTTGCATTAAGTTGATCTTTCTCTACACTCTAGCTATGACTGTAACACTACATTCTGCACTCTCTTGTTTCCTTCTCTATGAACGGTATGTTTTGTCTGTATAGCGTGCAAGAAACAATACTTTTCACTGTATATTCATACATGCGACAATAATAAATTAAATCAAATATAAGGTTTTGCCTGTTATGTTCTCGGGATGTTTTTCTACATCAAAGGTGCGATTATATACACACAAGTTTTTGTTATTCTTACCAAATCGGGGTAAAACATTCTCCTGTATTGTGTTGCATTTTCCTGTCCTACAAGTGGCATGGCTTGGAAGTGGTGGGGGTACCAGTGAAAGGGAGGGGGGCACATTCCCACCACGAGGGAAGTGTCCCTGGATAACCTGGGAAGCTAATCTATTGACAGGTGTCAGGAAGCAGGCAAATTAAATACTTAAGGCTCTAATTGGGGACGATTGCTCAGGCTTGTTGGGATTTTGCCAGTGGTGGAACAGATGGCCGCCACTTGTGGAGGCTGCTAGCTCACTACCGCAATCTGGGGGATTCATCGGATCCAGAGGCCCGTGCCCAACAAAGGCCCACTGGCCTAACCCCTCTCAAATCTTCATCAACATTTGTGCCTCAGAGTCCTCGTGACTCAGCAGATCTCACCAAGACTCCAGACCTGTCAAGCCTCATACTGGACTAGCTACACTGAGAGCCAGCATGATATCCTTAATCAGATGAAGAGTGTGGAGGTGGCCAATTAGAAACCCAGCTTTCTAGATGATTGCTCAGCCGATCTGTCTCCTGGCAAGTGAGAGCTCAGGATCCTATTTGGTAATACACTGGGGAACAGAAGCCCACTAGAAAATCCTGCCCATTCAATTAGTATTTAACACACATACTGGTAATTAGACGAAAGGTCATCCTGACTCGAAACATTGGCTCTATTCTCTCTCCACAAATGCTGTCAGTCCTGCTGAGAATTTCCAGCATTTTCTATTTTTGCCTCCAACCATTTCTTGATTATACAAGGAGTGAATCAAATTGGCTAGAGACTTGCATCTGAGATGCTGGGGGCCACTATAGGAAGCCGAGATGGATCATCCACTCGGCACTTCTGGCTGAAGATTGTTGCAAATGCTTCAGCCTTATCCTTTACACTGATGTGCTGGGCTCCTCCATCATTGAGGATGAGGATATTTGTAGAGCCTCCTCCTCCAGTGAGTTGTTTAATTGTCTACTACCATTCACGGCTGGATGTGGCAGGACTGCAGAGCTTATATCTGATCCATTGATTGTGGAATCGCTTTGCTCTGTTGCTGTTTGGCATGTAAGTAGTCCTGTTTGGTAGTTTCACAGGTTGACACCTCATTTTTAGGTATGCCTGGTGTTGCTCCTGGCATGCTCTCCTGCACTCTTGATGAAATATAGAATCCGTACAGTGTAGAAGGCGGCCATTTGGCCCATTGAGCCTGCACTGACAACAATCCCACCCAGACCCTATCCCCGTAACCCCATGTATTTACCCTGCTAATCTCTCTGACACTAAGGAGCAATTTAACATGGCAAATCAACCTAACCCGCACATCTTTGGAGCGTGGGAAGAAATTGGAGCACCAAGAGCGGGTCAGAGGCTGGGAATACTGCAGTGAGTAACTCACCTCCTGACTCCCCACCGGCAGGACTGACCCAGCAGAGGTGGTGGCACAGTGGTATACAGTCAGGAGGGAGTTGCCCTGGGAGTCCTCAACATCGATTCCGGACCCCATGAAGTCTCAGGGCTTCAGGTTAAATATGGGCAAGGAGAACTCTTACTGATTACCACATACTGTCCTCCTTTGGCTGGTGAATCAGTACTCCTCCATTTTGAACAACACTTGGAGAAGGCACTGAGGGTGGCAAGGACGCAAAATATACTCTGGGTGGGGGGGTTTCAATTTCTACCACCAAGAGTGCCTCGGCTACATTCACGACCTTTTGTAGTTCTTTGCGGTCTTGGGCAGAGCAGGAGCCATACCACTTCCCAGCAGCACTACTGATCGAGCTGTTGTCAGAAACTCACGCAGACACGGGGAGAATGTGCAAACTCTGCACAGACAGTGAACTGAGGCTGGAATCTAAGCCGGGTCCCTGGTGCTGTGAGGCAGCAGTGCTAACCACTAATTGAATCAGGGTTGATCCCCAGCTTGATGGTAATGGTTGAGTGGGGGATATGCCGGGCCATGAGATTACAGATTGTGCTGGAGTACAGTTCCACTGCTGTTGATGTCCCACAGCACCTCATGGATGCCAAGTCTTGAGTTGCTAGATCTGTTCGAAGTCTGTTTCATTTAGCACAGTGGTAGTGCTATTGGAGGTTATTTTCAATGTGAAGGCGGGACTTCTTCTTCACAAGGACTGTGCGGTGGTCACTCTTACCAATACTGTCATGGACAGATGCATCTACAGCTGGCAGATTGGTAAGGATGAGGTCAAGTATGTTTTTCCCTCTTGTTGGTTCCTTCACCACCTGCTGCAGACCCAGTCTAACAGTTATATCCTTTAGGACCCGACCAGCTCGATCAGTAGTGCTGCTGCCGAGCCACTCTTGGTGGTAGAAATTGAAACCCCCACCACCCAGAGTATATTTTGGGCCTTGCCACCCTCAGTGCCTTCTCCAAGTGTTGTTCAAAATGGAGGAGTACTGATTCACTAGCCAAAGGAGGACAGTATGTGGTAATCAGTAAGAGTTCTCCTTGCCCATATTTAACCTGAAGCTGTGAGACTTCATGGGGTCCGGAGTCGATGTTGAGGATTCCCAGGGCAACTCCCTCCTGACTGTATACCACTGTGCCACCACCTCTGCTGGGTCTGTCCTGCCGGTGGGGAGTCAGGAGGTGAGTTACTCACCGCAGTATTCCTAGCATTTGACCCGCTCTTGTAGCCACTGTGCTTATCATAGAAAGAATCATAGAAACCCTACAGCGCAGAAAGAGGCTATTTGGCCCATCAAGTCTGCACCGACCACAATCCCACCCAGGTCCTACCCCCTTATCCCTACATATTTACCCGCTAATCTTCTAACCTACGCATCTCAGGACACTAAGGGACAATTTTAGCATGGCCAATTAACCTAACCCGCACATCTTTGGACTGTGGGAGGAAACTGGAGCACCCGGAGGAAACCCACGCAGACACGAGGAGAATGTGCAAACTCCACACAGACATGTGAGGGACATGTGTTTATTTTCATTTTGTGCAAAAGAAGTGTGAATCCTTCACAGCCGACTCCTGGAGTTATTATAATAACTACAGTTATGTGAAGTGCCAAAGTTTCTAAATGATAGAAAATGACTGACACATATCAATGGGGCAGCCCAATCACAGTTGGAAGCCATTTAGAGGAGTGTGTTGAAGTACAGACACCAATCCTGATTTTCCACATTGAACATACCAAAGGCATGAACATTATGACAACTCCAAAAGCAGGCACAGGTGTCTATTAATATAATCTATTCTGCTTAGTTCAATGATTCTATCAATTTTATGTTGCTTCTCTGTTCAGTGATGTGCAATCACATAACTTCTGAAGATGAAAGCAGTAACAGGAACGGATTGCGGATTTTAGTTTTAATACTAAGATTCAAGAACTAAACTCAAAGCTGACAGCATTTCAAAAACTGCTTGCAAGATTTGCTTACAATAGTTTAAAACAAAGTTTTCTCAGGGTAAGCTTGGAAATAAGGCTAAGGCTGTGAGCATATCACTATAAACCTTTGCCTTTGATGTCTAATCTGTTTTTAATACGAATTGCGATAGACAGCTTTGTGGTATTTTTTGTTAATTTGTCATCTTGTCAGCGCTATGCCACATCTGCTGCTCCAGGTGAAGGATTAGCAAAGCACCTGCTGATAGTGAGCCTGGTTTGCAGATATCTGTGTACCTGGCAGGGAGCGATCACCTGTGTGCTCGCTGGCCTACACTGGCTCTTGGTTTTGCAATTGTTGTTCCAATACTCTGATAGCCCCCACCCTTCCTTATTTCTGCAACCTCCAGCCCTACAACCCTGTGAGATTTCTATGTTTTTCATATTCCGGCATCCTGTGTATCCCTTGTCTCCACCAACCCACCCTTTGCAACACTGCCTTCAGCTGTCGAGGGCCTAATTTGTAGAATTCTCTCCTAAAACCTGTCTCTCAGATAGTGCACACCAGATCCTGATCACTCAGTAGGTTAAAGGGTTAATAGCTATTAATAGCGAATGTATATCATCTGTCAGATAACTTTTTTTTATTTGTTCATGGGATATGGGCTTCGTTGACTAGGCTAGCATTTATTGCCCATCCTTGAGGGCAATTAAGAGTCAACCACATTGTTGTGGATCTGGTGTCACATGTTAAGAACGATAGATTTCCTCCCCTAAAGGACATCAGGGAGCCAGGTGGCTTTTCACAGTAATCGACGATTTTTTCATGGTGATCAATAGACCTTGAATTCCAGATGGGCATGGTTAGCACTATTGCCTCACAGCACCAGGAACCTGGGTTCAATTCCAGCCTTGGATGACTGTCTATCTGCAGTTTGCATATTCTCCCCTTGTCTGCGTGGGTTTCCTCTGGAAGCTCCAGTTTCCTCCCACATCCAAAGACATGGAGGTTAGGTGGACTGGCCATTGTAAATCTCCCCTTAGTGTCCCCTTACGGGGATTAGTGAGGTAAATACTTGGGATTATGAAGATGGAGTGTGCCTGGGTAAGATGCTCTGTGGGAGAGTCAGTGCAGACTCAATGGGCTAAATGGACTCCATTGGCATTGTAGGGATTCTATGGCTCTATGATCTTTATTCAATTCAAATTTCACCATCTGCCATGGCTGGATTCAAACCCGGGTCCCCAGAATGTTTCACTGGGTCTATGGATTGCTAATTCAGTGACAATACCACTATGCCACTACATCACCCACATGCCACTAGGATGGTTCTAGAAGGAGCTTTGTGTGCTTATCTTTACTTACATATACAGCTAATAAATATTTGGAAGTTCCTGGATACCTTATTTCCAATAGTGTCTGTTAAACACCCTCTGGATCAGTCACAGAGTCATAGAGGTTTACAGCATGGAAACAGGCCTTTCAGCCCAACTTGTCCATGGCGCCCTTTTTTTTAAACCCCAAAGCTAGTTCCAATTGCTTGCATTTGGCCCACATCCCTCTATACCCATCTTACCCATGTAACTGTCTAAATGCTTTTTAAAAGACAAAATTGTACCCGCCTTGTGGTAAACCACTGTTAGCTGTTATCTGTTGTGGTTAACCACTGTTAGTTAGTATCTGTTATTATCTATATATGTGGCACAGCCCTGCCGGCTCCGCCCAAGACTCCTCCCCCTGGTCCGGGTATAAAGGCGATGGCTCCTCCCCCTAGCCTTTAGTACGGACCAGATCTCCGACAGTGATGGCTCCAAGTGCTTGTTAATAAGAGCCTATTTGTTCTTGCATACAAACTAGTCTTTGCTTGATTGATGGTGCATCAATTTTATTAACAAGATTTTAAAATGGAGCAGATGTTAAAACCCGACAGATTAAATCTGGATCCTCAAACTGTAGGAGCGTCAAACACATTTGATCATTGGCTGAAATGCTTCAAAGACGACATCGATGCCTCCGTTGTTGTCCGTTTGGATGCCGACAAACTACGAGTGCTCCACAGCCGGGTAAGCGACGTAGTATATTCTACGATTCGGGACGCAGAAAATTACAAGGACTTTTAAAGGGCCAGTATAACAAACGGCCTATTGAAGTCTACGCGAGACATCACCTAGCTACACGCACACGGCAGCCAGGAAAATCGGTTGACCAATTCCTGCGCGCGTTGCGACTGCTTGGCCAGAACTGCAACTGCAAGACTGTGACTGCCATCCAATACACAGAGGTCTTAATCAGGGATGCCTTTGTCACGGACATCGGGACGACCTATATCCGACAACGGCTACTGGAACAGGGTGCACTGGACTTAAAGAAAACTGTGGAACTGGCTGAATCCTTAGAGGTGACCTCCCAATATCTCGAGGCCTACTCACCTGACCACGTGGGCGCATCGTGGACATCGCAGCCGTCGCTACCCCTGTACTCGGGAGGGCCACAGACCTACGCCGCGCCATGTCTCACCGGTGATCTGACTGCTGCAGCAGCCGCTGGAGGCCCGAAGTGCTACTTCTGCGGCCTGGGTAAGCACCCCTGACAACGCTGCCCAGCGAGGGAGTCGTTCTGCTCTGCGTGTGGGAAGAAAGGACACTATGCCAAAAGTCTGCCGTAAGTCCATCTCCAAATCCACGAGCGCTGCGTGTGACCCGCGGGGGATGCCATCTTGGACGACTTCGGCCGTGAGCGACCAGTAGGGGCCGCCATCTCCTACCTCATCAGCCCCCTATGACTATCTGCACGATCCAACGGTGGTGTCGGTTACCCTGGACCAGTCCAAGCCTCACCGACTCGCCAAGTCCATGATGGACATCGGGGTAAATGGGCACAGGGAGCATTGTTTGTTTGACAGTGGGAGTACGGAGAGCTTCATTCACCCTGATATGGTGAGTCGATATGCCCTTTCTGTGCGGCTCGTCAAGCAAATGATCTCCATGGCATCGCAGTCCCGCTCTGTAAATGTTCTCGTGTACTGCGTGGTGACCCTGAAGGTGCGGGGCACAGTATACAAGAACTTCAGGCTCCTCGTGCTGCCACATCTCTGTGCTGCTGTACTCCTGGGGCTAGATTTCATGACCCATCTGAAGAGTGTCACTATACTGTATAATGGGCCTTTTCCCCCGCTCTCCGTCTGCAATCAGCGGTGTCTAAATTGCCCACCGCGCACCACCTGCAGTCTCTCGACCCTTAAAATCGCCCCTCCCTCCTTGTTTGCGAATCTCACTCCTGACTGCAAGCCCATCGCCACCAAGAGCAGGCGGTATAGTGCTGGAGACAGGGCCTTTATCAGGTCCAAAGTCCAGCGGCTCCTCAAGGAAGGGATCATCCAGGCCAGTACCAGCCCCTGGAGAGCACAAGTGGTAGTCGTTAAGACTGGGGAGAAACACAGAATGGTCATTGACTACAGTCAGACCATTAATCGATACACGCAGCTGGACGCGAACCCTCTTCCTCGCATATCTGACATGGTCAATCAGATTGCACAATATCGGGTGCTCTCCAACATTGACTTGAAGTCGACATACCACCAGCTCCCTATCCGCCCGGAGGACCGCCAATATACGGCTTTCGAGGCGGATGGTCGCCTTTACCACTTCCTTAGGGTCCCTTTTGGCGTCACCAGGTGGACCGGTTTTCCAGCGTGAAATGGTCCGAATGATAGTCCAGAACGGGTTGCGGGCCACCTTCCTGTACCTGGATAACGTCACCATCTGCGGCCATGATCAGCAGGACCACGATGCCAACCTCCACAGATTCCTGCACACGGCTAGCCTCCTTAACCTGACCTACAATAAGGAGAAGTGCATGTTCCGTACACACGGCCTCGCCATCCTTGGGTACGTAGGGGTGAATAGAGTCATCGGCCCCGATCCCGACCGTATGCGTTCCCTCCTGGAACTTCCCCTCCCCACTAACGTCAAAACACTGAGAAGATGCCTGCGTTTCTTCTCGTACTATGCACAGTGGGTCCCCAACTATGCGGATAAAGCCCGTCCGCTCATAAAATCCACCTCTTTTCCCCTGACGGCAAAGGCCGTCTGGCCTTCGACCACATCAAAGCTGACATCGCGAAGGCCACGATGCACGCTTTAGACGAATCCATCCTGTTCCAAGTGGAGAGCGATGCGTCTGACTTCGCCCTAGCCGCCACCCTTAACCAGGCGGGCAGACCCGTGGCCTTCTTTTACGAACCCTCCAAGGCCCCGAAATTCGACACTCCTCTGTCGAAAAAAACTCATTCAAATTTCTGAGACATGATTTTCCACTCACAAAGCCATGCTGACTGTCCCTAATCAGTCCTTGCTTCTCTAAATGCCTGTAGATCCTGTCTCTCAAAATACCTTCCAACAACTAACCCACCACAGATGTGAGGCTCACTGGCCTGTAGTTCACAGGCTTTTCCCTGCAACCCTTTTTAAACAAAGGCACAACATTTGCCACCCTCCAATCTTCAGGCACCTCACCTGTGACTATCGATGATTCAAATATCTCTGCTAGGGGACCCGCAATTTCCTCCCTAGCCTCCCACAATGTCCTGGGATACATTTCATCAGGTCCCAGGGATTTATCTACCTTGATGCGCTTTAAGACTTCCAGCACCTCTTTCTCTGTAATATGTACACTCCTCAGGACATCACTATTTATTTCCCCAAGTTCCCTAACAGCCATGCTTTTCTCAACAGTAAATACTGATGAGAAACATTCATTTAGGATCTCACCCATCCCTTGTGGATCTGCACATAGATGACCTTGTTGATCCTTAAGAGGCCCTACTCTCTCCCTTGTTACTCTTTTGCCCTTTATGTATCTGTAGAAGCTCTTTGGATTCTCCTTTGCCTTATCTGCCAAAACAATCTCGTGTCCCCTTTTTGCCCTCCTGATTTCTCTCTTAACTTTACTCCTACACCCCCTATGTTCTTCAAGGGATTCACTTGATCGCAGCTGCCTATGCATGTCATGTACCTCTTTCAGGGCCTCAATATCCTGAGTCATCCAGAGTTCTCTACTTCTGCTAGCCTTGCCCTTCACTCTAAGAGGCATGTGTTTACCCTGAACCCTGGTTAACACACTTTTGAAAGCCTGCCACTTACCAGACGTCCCTTTGTCTTCCCACAGACTCCCCCAATTAACTTTTGAAAGTTCCTGCCTGATACCATCAAAATTGGCTTTGCCCCAATTTAGAATTTTGACTTTTGGGCCAGACCTATCATTCTCCATAGCTATCTTAAAACTAATAGAATTATGGTCACTGGTCCCAAAATGATCCCTCACTAACACTTCTTTCACCTGCCCTTCCTTATTTCCCACGAGGAGGTCAAGTTTTGCCCCATCTCTAGTCGGGCCATCCACATACTGAATGAGAAATTCCTCCTGAATACACTCAACAAATTTCTCTCCATCCAACCCTCCAATACTATGGCTGTCCCAGTCAATATTGGGAAAGTTAAAATCTCCGACTATTACCATCCTATTTTTCTTGGAGCTATCTGTAATCTCCTTACATATTTTCTCCTCAATTTCCCGCCGACTATTTGGGAGTCTATAGTACAGCCCTGTCAAAGTGATTTCCCCCTTCTTATTTCTCAGTTCTACCCATGTGGACTGAGTGGCCGAACCCTCGGATATATCCCCTCTCAGAACGGCCGTGATGCATTCCCTAATCAAAAGTGCAATTCCCCCTCCCCTCTTACCTCCTGTTCTATCTCTCCTATAGCATCTGTACCTCTTAAGGAACATTGAGCTGCCAGTCCTGTCCCCCCTTAGCCATGTTTCAGTCATTGCTATAATATTCCAGTCCCACGTACCCATCAATGCCCTCAGTTCATCTGCCTTGCCCGTCAGGCCTCTTGCATTGAAATAAATGCAGTTTAACCTGGACTTCCCTTGCACTCTGTCTTGCTTTTGCCTGATCTGTCTGGTACTTGGATTACTGACACTACCTTTATTACTTAATGGGCTCTCTTTAACTTCTGTGCTGTCCTCAAACTTCTCTTCTGTCTCCCTACTGCTTTGGATCCCACCCCCCTGCCAAACTAGTTTAAACCCTCCAGAGTGGCTCTAGCAAATCTCTCCGCCAGGCTTTAGTCCTCCTCCAGTTCAGGTGTAACCCGTCCCTTTTGAACAAGTCACCCCTTCCCCAGAAAAGATCCCAATGATCCAAAAATCTAAATCCCTGCCCCCTGCACCAGCTCTCAAGCCAGGCATTCGTCTACCTAATTTTCCTATTCCTACTCTCAGTAGCACGTGGCTGCGGTAGTAGTCCAAAAATTACTACCTTCGAGGTCCTGCACTTTAGCCTTCTGCCTAACTCTCTATATTCACACTTCAGGACCCCATTCCTTTTCCTACCTATGTCATGGTCCCATCTCTGATGGCAAAGAATATCTGAAGCTTGTGGGAAGTTCCGTTGAGGACTCAAGTCAGCCCCTCATGATGATGTTATGCAGTTGTCCACATGTGATGTCCGCCTGTAAGGCATCTTTGAGTTCCTGGATTTTACGGGAGGGCAGCACCACCTCTATTGTCAAGATGTCTTTGTTTTCCTCATGATCTGCCTGGTCTATAGTGGGTAGGAAAACTCTGAGAAGAGCATCAGCCAAGCACAGCTCTTTGTCATATTTACAGACAACACTGAAGTTGTAGCTGCAGCATCATGCGGTGAACATAAGGACATAAGAACTAGGTGCATGAGTGGGCCATCTGACCCCTCGAGCCTGCTCCGCCATTCAATAAGATCATGGCTGATCTTTTCGTGGACTCAGCTCCACTTACCCGCCTGCTCACCATAACCCTTAATTCCTTTACTGTTCAAAAATTTATCTATTCTTGCCTTGAGGTAGCCTCAACTGCTTCACTGGGCAGGGAATTCCACAGATTCACAACCCTTTGTGTGAAGAAGTTCCTCCTCAACTCAGTCCTAAATCTGCTTCCCCTTATTTTGAGGCTATGCCCCCTAGTTCTAGTTTCACCCGCCAGTGGAAACAACTTCCCTGCTTCTATCTTATCTATTCCCTTCATAATCTTATATGTTTCTATAAGATCTCCCCTCATTCTTCTGAATTCCAATGAGTATAGCCCCAGTCTACTCAGTCTCTCCTCATAAGCCAACCCTCTCAACTCCGGAATCAACCTAGTGAATCTCCTCTGCACCCCCTCCAGTGCCAGTATATCCTTTCTCAAGTAAGGAGACCAAAACTGTACACAGTACTCCAGGTGTGGCCTCACCAGCACCTTATACAGCTGCAACATAATCTCGCTGTTTTTAAACTCCATCCCTCTAGCAATGAAGGACAAAATTCCATTTGCCTTCTTAATTACCTGCTGCACCTGCAAACCAACTCCTTGAGATTCCTGCACAAGGAGACCCAGGTCCCTCTGCACAGCAGCATGCTGCAATTTTTTACCATTTAAATAATCGTCCATTTTGCTGTTATTCCTACCAAAATGGATGACCTCACATTTACCAACATTGTACTCCATCTGCCAGACCCTCGCCCACTCACTTAGACTATATATATCCCTTTGCAGACTTTCAGCGTCCTCTGCACACTTTGCTCTTCCACCCATCTTAGTGTCTTCTGCGAATTTTGACACACTACACTTGGTCCCCAACTCCAAATCATCTGTGTAAATCGTAAACAATTGCGGTCCCAACACTGATCCCTGAGGCACACCACTAGTCACTGATCGCCAACCAGAAAACCACCCATTTACCCCCACTCTTTGCTTTCTGTTAGTTATTCTCTTTCTGAGAAATCATGCTTTCTTCGTAATGAATGGCTGATGATCAGTTTCAACCGTTGTAGGATGACCATATATGAAGTCATGAAATTTCTGACAGGTGAAGAGTGGAGCAGCTCTGTCATTTAGAAACTTAAGCACTTCGCATAACTATAGTTATTGTCATAACTCTAGGAGTCGGCTGTGAAGGAACTGTGCTTTTATTGCACTGACTGAAAATAAACAGGAACCACAAGCCTGTGGTGAACATAACAGGTCCCAACCAGGACTAAAAGATTAATGGACCTCTCTGGGTCTTGCTTTATACAGGGCTCGGTATACGAGCTCCACCTGGTTGGCTCATTACCAATACCCAGGGAGCACGTATTCAACTAGCCCAGCTAAACGGTCAATTAATGATTCCCCATGGAGGTTATTGCATCCCTCCCCCTCCGAGACTGAGGGCTCTCCCTTGCTCCTTGAGTGCCAGGCCATCTTTCCTTTTGGCCCTTGGACTTTTTGCTGTTTCTGGTCAGGTGGTGTATAGCGTATCGGCGAGTGCCTCTTTCCTGACGATCGACAAAGTATTATTGGAGGTGGGTCTTCCTCACTGACGGCTTCTGGCTGGGCCTCCGCCATTTCAGTCTCCATTTCAGAGTCAGATATCTCAGATTGTGTTTCGAGGCCTCCTGTTAATAAAGGTGTTTTGTCCTCCCTCCGTGTACTTGGGGTCTCCGATGGCATACCCGTCGAGTTTGCCACTTCTGTTGCCAGCTCTCGATGCTTTAAGTGGTCCACATGTTTTCTTTGCACTGTGTCTCCAACTTTTACCATGTAGGTCACTCACCTTGTTTCAAAGAGTTTTTCCTGGTGTCCATGGGGTGCTGCCTCCAAAATTTCGCACTAAGGCTGAAATTTTACCGTCCGCTTGCCCGCCACGGGAATCAGGGCGGGTGAGGCGCGAACCATGGGAAGGTCCGTTGACCTCGGGTGGGATTTTCCGGTTTCAGGACAAGCAAGGCCGTAAAATCCATCTATGTCTCCCTCGATAAGATTCTATTCATCTGTATTTTATCATGGCCCCTTTTTTGGGCTTCTTGTTCCTCTTCCACTCTTCTATTTATGTTTGGGAATGTAAGGCTTAGCCTAGTCCGTAGGCTCCTGCCCATTATTAACTCGGCCGGGCCTACACCTGTCATTACATGTGGCATCGTTCTATAACTGAGGGGAAAATGTGCCAGTTTGGTGTCTACAGATCCCCTGATCTGTTTTTTCATTCCCCTTTTAAAAATTTGGGCAGCGTTCCACTAGTCCATTCGATGATGGGTGATAAAGGGCTTTGTGGACATGTCGTATTCTGTTTGTTTTCGTAAATGTCTTAAATTCCCTACTGGTAAATGGGCTTCTGTTGTCTGTCACTAAAACTTCTGGGATTCCATGGATACAGAAAGATTGTCATAGTTTCTGTATCGTGTTTTGCGATGTGGTGGATGTCATCCAGTGCACCTCCATTCACTTAGAATGGGTGTCAATTAAAAATAAAAACATGGAGCCCATAAATGGTCCTGCAAAGTTTGCATGTATCCTAACCCATGGCTTTCCTGGCCATTCCCAGGATTGTAGGGAAGCTACCGGTTCCGGTTTTCCTGGCACATTCTACATGATTTTACCATTTTCTCTATTCCCCATCAATACCAGGCCACCAGACGTAGCTTCTCACTAGCATCTTCAATTTTGATATGCCTGGATGACCATCAGTTTATTTATTTTAAAGTTAGCTTATTTATTAGTCACAAGTAGGCTTACATTCACACTGAAATGAAGTTACTGTGAAAATCCCCCAGCTAAGCCGCCACACTCCTGCACCTGTTCACGTACACTGAGGGAGAATTTTAGCCAAGCCAATTCACCTAACCCGCACATCTTTGGACTGTGGGAGGAAACCGGAGCACCCGGAGGAAACCGACGCAGACACGGGGAGAATGTGCAGACTCCACACAGACAGTGACCCAAGCCGGGAATCGAACCCCGGTCCCTGATGCTGTGAGGCAGCAGTGCTAACCACTGTGCCACCATGCCGCCCCTTATAAAGTTCTTGAAGGACAGGCCTTTGAATGGGATGTGGGATAACTACCCGGGCTCCCCACAGGATAATGCTGTCTTCTATGCTTAATTCCGGGGATTTTGCCACAAAAGGTTTCAAGTCTTGTGTCGGACGTTCCTGCACACCTCCATTTAATATCATGCGGCTTAGTTTCACCAATGTAGGGTTGTTTCAAGTCCAAGTCTTTATTTGTTTCGCCAAAATTGGCAAAGTGCCCATAAAATTTAATGTCATCATTACTTCATACATTTTCGGTGGTGATGGAAAGCTTGTGGGCAAAGATAAGTGACTCAGGGTGTCTGCGTCGGTGACTTGTGTCCCTGGTCTATGTTCCAGAGTATATTCATAAGCACATAGTAATAATGCCCATTGCTGTATTCGGGCTGACGCTTTAGGATGGATCGTTTTGTGCTCAGGAAAATGGTCCCACAGAGGTTTGTGGTCTGTTACGATTGTAAAGTGTCGATCGTATGCATATTGATGGAATTTCTTTACTGCGAAGGCCAGTGCCAAACCCCCTTTTTCTATCTGTGTGCATTTTCCTTTTCCATCAGCTGATGTCATTGAGGCATATCGGGCGCTCCATCCCGTTGTTCCATCGGTGCGATAGAACTGCACCTATTCTGTAAGGAGAGGCGTCGCATGTTATGACCAACGGCCTTTCCGGGTTGAAATGGGTCAACACGTTGTCAGACTGCAGTTGGTGTTTTACCCTCACAAAAGCATCCTCCTGTGGTTCTTTCCATGCCCACTTCTGATGCTTTTTCAACAATGTATGTAGGGATACCAGTAAGGTTGCCAAGTTTGAAATGAACTTTCCATAATAATTTACGAGGCCAAGGAACGATTTTAATTCCGTCGTGTTCCTTGGTGTCGGAGCCTCTTTTATGGCTCTTACTCTTTCTTTGACAGGGTGTAGACCGTCTTTGTCGACCCTGTATCTGAGATATGTTACCTCTGTTGCTTGGAAAACACATTTTTCTCTTTTTAGTCTGAGCCCAGCTACCGAAAACCGTCGTAAGACTTCTGCTAAAGTTTCATGGTGTTCCTTGACAGTGGCTCCTATTAGAATAGCATCTAGGTAACCTGCGACTCTGGGCATTCCCTGCAATATGCCTTCCATTACTCTTTGGAATATGGCACACGCTGATGATACCCCGAATGGTAGGCGAGTGTATTCATATAGACTCTTGTGCGTGTTTACTGTCATATACTTTCTTAATGACTCTTCTAGTTCCAATTGAAGGTACGCATGACTCATATCCAGCTTTCTGAATATCTGGCTTACAGATAACTTTGCATGGAGGTCGTCTATTCGTGGCATTGGATATTTGTCTAAACGAGATAGATGCTTTATTCACTATCATCTTATAATCACCACAGAGGCGGATTGTGTTGTCTGGCTTTAACACCGGGACTACCGGTGTGGCCCACTCGGAAAATTGCATGGGTCGAATTATCCCCAGCTCTTCTAATCGCTTCAGTTCAGTCTCCACTTTCGCTCATAACGCATTTGGAACTGGTCTTGCCTTGAAAAATCTTGGTTGAGCATCTGGCTCCATATAATTATTCGCCTTGACCCGTTTTATTTTTCCAAGGTCTGTCCTGAAAACCTCTGGGTATTTTCCTATTACCTCATATAAGTTTCCAGTGCCCATTTTTGATGGGCCAATCCAACTGGATTTTCTGTAACTAGTCCCTTCGCAAAAGGCTGGGGCCTGGCCCTTGTACCACTATCAACAGGAGTTGAACTGTTTGTTGCCCATATGTGACTGGGATTACGGTGGTCCCCACTACTCGTAATGACGAGTTGCCAATCTTGCCTTGGTGTCCTTCAATTTGAATATGGAGATATCCAATCTTAACCTTCTAAATTCTCGCTCCCCTTCAATAGATACCACTGTCCTCGCGTTCACCTCCATATCTAATAGGTGTCCATTCACTTGGAGCTGTATCTGTATAGGGGCCACCTTTGGTGTCGAGACACAATTTAGTAATGCTAGTTCCTGCTCTTCGGCCTAACTTATTTGGTACGTTCTGTTTTGGGGTGGCTTTGCCCTTCGGTATGGGTGTTGTGTGCTCTGTTTGTTTTGGTAACCTTGCTTGGAGCGGGCTGTCTGGCTGCGTGTGCAGTGCTGCTGTGTTGGCTGCTCCCTAAACTGTAGAGCTCTCTCTCAGCCAGTGTCGAGACTTCTTAGTTTCTCTGCTTGCTCATTTTTCCTCGCCCAAGGGTGGGGTTCACGAGTATGTTCAACTGGGGACCTGGGTCTGCGATAGGGGACTCGCCCGAGCCTATGGACATTACTATCTAAAGATCCTTGCAGCTCTTGGGCCCCTTTCCCCTCATTCTCCCGAGCTAAGGCCAGCTCTATAGCTTTTTTAAAATCTAGGTTTGGCTCTGTCAAAAGCCTTCTTTGGATTGCTAGATTATTTATTCCACACACTAAACAGTCTCTCAGCATTTCCGGTAATGCTGTGCCATATTCGCAATGCTCTGCCAGTTTTCTTAGTCGCGTCAGGAATTCTGCCATTGGTTTCCCTGCAAATCTAGTAGTTGTATTGAACCTGTACCATTGCAAGATCACAGAAGGTTTAGGATCGTAATGATTTGCCACCATTTCTACAAACTCATCGAACGTCTTGGACTCCAGTGTTTCCAGACTTTTTATAATATTGACTGTTGCAGCCCCGTACGCAGTCAACATAAGACCATAAGACATAGGAGCAGAATTAGGCCACTCGGCCCATCGAGTCTGCTCCACCATTCAATCATGGCTGATATTTTTCTCATCCCCATTCTCCTGCCATTTCCCTATAACCCTTGACCCCCTTATTAATCAAGAATCTATCTATATCTGTCTTAAAGACACTCAATGACCTGGCCTCCACAGCCTTCTGCGGCAAAGAGTTCCACAGATTCACCACTCTCTGGCTGAAAAAATTCCTCCTCATCTCTGTTTTAAAGGATTGTCCCTTTAGCCTGAGGTTGTGCCCTCTGGTTCTATTTTTCTTCCTAGCGGAAAACATCCTCTCCACGTCCACTCTATCCAGGCCTCGCAGAATCCTGTAAGTTTCAATAAGATCCCCCCTCATCCTTCTAAGCTCCCAACGAGTACAGACCCAGAGTCCTCAACTGTTCCCATATGACAAGCTCTTCATTCCAGGGATCATTCTTGTGAACCTCCTCTGGACCCTTTCCAAGGCCAGCACATCCTTCCTTAGATATTGGGCCCAGAGAGTGGTGAAACTCTTTGACGCAGAAGGCTGTGGAGGCCAGGTCATTGAGTGGTTTTAAGACAGAGATAGATAGGTTCTTGATTAATAAGGGGGTCAAGGGTATGGGGAAAAGGCAGGAGAATGGGGATGAGAAAAATATCAGCCATGATTGAATGGCGGAGCAGACTCGATTGGCTGAGTGGCCTAATTCTGCTCCTATGTCTTATGGTCTTGCAGTAAATGCTTAATCATTTAGATATTAATAGAACTAGCACCAACTTCAAGTGGCAACAACAAAGAAATATTTACACTTTGACACAGAGGGAGCACACGGCTCTCACAGTCAAAGTTGTGAGCAATCAGCAAGCACCTCACTTCACTTGCCTTTGCTTTACACACGAATCATTTCACTCCTACCAGTCAGAAAAAAACTATGCAGCTGGAAATCAGCAGATTGTGGTAACTCTGTGCATGTGTAACAATCAACAAAATGTCATGTGGGCCGTGAGCCAGATGGGTCGCATGTGCCCTCCAGGCCACAGGTGGCTCATCATTGCCGTACACAATGCTCCAAATATGGTCTCACCAATACCCTGCACAACTGAAGCACAACCTCCCTACTTTTGCAATCAATTTTGCAATCCCAGCTCATGTTCTGGGGACCTGGGTTCAAATTCCACCATGGCAGTTGGTGGAATTTGAATTCAATACAAAATATCTGGAAATAAGAATCTACTGATGACCATGAAACCATTGTCGATTGTTGGTAAAAACCCATCTGGTTCACGAATGTCCTTTAGGGAAGGAAATCTGCCGTCCGTACTCGATCTGGCCTCCATGTGACTCCAGAACACAGCAATGTGGTTGTCCTCAGGCAACTAGGGATGGGCAACAAATGCTGGCTAGCCAGCGACACCTATGTCCCATGAATGAATAGATACATTTTTTAAAATTCCCCTCACAATAAATGATAACATTTTATTAGCTTTCTGTAGTATTTTGGAAGGAGCGGCAATCCCCAAGTGGGGTAACAAAAGAACAGTTTATTAACAGTGAAAGAACTATGCACAGAAAGTGAGATCAACGCTACCCATTACTGAGACTCCGGCTCCTGGACTGCCTGGGAGAGCTCAGCTCAGGATTCGTGCGCTTCGACCCATTTGGCTGAACAAGTCACATGACCCTCCAAAACCTCGTCCCTTAAAGGGGCTCGCTAATGTATCATTTCCCCTTTAATACCTTTTATAACACATAGTATCAAAAGTTAAACTATGTATGTTTTTTTTAGCAGTCCATTAAAAAGTCAGTCTGTTAGGGGATTTTCTCACCCTTTTGGAGTGACGCAGTTCAACAGGAAATGTTTCATCAATAGGGGCAGATTCAGTTTCAGTTCCTGAAATTGGACTCCCAACTTGTAACGGTGCATCTGTACAGATCACTTTTTCATTTCCCACAGGATCACCACTCGACCCTTCCTGGGCCAACTTGCGTCCATATTGCTTTCAACCACAATATCACTGGTGGACATACTCAGAGTGGACTAGTCCACTGGCTCTCTATGTGACTTCGCAGGTGATCTAAATGCTTCTTCAATCTTTAACTTGAACTTTGACTTCATAACATAGTGGCCTGTTCTGGCCACAACGCCTGGGACCCAATTCTGACCCGTCCCAAATATTTTAGCATGCACTAGATCATCCACCTCAACTGTTCCCTCAGACTTTGTAGAATTATGACCCTTCTTTTGCACACTCTGCTTAGTCGCCAACGTCCCCGCCAAATTTGGAAACACCAAATCCAACCTGGTTCGAATATGTCTACCTATCAGCAACTCAGCAGGAATTACTCCGCTGATCATGTGAAGCGTTGTTCAATAGGTAATAGGAAAACCCACTAAATTGGGGATTCTGGTTGACATCATGTAGGTACCCTTCTTGAATTTTGAAAATTTTGAGCCAGTTCGATTTTGTTGCCTGAAGCCTATCTCATCCCTTCAAGCTTGGTCTTCAATTACAATTAAAGGCAGTTGGGCAGGCTGCTATCTGTAACTTACAGGTGCTGTTGATGTTCCCAAAATCCATTTGGCTTCCCCTCTGTACGTTGATAGCCTGGCTACCATGTTTTTTAATCCCAAGAACTGGACCCCCACATGTAGGTATCAATAAGTTTGTTCTCCCACTACTGAGGCAGAGGCTCCTTTATCGGCCTCAATTGTGATTGGACTATTAACCATCAGTACAATTGTGATGGGAACCACTTTGCACACCTTGATATTATTCAGCCTGTATATATCTGAATCTCCTCACATCCCCCCTAAACATCCTGCTCCTCACCTTGAACTCATGTCCCCTCGTGACTGACTCTTCAACTAAGGGGAACAGCTGCTCCTTATCCACTCTGTCCAGGTCTCTCATAATCTTGTACACCACGGTCAGGTCGCTCCTGTCTTCTCTGCTCCAACGAAAACAACCCAAGCCTATCCAACCTCTCTTCGTAACTTAAATGTTTAATCCCAGGCAGCATCCTGGTGAATCTCCTCTGCACCCCCTCCAGTGCAATCACATGCTTACTATGTGATGACCAGAACTGCACACAGTGCTCCAGCTGTGAACTCACCAAAGTTCCATACAACTCCAACATAACCTCCCTGCTTTTGTAATCAATGCCTCAATTGACAAAGGCAAGTGTCCCATGTTTAATGAATGGCAGGACATAAAAACATAGAAGATAGGAGCAGTAGGAGGCCATTTGGCCCTTTGCGCCTGCTCTGCCATTCATCACGATCATGGCTGATTGTCCTCAATAGCCTAATCCTGCTTTTTCCCCATAACCTTTGATCCCATTCTCGCCAAGTGCCATATCCAGCCGCCTCTTGAATACATTCAATGTTTTGGCATCAACTACTTCCTGTGGTAATGAATTCCACAGGCTCACCACTCTCTGGGTGAAGAAATGTCTCCTCATCTTCATCCTAAATGGTCTATCCTGTATCCTCAGGCTGTGACCCCGGGTTCTGGACTCCCCCACCATCAGGAACATCCTTCCTGCATCTACCTTGTCTAATCCTGTTGGAAGTCTCTATGAGATCCCCCCTCATTTCTCTGAACTCCAGCAAATACAATCCTACCTGGTCAATCTCTCCTCATACTTCATGCCATTCCTGAAAACAACTAAGTGGCTTAGTTAGAGTTCAGAGGAACAGATGGATGGGGTGAACCGGGGTGGAGATCAGCCGGGTGGCGCGCGGGGGTGGAGGGGGGGGGGGGGGGGCGGGGGGTGGTGGGGGGCGATGGTGGAATCTGGAGCGGTGATCAGCCAGGGTGGGGGGGGGGGGGAAATTCAGGGATGGTGAATGGCCAGTGGGGGGGCATGATCAGAGTGGCAATTGGGGGAGCAAGAAATCCGTGACTGGGGCAGTGATCTAGGAGGGCAATGGGAGGTGGGGTTATGATGTCAGGGTGGGGGAGTTGGGGAGTGACAATCTCCTAGTGCACTGTGTATGATTGACACGGTGCAGTGGGAGATCAGGGCACATGCGCAAAAGCGTCCTCCAGCTGTCTGCAACCATCTTATTGGTGAGGTAAATCCCCTCCCCTCCCCCTGCTGGTGATAATCAGGTTGTGGCTCAGTTTTGAACTGTCATAAGATTTGATTTTTTTCCCTCACCAAAAAAGCGGGCCTGAAAATCTTCCATTTTCATGCTCATTCAGCACTTAGAATTTTGTTGGTAAGGTCACCCCCAAAAAGTCAGAAATATATAGGACCTTTCATCCTCTCTTGATGCTGTGGATTGTGCCACTTTTTAGTATTAGTTATATAAATAGATGTGGTCTGTTAATCAACAACATTTCATTCTTGTTTTCTGCTCAACATAAATAATCTTCCTATTTCCCAAACACTTCTGAAGAAGAATCTTAGAACATAGAACAGTACAGCACAAGAACAGTCCCTTTTGTGCATGATGTTGTGCCGAACATGACGCCAAATTAACTAATCCCTTCTGCCTGTTCTTGGTCCATATCCCTCTATTCCTTGTATATTCATGTGCTTATCTAAGAGCCCCTTAAATGTCCCTATTTTTTCTGCCTGTACCGTCATCCCTGGCAGCGCGTTCCAAACATCTACCACTCATTCCAGACACATTCCACTTCATGGACTTGAAACATTAACTCTGTTTCTCTCTCCACAGTTGCTGACAGAGTTTCTCTGATACATTTTTTATTTGCTACCAAATAAACCTGTTGGACTTTAACCTGGTGTTGTGAGACTTCTTACTGTGATTACCCCAGTCCAACGCCGGCATCTCCACATCATGACATTTTTTATTAAACAGACTTCCTGTTAGTCAGTAGATTTAGAGAGGTTTTCATCAGTTTTGGGTGATTTCACAAGAAGTGAAGAAACATTTTGAGCAACTTCTGTATTTTGGTGTCAAAAGACAAGGACCTCTGAGTGAGAAAGACAAAACACTGAAGGATTGGAGATGGGTTCTGTCTACGTTTGGCTTTCCACTGTCTTGCTGTCGGTCTCAGTGCGGGGTTTCAGTAGGTGCTTTTTAATAATAATTATTCAAATTTATTTTGTCGCATAAATTGTCCTTTTTGCGACTTCACTGCAGGGTTGAGAGTGGGTGAATGTCTAATGCAGAGTTTGAGGAACAGAGTAGAGAAAGATTGTCAGGTTTCTAGCAAGGCACAAAGAACATGAAACAGGCCATTCAACCCTCCAGCCGGTGCCCAGATTCAATGTGATCAAGGCTGATTAGTATCCTAAAACTACAGCCAGTGCATCCTTTATCTCTGTAGCTATCTCCTTTAAACCCGAAGGTGTGGGCCATCAGGCCCCAATGATTTGTCATAATTTAATATTTAAGTTTCTCCAATACTTCTTCTCTTTGATATTAATTTCCTCACTCTTTTTAATCCCACATTTACTGACTATTTCTGGAATAATACAAAATATTTCTTTAATGCCTCCATCATTTCCTCATTCTCATGTTAATTTCACTTGTCTTTGATCCTTAAGGACCAAATACTTGCCTTGGTTCCACACCTCTCAATATCCTCGCCAAACAGAAAACAATCCATCTCAATTCTGAGATTTTTAATTGACCCCACAGCATCAACACCTTTTGAGGGAGAGATTTCCCAATTTTCACCAAAGTTTCAATGAACAAACGATTCCGGATATCAGCCAGAACTCCCCCATCAGAAGAAATCCATTAGGTCGTCTGTTGTTACAGCTGTAAATGAACTGATATTAAATCATAGAAATAGAAATAGAAATAGAAACCCTACAGTGCAGAAACAGGCCATTCGGCCCATCGAGTCTGCACCGACCACAATCCCACCCAGGCCCTACCCCCATATCCCTACACATTTACCTGCTAATCCCTCTAACCTACACATCTCAGGACACTAAGGGACAATTTTAGCATGGCCAATCAACCTAACCCGAACATCTTTGGACTGTGGGAGGAAACCGGAGCACCCGGGGGAAACCCACGCAGACACGAGGAGAATGTGCAAACTCCACACAGACAGCGACCCAAGCCGGGAATCGAACCCAGGTCCCTGGAGCTGTGAAGCAGCAGTGCTAACCACTGTGCTACCTTGCCGCCCCTGAAGTGATCAGAGAGCATTGTGTCTGAAGAGCAAGTTTGCACTGTCACTGCACCAGAACTGGGCAATATCGGTCTGACTGGGTGATGTATCTATTTATACTCGTTGGCAGACGCAAAATATTGAATGTTGTAGTTTGTTTTTGGAATACTGACGTATGTCCCTGTGCTGTTTTAATATTCTCTCTCTCTCTTTCCCTCTACAGCGTATTCTAAAAATGGTTGGACAATGAGAGTCGCAGATATTGTGAGTGTTGAGGAAGGGGGATCTGCTGTCCTGCCATGTATTTTCACCCACCCAGACACCAATCTCACAGTCACCGGCTCCGTGAAATGGTTCAACAGTTACCCAGAACATATCTTTCAGTGTACATATCCGGGTACAGACCATCCACAGGGTGAACTGTGTGAGAGTGGGAAACAGCGGGATGGGGGGAGTCAATTCAGATTTGTTGGGAACCTCAGCAACAACGATGGCTCGATAATGATGGAGCAGCTGAGCCAGGCGGAAAGTGATGGATATCACTGCCAGGTGGACCTCAATGTTGGAAAATTTAAATCACCGAAAGAAACTATTCTGACAGTGAAAGGTGAGAATCAATGTTCAAGGTTGTAACTGACCCTCTCGTTCAATGGGGGAAGACCCCTATCTGGTCTGGGAGATGATTTGATCTCCAAATGATGGGACAGATTTCCAAGCCCTGGTTGGATGACTTTTTAGTGCCCTGATTGACCAACTGAGCACAATGCTGAGATTAACTAATTAGGGATGCCATGGAGATGTTTTCACACGTGCATGGAATCAGGGAGTCAGAGTAGGAAAGAGGAGGGAGAACTTTTTGAATTCTTCAAGTAGGTGAGGGCAATGTACTTGCAGTGTACATGGACTTCAGTAAGGCTTTTGACAAGGTCCCACATGGGAGACTGATCAAGAAGGTAAGGTGGGAACCAGGGCAATTTGGCAAATTAGATCTAAAATTGGCTCAGTGGCAGGAGGCAAAGGATGTAGGTCAAAGGTTGTTTTTGTGACTCGAAGCCTGTGTACAGTATTTTAAAGTTTCAAGTTTATTTATTATTGTCACATTAACAGGGCGACACAGTAGCACAGCGGATAGCACTGCAACTTGGGGACCCGGGTTCAATTCCTGGCTTGGGTCACTGTCTGTGTGGAGTTTGCACATCCTGCCCGTGTCTGCGTGGGTTTCCTCCGGGTGCTCCAGTTTCCTCCCACATTCTGAAAGACGTGCTGGTTAGGGTGCATTGACCCGAACAGGCGCCGGATTATGGTGACGAGAGGAATTTCACAGTAACTTCATTACAGTGTTAATATAAGCCCACTTGTGACTAATAAATAAATTAACTTAACAAGTAGGCTTACATTAACACTGCAATGAAGTTACTGTGAAAATCCCCTAATTGCCACACTCCAGCACCTGCTCGGTAACACTGAGGGAGAATTTAGCATGGCCAATGTACCGAACCAGCACGTCTTTCGGTGCTGTTGTCTTGCTGTTTGTAGTGTACATTAATGATCTAACAGGGTCTATAATTGCCTGTTTTCTCTCTACCTCCCTTTACTTATAGCACTAATACTGATCTCCTTTAGTTCCTACCTCTCACTAAACCCTGTGCTCCCCAGTATTTCTGGTATCTTATTTGTCTCCTCCTTTGTGAAGACAGAAACAAAGTAGAGAATCATAGAAACCCTACAGTGCAGAAAGAGGCCATTTGGTCCATCGAGTCTGCACCGACCACAATCCCACCCAGGCCCCACCCCATATCCCTACATATTTTACCCGCTAATCCCTCTAATTTATGCATCTCAGGACACTAAGGGGCAATTTTAGCATGGCTAATCAACTTAACCCGCACATCTTTGGACTGTGGGAGGAAGCCGGAGCACCGGAGGAAACCCACGCAGACACGAGGAGAATGTGCAAACTCCACACAGACAGTGACCCAAGCCGGGAATCGAACCCAGGTCCCTGGAGCTGTGAAGCAGCAGTGCTAACTACTGTGCTACCGTGCCGACCACGTATGTATTTAGTTTGTCAGCCATTTCTTCATTCCCATTACAAATGCCCTTGTTTCTGACAGTAAGGGGCTTACATTTGTCGACATCAATCTTTTATTCTTTACAGAAACTTTTACAGTCATTTTTTATGTTATTACTCTCGTACTCTATTTTCCCCTTCTTAATCAATCCCTTCATCCTCCTTTACATCTTACATATAACAGTACAGCACAGAACAGGCCCTTCGGCCCACAATGTTGTGCCGAGCTTTATCTGAAACCAAGATCAAGCTATCCCACTCCCTATCATCCTGGTGTGCTCCATGTGCCTATCCAATAACCGCTTAAATGTTCCTAAAGTGTCTGACTCCACTATCACTGCAGGCAGTCCATTCCACACCCCAACCACTCTCTGCATAAAGAACCTACCTCTGATATCCTTCCTATATCTCCCACCATGAACCCTATAGTTATGCCCCCGAGTAATAGCTCCATCCACCCGAGGAAATAGTCTTTGAACATTCACTCTATCTATCCCCTGCATCATTTTATAAACCTCTATTAAGTCTCCCCTCAGCCTCCTCCGCTCCAGAGAGAACAGCCCTAACTCCCTCAACCTTTCCTCATAAGACCTACCCTCCAAACCAGGCAGCATCCTGGTAAATCTCCTCTGCACTCTTTCCAGCGCTTCCACATCCTTCTTATAGTGAGGTGACCAGAACTGCACACAATATTCCAAATGTGGTCTCACCAAGGTCCTGTACAGTTGCAGCATAACCCCACGGCTCTTTAAACTCCAACCCCCTGTTAATAAAAGCTAACACACTATAGGCCTTCTTCACAGCTCTATCCACTTGAGTGGCAACCTTTAGAGATCTGTGGATATGGACCCAAGATCTCTCTGTTCCTCCACAGTCTTCAGAACCCTACCTTTGACCCTGTAATCCACATTTAAATTAGTCCTACCAAAATGAATCACCTCACATTTATCAGGGTTAAACTCCATTTGCCATTTTTCAGCCCAGCTTTGCATCCTATCTATGTCTCTTTGCAGCCTACAACAGCCCTCCACCTCATCCACTACTCCACCAATCTTGGTGTCATCAGCAAATTTACTGATCCCCCTTCAGCCCCCTCCTCTAAGTCATTAATAAAAATCACAAAGAGCAGAGGACCAAGCACTGATCCCTGTGGCACTCCGCTAGCAACCTGCCTCCAATCCGAAAATTTTCCATCCACCACCACCCTCTGTCTTCGATCAGACAGCCAATTACCAATCGGCCAACTTTCCCTCTATCCCACACCTCCTCACTTTCATCATAAGCCGACCATGGGGGACCTTATCAAACGCCTTACTAAAATCCATGTATATGACATCAACTGCCCTACCTTCATCAACACACTTAGTTACCTCCTCAAAAAATTCTATCAAATTTGTGAGGCACGACTTGCCCTTCACGAATCCATGCTGACTATCCCGGATTAATCCGCATCTTTCTAAATGGTCATAAATCCCATCCCTAAGGACCTTTTCCATCAATTTACCAACCACCGAAGTAAGACTAACCGGTCTATAATTACCAGGGTCATTTCTATTCCCTTTCTTAAACAGAGGAACAACATTCGCCATTCTCCAGTCCTCTGGCACCATCCCCGTGGACAGTGAGGACCCAAAGATCAAAGCCAAAGGCTCTGCAATCTCATCCCTTGCCTCCCAAAGAATCCTCGGATATATTTCATTAGGCCCAGGGGACTTATCGACCTTCAGTTTATTCAAAACTGCCAGGACATCCTCCCTCCGAACATCTATTTCCTCCAGCCTATTAGCCTGTAACACCTTCTCTTCCTCAAAAACATGGCCCCTCTCCTTGGTGAACACAAGAAAAGTATTCATTCATCACCTCGCCTATCTCTACTGACTCCATACACAAGTTCCCACTACTGTCCTTGACCGGCCCTAACCTCACTCTGGTCATTCTTTTATTCCTCACATAAGAGTAAAAAGCCTTGGGGTTTTCCTTGATTTTCCCGCCAAGGACTTCTCATGTCCCCTCCTAGCTCTCCTCAGCCCCTTTTTCAGCTCATTCCTTGCTAACTTGTAACCCTCAATCGAGCCATCTGAACCTTGTTTCCTCATCCCTACATAAGCTTCCCTCTTCCTTTTCACAAGACATTCCACCTCTTTCGTGAACCATGGTTCCCTCACTCGGCCATTTCCTCCCTGCTTGACAGGGACATACCTATCAAGGACACACAGTATTTGTTCCTTGAAAAAGTTCCACTTTTCATTAGTTCCTTTCCCTGACAGTTTCTGTTCCCAACTTATGCCCCCTAATTCTTGCCTAATCGCATCATAATTACCTCTCCCCCAATTGTAAACCTTGCCCTGCCATACGGCCCTATCCCTCTCCATTGCAATAACAAAAGACACGAATTGTGGTCACTATCTCCAAAGTGCTCTCCCACAACCAAATCTAACACTTGGCCTGGTTCATGTCCCAGTACCAAATCCAATGTGGCCTCACCTCTTGTCGGCCTATCCACATATTGTGTCAGGAAACCCTCCTGCACACACTGCACAAAAACTGCCCCATCCGAACTATTCGACCTACAAAGGTTCCACTCAATATTTGGAAAGTTAAAGTCCCCCATGACAACTACCCTGTGACCCCCACACATATCCATAATCTGCTTAGCAATTTCTTCCTCCACATCTCTATTACTATTTGGGGGCCTATAGTAAACTCCTAACAACGTGACTGCTCCTTTCCTATTTCTAACCTCAGCCCATATTACCTCAGTGTGCAGATCCCCTTCGAAGTGCCTTTCCGCAGCCGTTAAACTATCCTTGATTAACAATGCTACTCCTCCACCTCTTTTACCAGCTTCCCTACACTTACTGAAACATCTATACCCCGGAACGTCCAACAACCATTCCTGTCCTTGTTCTACCCACGTCTCCGTAATGGCCACCACATCGTAGTCCCAAGTACCAATCCACGCCCCTAGTTCATCTACCTTGTTCCGGATGCTCCTTGCATTGAAGTAGACACACTTCAAACCACCTTCCTGTCTACCTGTACCCACCCTTGACCCTGATACCTTCCCCAGTACCTCACCACCCTCAACACTGACTTCTGGACTACAACTCCTTTTCCCAATCCCCTGACAAATTAGTTTAAACCCCCCTGAAGAGCCGTATCAAATTTCTCTCCCAGGATATTTGTGCCCCTCTGGTTCAGGTGCACCCCGTCCTGTTTGTACAGGTCCCACCTTCCCCAGAATGTGTTCCAATTATCCACGTATCTGAAACCCTCCCTCCTACACCATCCCTGCAACCACATGTTTAACTGCACTCTCTCCCTGTTCCTCAACTCGCTATCACGTGGCACCGGTAACGTACCAGAGATGACCACATGTTTTGTCTTGGCTCTCAGCTTCCAGCCCAGCTCCCGAAATTCCTGTTTTAAATCCCTGTCCCTTCTCTTACCTATGTCGTTGGTACCAATGTGTACCACGACTTGTGACTGTTTCCCCTCCCCCTTAAGAATCCGGAAAACACGGTCCGAGACGTCACGGACCTTGGCATCCGGTAGGTAACATACCATCCGTGAGTCTCTTTTTCTGCCACAGAACCTCCTATCTATCCCTCTAACTAACGAGTCCCCAATAACTATTGCCCTCCCACTCTCCCCCTTACCCTCCCGAGCCACAGAGACGAACACAGTGCTGGAGATCCTCTCACTGCGGCTCACCACTGGTATGTCGTCCCCCTCAACTGTATCCAAAGTGGAATACTTGTTGCTAAGGGGAACGACCACAGGGGATCCCTGCACAGACTGCTTCCTCCCAGCCCCTCTCACCATCACCCATCTGTTTTCATTCCTCGGAGTAACTGTATCCCTAAAGCTTCTGTCTATGGCCACCTCTGCATCCCTAATGATCCTAAGTTCATCCAACTCTAGCTCCAGTTCCCTAACACGGTTTTGGAGGAGCTGCAGATGGGTGCACTTCCCACAGATGTAATCAGCAGGGACACTGTCGTCGTCCCTCACCTCAAACATAGTGCAAGAGGAACATAGCACTGCCTGCACACCCTTCCCCTCTAGATACCTTGCCAGTACCAGGTAGAAACAGCAAAAATGAATTAAACTCACCCCTGCTCGCCCTGTCCCACAAGCCCTGTGAGCCAAAGCCCTTATAGCTCACACTCTGCTTCCCACAAGCCCTGTGAGCCAAAGCCCTTATAGCTCACACTCTGCTTCCCACACACTCCGCTGCCCGCTCCCGACGCTGCCCGCTGTATACTGCAGCCTACCTTTTATACTTCGCGCGCTTAAAAAACCCTTCCCAGATTCCTTAGCAGCCCACTTCCGGTTTTCACTTTAAACTTAAGAAAAATACTACTACAAAAGTAAAGGCCAAAAAACACCACACACACTAACTGACTAAATAAATAAATAAATAATTCAATCAATCTCTCACCAGCACTCCTGCCTCCAATCACTCCCTCTCTGCTTGCTCCAGTGGAACAATTTGCTGAATTCTAAACTGCTTCCCTACCTCAGATCTGTTGTTTCTTCTGGCCAATGTGTATGCCTCTTCCTTGGATCCAATACTATCTCTAATTTCCCATGTAAGACATGGTTTGGCCACCTTTCCCATTTTACTTTTGTGCCAGACAGGAATAAACAATTGTTGCAGTTCACCCCATACGCTCTTTGAATGTTTGCCATTGCCTATCCACTATCATCCCTTTAAATAACATTTCCTAATCCATCTTAGCGAACCTGCACCTCATTCCATCGTAGTATCCTTTATTAAGATTCAGGACCCTCATCTCAGAATCAATTACCTCACTCTCCATTTTGATGAAAAATTCTACCATATTCTGGTCACAAGGAATCTTGCATAACTAGATTATCAACTATTCCTTTCTCATTAGACAATACCCAGTCTAGGATGATCTGTTCTCTAGTTGGTCCCTCAACGTATTGCTCCAGAAAACCATCCTGTATACACTCCAAGAATGTCCCCTCTATGGTATTGTGACTAATTTGATTTGCCCAATCTATATGCAGATTAAAGTCATCTAAATTACAGATGTTCCTTTATCACTTGCATCTCTGATTTCCTGTTTAATGTTATTCCCAACATTCCCACTACAGTTTGGGGGGCCTAGATGTCATCCCCACTAACATTTTTTTGCCCCTTAATGTTTCTTAGCTCTACCCATACAGATTCCATATGGTCAGAGCTAATATCTTTCCTCACTATTGTGTTAATTTCCTCTTTAACCGGCAATGCAACTCCACTGCCTTTTCCTTCCTAAACACCGAGACCTCAGAGTTCAATTCCATGCCTGGTCACCCAGCAGCTGTGTTTCATAATTTTAACTATATCATACCCGTTTATGCAATTAATTCATCCACTTTATTGAGAATGCTCCACGGATTCAGGTACAAAGCTTTAAGGCTTGCCTTTTTAACATTACTTGTTACATTCCCAATATTTTTCACTGTGACCATGTTTAATTCTGGCCCTTCGATTTCTTTGCCTATCACTTTTCTTATTCCCCTTTCTGTATTTTGTTCTTGTCCTTCATTCCCTCTCTTCAGACACCTTGCATAGATTGCCATTCTCCCCTGCCATTTCAGCTTAAACCCCAAACACTCGAGCAAATACTCACCCCTAGGACGTCAGGTGTAACCAGCCCAGTGTGTACTGGTCCCACCTCCCCCAGAACTGCTCCCAATGTCCCAGGGATCTGAAACCCTCCCCCCTCACACCATCTCTTCAGTCACGTATTCATCCGATATATCCTGCTATTTCTACTCTGACCAGCATGTGGCACTGGTAGTATTCCTGAAATCAGTACCTTTGTGGTCCTACTTTTCAACTTACTTCCTAACTCCCTATATAATGCTTTTAGGACTTCATTCTTTTTTCTACCTACATTGTTTTTACCAATGTGTATTATGACCACTGGCTAGATGGGAATATGAGGGGGTGGGTATGATCAGTAAGTTCACAGATGACACAGAATTAGAAATAGCAAGAGTCATAAAACAGGCCCCTCATAGTAGTTATACAATTGGACAGAGCATGAAACAAGAAACCATTGGGGTTTGTAGTACAGGCAATGCAATAATTGTGGGGGACATTAATTTTCATATAGACTGGGACAATCAAATTGGCAAGAGTAGTCTAGATTGAAGGTGAGTTTGTGGAATGTTTTCTGAAGCTGCCTGTGGTGGAACCACCCACAGATAAAGCTATCTTAGATTTGGTATTGTGTAGTGAATCAGGATTAATTAGTAATGCCATTGCAAAGAATCCACTGGGAAACAGCGATTGAATTCCAGTTTAAATTTGAAAGTGACATATCCCAAGCACAAACAAGAATCTTAAACTTGAGCAAAACCCGTTATATAGGTATGAGGGGAGAACTGGCTAAATAGACTAAAAGGTTTGGCTGTAAATAAACAGTAGAAAACAGAAAGAATTCAAAATGTTCAAAAGTATTTATTCTATTGAAAAAAAAACTTAGCAAGAAAGACCATAGCTCACTCAGAATGTTAGGGATAGTTTTAGATTAGAAAAGGAGGCTTCTAATATTGCAAAGAATCCTACAAGTCTGAGGATTAGGAATGTTTTAGAAACCAGCCAAGGGCAATCAAAAAGTTGACAAAAAGGGAAACGAATAGAATGTTAGAGTAAACTAGCCAGCTATATAAAAACAGATTGTAAGAGATTTTTATAAGTATATAAAAAGAAAGAGAATAACTGAAGTTAACTTTGGTCCATTAGAATCAAAGACAGGTGAAATTAACATGAGAATGAGGAAATGATGGGGCATTAAACAAATATTTAGTATTATTCCAGAAATAGTCAGCAAACGTGGGGCTAAAAAGAGTGAGGGAATTAGGAAAATTAATGTCAAAGAGAAGTAGATCTGGAGAAACTTAAAAGATTAAATAGTGACAAATCCCAGGGGCCTGATGGCCCACTGCCTCAGACTTAAAGGCGATAACTGCAGAGATGAAGGATGTGCTTACTGGCTGTCGTTTTTCAAAATTTGATTTGATTTATTATTGTCACGTATTAACGAACAGTGAAAAGTATTGTTTCTTGCGTGCTATACAGACAAAACATACCGTTCATAGAGAAGGAAAGGAGAGAGCGCAGAATGTAGTGTTACAGTCATAGCTAGGGTGTAGAGAAAGATCAACTTAATGCAAGGTAAGTCCATTCAAAAATCTGACAGCAGCAGGGAAGAAGCTGTTCTTGAGTCGGTTGGTACGTGATCTCAGAATTCATTAGCTTCAGAAAAATCTCATCAGATTTCAAGTCAGCAAATGTTACTTCATATTTCTAGAAAGGTGAGGGAGGAAATAGGGAAACACGGGCCAGTTAGTCTATATCAGTTCTTGGAAAAAAGCTGAAATCTATTATTAAGGAAGTATTGAGAATGCACTTGGAAAAACCTAATCTGATCAGCTGAGATCTAAGCTCTGCAGTCCTGCCACATTTAGTTCTGAATGGTGGCAAGCTATTAAATGGCTCCCTGGAGGAGGAGGCCCCACACAGACTGCAGTGGATTAAGAAGGCAGCTCACTACCACCTTCTCAAAGGCAATTAGCACAGGGGAATAAAAATGCTGATCTAGCCAGCAATGCCCATATCCCACGAAATAATAAAAAAAGAACAAGTCAACACAGTTTTTCTGAAGGGAAATGCTTTTTAACACATTTATTGGAGTTTTTTGAGAGTTAACTAGTAAGGGGGAACCCATAGATAAAGGTGCAATCTTGAGTCCACTCCCGCCATCCATGGAAATGCCAGTGGGGGACCAAGATAGGGAAGTTGCAGATCTTGCCAACAAGATCGCAATTTCGGATCTTCCCTGCCACTCACTTAGTGATGTCATCAGGTTCGCGTCCACAAAGAGCGTGAATCTGATTTACATACATTTCAATACATTTGAATATTATTAAAATGACCCCTCGCCAGATATTGACCTCCAGCCCCTGTATTTTCAAATCACACCAATGTAACGTCACGTCGGTGTGGTTTACAACAGGTTCACCCAGATGTGAATCTGTCATGGGGATTCCCCCGGGGGTGTAAAGGTAAGTATAGCTCCCGGGGGGCGGGGGGGGCACATAGGCAGGCAGTGGCCTGGCAATTCCCCCTGGCACTGCCCATTGGCACAGGTCAGCATTGCCAGGTTGGCACCATGGCCATGCTACCTTGGCAGTACCACTCTAGGAGCGCCACCCTGGCAACATCAACCAGCACTAAGGTACGGACCGCAGTGGTAGCCTCAGGCGAGAGGGATTCATTTATATAAGTTGGTGGGCTAGAGCAGGCAGGGGAGCAGGAGATGCCAGCAATGGTCGTTTTGGAGTGGGCGGGGTGCCAGCTCTGACTGTGGGGTGGGCGGGGGAGGAGTGAAGATGAAGGGGCCGCTAATCGCAACTGGGGCTGGGGAGGTTTGAGTTGAATGTCGGCTCCAATGGGGATGGGGTGGAGAGAGGTGCCCTTGAAACCTCCGTGGTGAGCTGCGGGGTGAGCTTTAATGCTGTTCTAATGGGATCTCAGTGCAGACGGGCTTTGCTGGTGTGTTGAGGCTCCGTCCCCTTGCCTGACAACGCCCCCTTGATTTTTTTTGGCAGAGTGTCATAAGATCTGAAGAGAAACCAGCCTGTTTCTCTGGAGATAAACACGTCGGTTTTCTCACTGGAAACAAAACTGTGCCATTTTTTTGGAAGATTTCACCCACAGTATATCTGGATTTCCAGAAGGTTTTCAACAAGGTGTCCCACAAAAGGTTAATATGCAAGACAAAGGCTCATGGAGTCAGATGTAATGTTTTAGCATGGATCGATTGTTTAATATATAGAGAGTGGGCATAAATAGGGCTTTTTCAAGTTGGCAGGCAGTGAATAGCGTTGTGCCAAAGGAATCAGAGCAGGGGCCTCAGGGCGTTCCGGTGGCACAGTGGCATTGTTGCCTCACAGCGCCAAAATTCCGGGTTCGATTCCAGCCTTGGGTGACTGTCTGTGGGGAAAGTAATGACTTTAACAAGGCCCACAGTGTGGACCTCTTAGAATACGAGCTCACAGATTAAGGCAGTAATGGCTTGTCCATTCAGGGAGCCCTGCATGTGTACATAATGTGGAGTGTCAGGGTTACTGGCACTCTGTGTTTATGGTCTGTATGAAAAAGTACCTGGCTGAGTGTTGCTGACTATGTAAATAAATCTAAACTTGGTGAAGTGAGGAGTTTTTTCAGTGGCGACATGGTAAAACATAACCCTGAAGGAATTCATGCTCAACAGTTGGCCTAAGTTGGGATAAGCCATTCTAATGCTTCAGGCCTTTGTTTGGAAGTTTACACTTGTTCAACCCTGTCAAGGACTGGGCCCAATATGTGGAACGCATGTGTTACTTTTTTTGGGCAAACGACATTATGGCAGACGAAAAACAACGGGTAATTCTCCTGACTGCCTGTGGGGCTTCAGTATTCGCTGTCTTTCGGAGTTTAACTTTCTCTGAGGCACCTTTCAAGAGTTGACTGAACCAGTTAGAGAATACTACGACCCCAAGCCATCCCTAATTCTGAGATGTTATTGCTTTTACTCGGCAATCTGAGAGCCAGAGGAATCTGTCACGGGTTTCCTAACCAGGTTAAGATAACTAGCGGAAGCATGTGAATTTGGTTTAACCCTTAACGAAGTGCTGAGGAACCATCTGGAATGCAGGATTAATAACGTAACTATTCAAAACCACCTATTAGCTGAAGCTCAACTGGACTACAGCTGGCCTTATCATTGGGAAATGCTGCAAGTGGAGCACGAATTGCAAAGCACCCAGTAGAAGTGGACAGCCAGGCCAGTTCGACTGAGTTCGGGGATCACCACTTGAGTACAGATGATTACATAGCCTCACTCAGAAAGTATCCAGATACACATAACTCCAGGTCTACCCACAGCACAGCCTCAAAACAAAGCCAAACTTTGGCCAGTCACAAGTCCCTTCAGAATCTCACATTGTAATTGTTGTCGGTATGCAGAGTCGAAACAACAAAGGAGTGCTACAAGACCTAGATTTAGAAAAACAACTCATAGGCTGGTATGCAGGAAAGTTCAGATCTCGGAAGGTCTGATTTAGAACAATTAAATTGCATATCGATGTCCAAGTCAGACCCAATCAAGATAAATGTATGGTTAAATGGGCATCCAGTACTAATGGAGGTCGATACCAGTGCGGCCATATCAATGGTCAGAGAATCAATGTTCCATAAAATTTGCTCTGAACTCCAGCCCTTAACTTTACTCAATATTTCAGCAAGGCTGCGAAACTATACAGGGAAACCTTTGTGAATTGTGGGTACAACCTTAGTCACTCTTTCCTGTGAAAGGCAGCTGGTTCGGTTACCAGTGATTGTAGTGGAGGCTTCAGGGCCAAGCCTAATGGAACAAAATTAGTGGCGAGAGATCCACCTAGATTGGCTCAACATTTTTAAGCTAGAGGATGGCCACCTTAGTGAAGTCCTGCTTAAATACCCTAAAGTTTTCCAGGAAGGTCTAGGGACCAAAAAAGGAGCCAAGGCGACCTTATGTTGACCAGGAAGCGATTCCACGATTTTGCAAGGTCTGCCCAGTACCAATTGCCTTGTAGGAAAAAGTTGAAGCAGAAATCTGAAGACTGGAACATGAAGGGATCATCAAAGCAGTCCAATTTGCGGAATGGGCAGCACCAGTCATACCAATTTTGAAACCAGGTGGATCAGTCCGCTTTTGTGGGGATTTTAAATAAATGGCAAACAGTTTCTCAAAGTTGGATAAATACCCAATCCCTCGGATCAAGGATTTATGCATGAAGTTTTCAAAACTTGATGCGAGTCATGCTAACTTACAATTATAGGTAGATGAGGATTCCCAGAGATATTCATACTCATAAGAGTCTTTACCAATACACTAGACTGCCATTTGGAGTATTGTCAGCCTGCGCAATCTCCCAGAAAATGATGGAGAACATTTTACAAGGTCTACCTCAAGTTGCTCCTTATCTGGATGATATCCTCATAACAGGAAAAACATATAAGGAGCACCTGGAGAACCTTGAGGAAGTTCGAAATCAGTTTTCAAAGACAGGCATATGCCTAAGAAGAAAATGTGTATTCCAGATCTCCCAAGTGACCTATTGGTGCTACAGAGCAGACAAGTCTGGTCTGCGCCCCTTGGCGGACAAGGTGCAGGCATTCAAAGGTGTCCCGGCTCTCACATCCATCCAGGAGTTAAGATTATTTCTGGGGTTGGTAACCTACTTTGGGAAATTTATACCCAACCATGCCTCCACCCTGGCTCCATTACACCAACTACTAAAAAAGGATCAGCCTGGGGAGTGGTCGTCCCGTCAATTCTTGGTTTTCAATAATGTAAAGCAATGTTCGTCGAATGTAATGACACATTATGATCCCAGGAAAGAACTATTACTGATTTGCGACGTGTCCTCATATGACAACAGGGCGGTATTGGCACATAGGTGGCCAAACAGAGAGAAATGCCCAATTGTGTACGCTTCCAGGACCTTGGCTGTCGCGGAACACAAATATGCCCACTTCAACAAAGAAGGGATGGTGGTGATAAATGATCTGAAAAAATTCCACCAGGACCTATGTCAGAAGTGTTTAATCTACCAAGACAAAACTATCCTCGATTGTCATAAAAACCCATCTGGTTCGCTAATGTCATTTTGGGAAGGAAATCGATCTGCTTCCTTTCCTAGTCTGGTCACTTCCATTGAAAGAATAAAAAAAAGCCTCAACAGTTAAGAGAACGTAAATTAAAGATATACTTCTGAGAATAGCTGGAGCTAAGGAGAAGTCTCCAGGCAACAGCATTCTTACAGGTGGTCCCAACAGAAGAAAATAAGTTTAAGAATTATGTGTCTTACAAGAGAATTCTTGGGGGAATTAGGAAGTAATCCTGAGTGTATAATGTATAAAATTACAAACTATATTATTAAGTTAACAGTGCTTGTTTTATTCTTTTATGTAAAACAAAGTCACTTCTGTTAAAAGAAAACTGAAATCTTGCGGTTCCATTGGTTGAAACAAGGTATTCAGATTTTTTAATATCTTAACATCCTCAAACCAGACGGCAACATCATCCAGACACTGATCATTCTGTTGTTTGACCTTTCCTCAGGTGCTCGTGGAAATGACCCCGTGGTGAATGGGACTGAGGGAGCTTCGGTTACATTGCCCTGTATGTTCACACCCAGCAACACTCACAAACTGACCACTGTTAGCTGGATGAGGAAGGAGCCCTACCAACACGTGGTCACATTTAGAGTCCAATCAAATGGATTGTGGACAACTGAAAATGGTGGAAATCGATACGAGTTCATTGGGAATCCAAAGGAAGGAAATGCCTCAATTAGGATAAACCAGTTGAGTGTGAATGACAATGACACTTACCTGTGTCTGGTGGAGTACACATCGCCCAATTATTATTATCTGATCCTGAATGAGACACGTCTGCAGGTCATACATGGTAAAAAAATCATTGCTAAAGTAAAGTTTATTTATTTATTAGTCACAGGTAGGCTTGCATTAACACTGTGATGAAGTTACTGTGAAAATCCCTGAGTCGCTATACTCCGGCACCTGTTTGGGTACACAGAGGGAGAATTTAGCATGGCCAAATCACCTAACCTGCACATCTTTGGACTGTGGGAGGAAATCGGGAGCACCTGGAGGAAACCCACCCAAACATATGGAGAACATGCAAACTCCACACAGACAGTGACCCAAGCTGGGAATCGAACCTGGGTCCCTGGCTCTGTGAGGCAGCAGTGCTAACCACTGTGCCACCGTGCCGCCTGCTATGCTATGTTCTCCAGTGAAGAGAGAGTTTACTTTGAGAGTGGATGGTGTAACAGAAAACATCCACTCTGACTCAATTGCAGCATTCTTGCCATTGAGTCAGTAGGTCATGGGTTCAAGTCCCACTCCAGGATTTGAGCACAAATTCTAAACTGACACGCCAATGTAACACTGAGAAATTGTAATTGCATATTTCCAAAGTTTTATTAAACTGAGGCCTGTCTGTCCTCTAAGATGCACGTAGAAGATCCCACAGCACCATTTTGAAGAAGAATATGGGAGTTATCCCTGGTGTCATGGCCAATATTTATACATGCGAACGTAAGAATTAAAAGAAGGAGTATGCTATTCAACTTCTCAAGCCTGCTCCATCATTCAGTAAGATCATGACTGACCTGATTCTGGCTCTTTTAGCATCAACTCCACTTTCCTGCCTATTTTTATAGTCTTTGACTATCTTTTTAGTCAAGCACCTATCTACCTTTGTCAATGACCCTGCCCCCACCATTTTCTGAGGAATAGAGTTCCAAAGATTCACGACCATCGGTGAGAAACAATTTCTCACCTCCGTCTTAAATGAGAGACTTTTTTTTCAATTAATTAGAGTCATAGAGTCAAAGGGGTTTACAGCATGGAAACAGGCTCTTCGGCCCAACTTCTCCATGCCGCCTCTTTTTTTTTAAAGCCCTAAGCTAGTCCCAATTGCCTGTATTTGGTCCATATCCCTCTATACCCATCTTACCCATGTAACTGTCTAAATGCTTTTAAAAAGACAAAACTGCACCCGTCTCTACTACTACTTCTGGCAGCTTGTTCCAGACACTCACCGCCCTCTGTGTGAAAAAATTGCCCCTCTGGACACTTTTGTATCTCTTCCCTCTCACTTTAAACCTATGCCCTCTACTTTTCGACTCCCCTACCTTTGGGAAAAGATATTGACTATCTAGCTGATCTGTGCCCCTCATTATTTTATAGACCTCTATAAGATCACTCCTCAGCCTTCTACACTCCAGAGAAAAAAGTCCCAGTCTATCCAGCCTCTCCTTATACCCAAACCATCAAGTCCCGGTAGCATCCTAGTAAATCTTTTCTGCACTCTTTTTAGTTTAATAATATTCTTTCTAGAATAGGATGACCAGAACTGTACACATTATTCCAAGTGTGGCCTTACCAATGTCTTGTACAACTTCAACAAGATGTCCCAACTCCTGTATTCAATGTTCAGACCAATGAAACCAAGCATGCCGAATGCTTTCTTCACCACTCTGTCCACCTGTAACTCCACTTTCAAGGAGCTATGAATCTGTACCCCGAGATCTCTTTGTTCTGTAACTCTCTCCAATGCCCTACCATAAACTGAGTAAGTCCTGCCCTGGTTCAATCTACCAAAACGCATCACCTCGCATTTAACTAAATTAAACTCTATCTGCCATTCGTCAGCCCACTGGCCCAATTGATCAAGATCCCGTTGCAGTCTGAGATCACCTTCTTCACTGTCCACTATGCCACCAATTTTGGTGTCATCTGCAAACTTACTAACCATGTCTCCTACATTCTCATCCAAATCACTAATATAAATGACAAATAACAGTGGGATGTGAGCATTGCTGGCTAGGCTAGCATTACTGGCCATCCCTAACTGCCCTTGAGAAGGTGGGGGTGAGCTGCATTCTTGAACTGCTGCAATCCATGTGGTGTAGGTACACCCACAGTAGGATTTTTACCCAGCAACAGTGAAGGAACAGATGGGCAAGGAGCAGGAGTAGATCATTTGGTTCCTCGAGCCTGTTCTGCCATTTAATAAGATCATAGCTGATCTGATAGTAACCTCAAATCTGCATCCCACCTTCCCCTAATAACCTATCACCCCCTTGCTTACCAAAAATGTATCCACCTCTGGCGATAAAATATTCAAAGATCTGCTTCCACCACCTTTTAGGCAGAGATTCCAAAGACTCACGAGTCTAAAAGAAACAATTTTACCTCATCTTCATTTTAAATGGACATCCCTTATTTTTAAACAGTGACCCCTGGTTCTAGATTCTCCCGCAAGAGGAAACACCCTCCCCACATCCACCTTGTCAAGACCTTCAAGATCTTATATGTTTCAATCAAGTTGCCTCTTATACTTCCAAACTCCAGCAGATGCAAGCCCAGCCTATCTAGCTTTCCTCATAAGACAACTCTGCCATTCCAGGTATTAGTCTGGTAAACCCACTCTGAACCGCTTCCAACATATTTACATCCTTCCTTCAATAAGGTGACCAATACTGTTCACAATACTCAAAATGTTGACTTCCTACTGCCCTGTACAACTTAAGCATAACCTCCCTATTTTATATTCAATTTCCCTCTCAAGAAATGATCTAATTCTATTAGCTTTTCAAATTACATTGTACATCACATATTGTGATTCATGCGCTAAAGCACCCAGGTCCCTCTGCATCTCAGAGCTCTGCAATCTCTCACCATTTAGATAATATGTTTCATTAGACCATAAGACATCGAAGCAGAATTAGGCCACTCAGCCCATCAAGTCTGCTCCGCCATTCAATCATGGCTGATATTTTTCTCATCCCCATCCTCCTGCCTTTACCCCATAATCCCTGATCCCTGTATTAATCAAGAACCTATCTATCTGTCTTAAAGACACTCAATGACCTGACCCCCACAGCCTTCTGCAGCAAAGAGTTCCACAGATTCACCACTCTCTAGCTGAAGAAATTCCTCATCATCTCTGTTTTTCTTTCATACTTCCTGCCAAATGGACAGGTTCACACTTGTCCACATTATACTCCATTTGCCAGATCTTTGCCCATTCACTTGACCTATTTATATATTTCTGTAGCCTCCTGATGTGTTCTTCACAACTTACTTTCCTAACTATCTTTGTGCCATTAGCAAGTTTGGCAACCATCCCTTCAATCGCTTCATCCAAGTCATTTATAGAAATTGTAAACAGATAAGGTCCCAGCACTGATCTCTATGACAAACCACTCGTTACATCTTGCCAATCTGAAAAAGACTCATTTATACTGACTCTTTGCTTCCTGTTAACCAGCCAATCTTCTATCCATGCCAATATGCTACCTCCATACCATGAGCTTTTATTTTTCACAACAACCTTTGATGTGGTACTTTATCAAATGCCTTCTGGTCCCACCGAAGGTCACCACTCTGCCGCAGGTTGCCCAGCAGCAGAGGGAGCAAACAACAGGAAAGCACGGTGACAGTGGCAGGACCAGAAAATCCCACTACCAGCCAATGTCAGGCTCTCTCTGTCACCACAAAACACACCAAAGGGGTCAAAAATCCTATCCAATGTCTAAGACCTACTCCTCTCTTCCTCAAATTCTATATAAAATTCAATTGTATTTTGGTCGCTGCTTACTTGAGCCACCTTCACTATGAGATTGTTAATTAATCCCATCCCATTGCACAATAGCCGGTCCAGTATAGTCTGCTTTCTGGTTGGCTCCAGAACATGCTGTTTTTAGAAGCTATCACAGGAACATTATACAAACTCCTCAGCTAGGCTACTTTTGCTCATCTGCCTTTTCCAGTCAGTATTTGGGATTTTCCTTCCTCTCCACAGCATGTTGCACAGCAGCTGGTGGTGGGTTCTTATGGCCCCACCATTGTCAATGGGATTTCCCATTGAATGTACCCCTCACCGCCGGGAAACCCGCAACAGAGGTGTGCCATCAGTGTGCCATAAGATTTGCCGGCATAAACAGCAGCAAGATTTTGGCGTACATGTAGATTAAAATCTCCCATGATCATTGCTGTGCCTTTCTGTGCTCCCATTATTTCTTCCTTTATGCTCCATCCTGTAATGTTGTTACTATGAGGGGGCCTGTACATGACTCCCACTGGTGACTTCTTGCCTTTACTGTTTCTCATCTCTAACCAAACCATTTCCACATCCTGGTAATCCCTTAAGTAATCCATCTCTATTGTGCTACCGTCATTAACTAACAGAGCCACCCCTCCACTATTTCCCTTGCTTCCTGTTCTTCCTAAATGTCCTGTTCTTCCTAAATGTCCTGTACCCTTCAATAGTCAGGTCGCAGTCGTGTCAGTGTAATGGCTATCAAATCATGTTTATTTATTTCTATATGCGTTCTCAGTTCATCTGTTTTATTTTCAATGCTTTGTCCATTCAGATACAAAGAACAAAAAACAATACAGCACAGGAACAGGCCCTTCGGCCCTCCAAGCCCGCGCCGCTCCCTGGTCCAAACTAGACCATTCTTTTGTATCTCTCCATTCCCACTCCGTTCATGTGGCTATCTAGATAAGTTCCCAGTGTGTCCGCCTCCACCACCTTGCCCGGCAGCACATTCCAGGCTCCCAGCACCCTCTGTGTAAAATACGTCCTTCTGATATCCGTGTTAAACCTCCCCCCCCTCACCTTGGACCTATGACCCCTCGTGAACGTCACCACCGATCTGGGAAAAAGCTTCCCACCGTTCACCCTATCTATGCCTTTCATAATTTTATACACCTCTATTAGGTCACCCCTCATCCTCCGTCTTTCCAGTGAGAACAACCCCAGTTTACCCAATCTCTCCTCATAACTAAGCCCTTCCATACCAGGCAACATCCTGGTAAACCTCCTCTGCACTCTCTCTAAAGCCTCCACGTCCTTCTGGTAGTGTGGTGACCAGAACTGGGCGCAGTATTCCAAATGCGGCCGAACTAACGTTCTATACAACTGCAACATCAGACCCCAACTTTTATACTCTATGCCCCGTCCTATAAAGGCAAGCATGCCATATGCCTTATTCACTACCTCCTCCACCTGTGACGTCACCTTCAAGGATCTGTGGACTTGCACACCCAGGTCCCTCTGCCTAACTACACCCTTTATGGTTCTGCCATTTATCGTATAACTCCCCACCATGTTAGTTCTACCAAAATGCATCACTTCGCATTTATCAGGATTGAACTCCATCTGCTATTTCTTTGCCCAAATTTCCAGCCTATCTATATCCTTCTGTAGCCTCTGACAATGTTCCTCACTATCTGCAAGTCCAGCCATTTTCGTGTCGTCCGCAAACTTACTGATCACCCCAGTTACACCTTCTTCCAGATCGTTTATATAAATCACAAACAGCAGAGGTCCCAATACAGAGCCCTGCGGAACACCACTAGTCACAGGCATCCAGCTGGAAAAAGACCCTTCCACTACCACCCTCTGTCTTCTGTGACCAAGCCAGTTCTCCACCCATCTAGCCACCTCCCCCTTTATCCCATGAGATCCAACCTTTTGCACCAACCTACCATGAGGGACTTTGTCAAACGCTTTATTAAAGTCCATATAGACGACATCCACGGCCCTTCCCTCGTCAACCATTCTAGTCACTTCTTCAAAAAACTCCACCAGGTTAGTGAGGCATGACCTCCCTCTCACAAAACCATGCTGACTATCGTTAATGAGTTTATTCCTTTCTAAATGCGCATACATCCTATCTCTAAGAATCCTCTCCAACAACTTCCCTACCACGGACGTCAAGCTCACCGGCCTATAATTTCCTGGGTTATCCTTCCTACCCTTCTTAAATAACGGGACCACATTAGCTATCCTCCAATCCTCTGGGACCTCACCTGCGTCCAGTGACGAGACAAAGATTTACGTCAGAGGCCCAGCGATTTCATCTCTCGTCTCCCTGAGCAGCCTTGGATAGATTCCATCAGGCCCTGGGGATTTGTCAGTCTTTATATTCCCTAAAAAACCTAACACTTCCTCCCTCGTAATGGAGATTTTCGCTAACAGGTCAACACTCCCCTCCGAGACACTCCCAGTCAACACATCCCTCTCCTTTGTGAATACCGACGCAAAGTATTCATTTAGGATCTCCCCTACTTCTTTGGGCTCTAAGCATAATTCCCCACTTTTGTCCCTGAGAGGTCCGATTTTTTCCCTGACAACCTTTTTGTTCCTAACGTATGAATAAAATACCTTGGGATTCTCCTTAATCCTGTCTGCCAAGGACATTTCGTGACCCCTTTTTGCCCTTCTAATTCCTCGTTTGAGTTCTTTCCTACTTTCTTCGTACTCCTCCAGAGCTCCCTCTGTTTTTAGCTGCCTGGACCTAACGTAACGGGGCTTTTAGTTTTATTCTTTCATTCTTTTTATAATCTCTCGTCTAATCTTTTAATTCACTGTTAGATTTGTACTCTATCCCGTCCTGTCATGGTCTGGTTTTCATTTCCCATAATAATACTTTTCTCTCTTGCCTTGTCTCTACTCTTTGATTTATCACATCTTTCCAAATTTGATCCCTTGTCCCAACTATTTAGTTTAAAATCCTCTCTACTTCCCTAGTTAGGCGGCTCTCAAGGACGCCAATCCCAGCACAGTTCAGATGTCATTGTCGGCGGTAGTCCCTCGAAACCAAGGATGACATCTGTCAGGCTTGGTGAGTCTTCAGATGACTTAGGAACCCAATTATGGATCCACTAGTTCTTCCGCAGTGAGGACATGTTGTTGCGCAGTGAGTGGAATTTCCAGCCCTGGATTGGCTTCTCTCTTCTTCCTCTGCCTATGCTGTTCTGCCTCACTGTCAGGTTGCTGAGCCTCGAAGCGGCTCAATGGACCAGGTGGAGCCACGCCAAATGGTCCACAGCCTCCTCCTCCCAGTCAGTGGTGTCAATGCCTCCATGGTTTAGGCTGGTCCTGAGCATATTCTTCTACCTTTCCCTTTGGCCGCCCTTAGAACGTTGGCCAATGGAGAGCTGGGAGAAGAGAACCTACAGAGGGAGGTGGTTTCTGGACATCCAAACACAGTGGCCCATCCATCAGAGTTGGTTATTTGATGCTGGTAGACACAGCTTCATGGAGAACGCTAACGTTGGGCTGGTTGTCCTCCCATTTGATCCCCAGGATTTGATGCAAGAACCACTAATGGAAACTGTCAAGGATCTTAACGTAGCGTCGATAGACAGTCCAGGTTCATTACAGGAAAGGAAGGTGGTCAACACAATGAGCTTATAAACCAGGAGCCATGTTGCCTTCCAAAGGTTCCTGTTGTCAAAGACACTTTGGCACAGCTTGAATAAGGCAGCGTATGACACTGACACAGCTGACTCAGTGCTGGAACCTCCTCATTGATCATAGTCCCTTGGAAAGGGTGGCTGCTGAGATATGGGGAATGCTGCAAATACTCCAAAGCCATCACGTCTACATGGATAGCATGGGGGATGCTCATCTGGTCTGGGAAAGATTGGTGAAGGAGTTTCATCTTGGCGGTGTTTAAAGATAGGCCAAGCCTCTTATGGGAGATGATGATGAGGCCATGTGTCCTTTGCATGTCCTGTACAGAGTGAGCCATCACACAGCAATCATACGCAAACTGAAGGTGTGGACGTCAGAAGCTGCATTTGGTTTCCTGGAGGATCTCCTCAGTGACAGGATGAAGGGGGTTCAGGAGGATGCGGACCAGGATCTTACCCATAATGGACAAGAGGGAAATCCCCCTGTAATTTTTGCAATTAGATTTATCCCCCTTCTTGTGGATAGTAATGATGGTCGCGTCCTTGAGATCCTGGGGAATTTGGCCACACAGTCATAGGTCTTGGTAACCTGGAAGCAGTTGCACATGTTGTGCTCCGCCATTTATTATGACCATGGCCGATCATTGAATTCAATACCCTGATCCCCCCCTTCCCACCCCCCATATCCCTTGATCCCTTTAGCTCCAAGAGCTATATCAAAATTCTTTTTGAAATCCGATAACATTTTGACCTCAACTACTTTCTGGGGGAGTGAATTCCACACATTCATCTCTCTCTGGGTGAAGACATTTCTCCTCACCTCAGTTCTAAAAGGTTTACCCCTTATCTTTAAACTATGACTCCCTCGTTCTGGACTCCCCCACCATTGGGAACATTCTTTCTGAATCTACCCTGTCTAACCCTGTTAGACTTTTATAAATTTCTATGAGATCCCCTCTCACTTTTCTAAACTCCAGTGAATATAATCCTAACCGATTCAGTCTCTCCTCATAAGACAGACTGCCATCTACTCGTTACATCCTCAAAGAATTCCAATAGATTCGTCAGGCATGATTTTCCTTTTGTAAATCTATGCTGACTTTGTCTGATTATACCACTGCTTTCCAAATGCTGAGGTATGAAATCTTTATAATGGACTCTAGCAACTTCCCCAGTACTGACGTTAGGCTCACTGGTCTATAGTTCCCTGTTTTCTCTCTACCTCCTTTTTGTTTCTTCTTATAATTCTTATAATCCAAACTTTCCAATCCCGGTAACATCCTTATAAATCTTTTTTGCACCCTTTCCAGTTTAATAACATCCTTCCTATAGCAGGGTGACCAGACTTGTACGCAGTACTCCAAATGTGGCCTTACCAATGTCTTGTACAGTTGTAACATAACGGCAAGTATGCCAAATGCCTTCTTCACCACCCTGTCTACCTGTTACACCACTTTCAAGGAACTTTGTATCTGTACCACTAGATCTCTCTGTTTGACAACACTCCCCAGGGCCCAACAATTAACTGTGTGAGTTCTTCCCTGGCTTGCCTTACCAAAATGCAACACCTCGCATTTATCTGAATTAAACTCCATCTGCTATTCCTTGGCCCACTTGATCCCACTGGCCCAATTGATCAAGATCCCGTTGCAATCCTTCTTCGCTGTCCACTATACCACCAATTTTGGTGCCATCTGCAAACTTACTTACCATGCCTCCTATATTTTCATCCAGATCATTTGTATAAATGACAAACAACAGTGGACCCAGCAATGATCCCTACGGCACACCGCTGGTCACAGGGCTCCAGTATGAAAAACAACCCTCTACAACCACCCTCTGTCTCCTACCAGCAATCCAATTTTCTATCTAATTGGCTAGTTCTCCCTGGATCCCATGTGATCTAACCTAAATGACCAATCTACCATACGGTACCTTGTCGAAGGCCTTGCTAAAGTCCATGTAGATAACATCCACCGCACTGCCCTCAACTATTTTCTTGGTCATCCCTTCAAAAAACCCTATCAAATTTGTAAGACACAATTTCCCACGCACAAACCCGTGCTGACTATCCCTAATCAGTCCTCGCCTTTACAAATCATGTAGATCCTGGCTCTCAGAATCCCCTCCAACAACTTACCTATCACTGACGTGAAACTCACTGGTCTGTAGTTCCCTGGTTTTCCCTTGCCGCCTTTCTTAAATAATGGCACATTTGCCTCCCTCCAGTTTATGGCACCTCACCCGTGGGTGTCGATCATACAAATATCTCCACTAGGGGCCCCGCAATTTCTTTCCTCGCTTCCCACAATATCCTGGGATACACTTGATCAGGTCCCAGGGATTAATCTTTGTTTATGGAACATTGTCCCAAAGAGACCGGTTGTCAACATAACCTTCTATGAATAAACATTTCCCACATTCACCCTTATATAAAATTTCTGACTATATTGGACAAGTAAACCCCGTTTCCAGTGCTTCTACCCATGCTAGTGTTTCAGTGGCATTTTACAACTCTTCGTTTTCCTGACCTCCCAAGCCAATGGACAACACTTCTCATTTTTTCCCACCAAGAATATGATAAACCCTGATGTGGTATAGTACCCATCTGGGAGGTTGGCATGTGAAGCATCACTAAAAATAACCAACCTCATATCTTCTGGTTCACCCAAGGCTGGGAATTTGCGCATGCATCTTTCTGAATGTAATTTTTTTAGTGTTTAATTTGCTTTCAGAATTCCCTCAACTGAAGCATGTTTCACCATGGTACTTAGTTCTAACATATCGTAACTAGCGTCAGACCTAGTCTGAGTGCACAACAAGGTCAACTGCCCAATCGAACTTCTGTTTCCTCTTTTAATAGCTGGATCCTCTTTTTATGAGGATCTAACCCGGGGTATAGGGATATGATTAACATTCTCTAGACTGTTGGTTCATTGTCATTCCTAACTTGTTTTGCTTAATATCTAAACCTATGTATTTAAAGGCCGGACTTCCTAGCTTGAATTATCTTCTTTATCTTCTTGATTACCCTTTGCTCAAATTCAATAGCGCCTCCCCACAGGAAATCATCACTTGGAATGATGAAAATTGCAGCTCGTTTGTGGGTGTGCCTTCAACTGATCGTAACCTGATTTCAATCGGACAGACTTCACAGAAAAATACCATATTCATTCAATCGTAAACACTTGCTCAACTTCCATAGCTTTCCTTCTACATCATGAGCTTCTTTGAGCAGTTTAAAAAACTTTTCTTTGAACTTCTCACCTTGTAAAAAGACAGCCTTTATAGAACCATAGAACCATAGAAAATTACAGCTCAGAAACAGGCCTTTTGGCCCTTCTTGTCTGTGCCGAACCATTTTATGCCTAGTCCCACTGACCTGCACTTGGACCATATCCCTCCACACCCCTCTCATCCATGAACCCGTCCAAGTTTTTCTTAAATGTTAAAAGTGACCCCGCATTTACCACTTTATCCGGCAGCTCATTCCACCACTCTCTGCGTGAAGAAGCCCCCCCTAATATTCCCTTTAAACTTTTCTCCTTTCACCCTTAACCCATGTCAATAGATTTGCATTCCCAGGAATATGATGCCAAAATAGTCAAAAGGAATCTACAAATTTACTTTCCCTGCAGTAGGTGAATCCACCCTGACATCCGTGTGCGTGTTGATTGTAACAAACTTTCGGGAAGGCTCGTCTAATTCAAGTTGGGGATAGGCAAAGCTCATATCCAACTTCGAGAATGCCTGGCCACCTGCCAACCTGGTGTGCAGGTTTGTGATTCAGGGCATGGGGTAACCATCAAGTTTGGAAACCCAGTTGAATGCACTGTGGCTCAGTGGTTAGCGCTGCTGCCTCACAGCTCCAGGGACCCGAGTTCAATTCCAGCCTTGGGTCACTGTCTGTGTGGAGTTTGCACATTCTCCCCGTGTCTGTGTGGGTTTCCTCCGGGTGCTCCGGTTTCCTCCCACACTCCAAAGATCTGCAGGTTAGGTGGATTGGCCATGGTAAATTCCCCTTTAGTGTCCAAAGATGTGTAGGTAAGGGGGGATGGCATGGCAAATGTGCAGGGTTATGGGGATAGGGCGGAGGGAAGGGTCTGAGTGAGATGATCTTTCGGACAAACGGTGCAGATTCAATGGGCTGAATGGCCTCTTTCTGCACTGTATGGATTCTAATTGACTGTTGCTTATAGTCCCCTTAGTGACAAACCGACTTGTCCGGTTTAAAGGCTGGCAAGACAGGCATCTCCCAATCTGCAAATTGCACGGGCCTTATTATGCCCAGATTTTCCAGGTACCTGAGTTAGTCTCCACCTTTTCCAATAGGAAGTATGGAACCAGTCTCGCTCTAACACACTTAGGCGTAGCATCAGCTTTGACACAGATCTCGGTTTTAAGCCCCTCTTATTTTTCCCAGTCCTTCCTGGAAAACTTCAGGGTATCTGCTGATAACTTCACACAGCCCCCAACACCCAGCCTGAAGATCTCCAACCAGATCTCCAACCAGTTCAGCCAATCTCTCGCTGGAGCCAATCTCTCCCATAAGGTTTAGTCTTGCCCCTGTACAACAAAAGTGGAAGTCGGGCTGATCGCTGCCTGTATGTCACTGCGGTCATCATGGTGCCTCTTATTTGTAATGGTTCCTTACGTAGGTGGCTAATCTTTTGATTTGATTTATTATTGTCACATTAATATACAGTGAAAACTATTGTTTCTTGCATACTGTGCAAACAAAGCATACCGTTCATAGAGAAGGAAAGGAGAGAGTGCAGAACGTAGCGTTACAGTCATAGCTAGGGTGTAGATAAAGATCAACTTAATGTAAGGTAGGTCCATTCAAAAGTCTGACGGCAGCAGGGAAGAAGCTGTTCTTGAGTCGGTTGGTACGTGACCTCAGACTTTTGTATCTTTTTCCCGACGGAAGAAGCTGGAAGAGAGAATGTCCGGGATGCATGGGGTCCTTGATTATGCTGACTGCTTTTCTGAGGCAGCGGGAAGTGTAGACAGTGTCAATGGATGGGAGGCTGATTTGAGTGATGGACTGGCTTCATTCACGACACTGTAGTTTTTTGCGGTCTTGGACAGAGCAGGAACCATACCAAGCTGTGATACAACCAGAAAGAATGCTTTCTATGTGCATTTGTAGAAGTTCATGACAGTTGTAGCAGACATGCCAAAGTTTCTTAGTCTCCTGAGAAAGGAGAGGTGTTGGTGGGCTTTCTTAACTGTAGTGTCTGCATGGAGGGACCAGGACAGGTTGTTGGTGATCTGGACACCTAAAAACCTGAAGTTCTTGGCCCTTTCTACTTTCTCCCCATTGATGTAGTCAGGGGCATGTTCTCCACTCCACTTCTTGAAGTCAATGACTATCTCCTTTGTTTTGTTGACATTGAGGGAGAGATTATTGTCATCGCACCAGCTTTCCTGTATTCCATCTCGTCATTGTTTGAGATCTGATCCACAACGGCAGTGTCGTCAGCAAACTTGAAAATCGAGTTGGAGGAGAATTTAGCCATACAGTCAAAGGTATCTAAGGAGTATAGTAAGGGGCTGAGGACACAGCCTTGCGGAGCATCAGCGTTGAGGATGACCATGGAGGAGGTGTTGCTGCCTATCCTTACTGGCTGCAGTCTGTGGGTTAGGAAGTCGAGGATCCAGCTGCAGAGGAAGGAGCTGAGTCTGACGGCCACGAGGTTTGGAGATGAGTCTCATAAGAATAATGGTGTTAAAGGCTGAGGTATCTTTGTTATCTAGGTGTTACAGGGTTAAGTGCAGAGCCAGAGAGATGGCATCTGCTGTGGACATGTTGTGGCGATTGGCGAACTGTAGTGGATCCAGGCAGTCTGAGAGGCAGGAATTGATTTGTGCCATGACTAACCTTTCGAAGCACTTCATGATAATGGATGTCTGAGCCACCGGACGATAGTCATTAAGGCACGCTGCCTGGCTTTTCTTTGGTACCGGGATGATGGTCATCTTCTTGAAGCAGATAGGGACCTCAGATTGGTGTAAAGAGAGGTTGAAGATGTCTGCGAATACCCCCGACAGCTGGTCCGCGCAGGATCTGGGTGCTCGTCCAGGTACCCCATCTGGGTCAGTTGCTTTCCGTGGATTGACTTTTAAGAAGGCTGTTCTGACATCAGCAATGGTGACCTCGGATACAGGTTCATCCAAGGCTTCCAGGATAGAGGGCGTGCTCTCGCTGACCTCTTGCTCAAAATGGGCATAGAATGCATTGAGCTCATCAGGGGGGTTCGCATTGAAGCCGGTGATTTTACCTGCCTTCATCTGCCTGTTATGTCTTGCAGACCTTGCCATAGTCAGCGGGAGTCTGTGTGGCTAGCTTGGGATTCTAGCTTGGTCCGGTATTGTCTTTTGGCACCTTTGATGGATCTCCATAGACCATATCTGGTCAGGGTCACCTGACTTGAACGTCTCAGACCTGGACTTCAGCAGGCAGTGGATATCCCTGTTCATCCGGGTTGGGAAACACGCAGATTTGCTTCTTTGGCACACAGTCTTCTACATCAGAAACTGAACTGTGGCTCCAAGAGCCAGTCACAGACTTGAAATTCTGCGGGTAGTAACTCACATCCTGACCAAGCAAAGCCTGTCCACCACCAACTATGCACATCAGGAGTATGATGGAATATTACAAATTGCCTGTCTGAGTGCAGCTCAAGCAACACTCAAGAAGCTCCACCCAGTACAAAGCAGTCTCTCCTCCACCACTGGTGCACCGTGGCAGCAGTGTGTACAATCTACAAGATGAACTGTAGCAACTCATCAAGGCTCTTTCAACAGCACCTTCCAAACATATGACCTCTATCATCTGCAAGGACATGGACAGCAAATGGAACACCATCATTGGAAGTTCCCCTCCAAGCCACTCACTATCCTGATGTGGAAATATATAGTAAGAAGTCGCACAACACCAGGTTAAAGTTCAACAGGTTGATTTAGTATCATGAGCTGCTGTATCACAAGCTCGTGATACCAAATAAACCTGTTGGACTTTAACCTGGTGTTGGTGAGGCTTCTTACTGTGCCCACTCCAGTCCAACGTGGTATCTCCACATCATAGAAATATATATAGTCATCCCAGCGATCATAATTCTACCTCCTTCACGATAGCATTGGAAAGAGATAGGATCAGGCAGGCTAGGAAAGTGTTTCTCTGGAGTAAAGGGAAATACAGTGTCATCAGGGAGGAAATTAGACGGGTAAATTGGAAGGAGGCATTCTTGGGGAAAAGTACCGAAGGAAAGTGGAGGATTTTCAAGGAATGTTTGTCTGGAGCTCTGCATGACAACGTTCCGATGAGACAGGGGGGTGTTGGTAGGGTACGGGAACCGTGGTGCACGAAGGTTGTGATGAACCTGGTGAATAAGAAAAGAGAGGCGTACAGAAGGTTCAGAGAGCTAGGAGGTGTTAAGGATTTAGAGGAGTATACGGGATGTAGGAAGGAGCTTAAGAAGGAAATTAGGAGAGCGAGAAGGGGTCATGAGAAGGCCTTGGCGGGTAAGATTAAGGAGAATCCCAAGGCTTTCTACAAATATGTCAAGAGTAAAAGGATGAGATGTGAAGGCATAGGACCCTTAAAAGGTGAAGGGGGAAAAGTTTGTGCGGAACCGTTAGAAATGGCGGAGCTGCTTAATGAATACTTTACCTCGGTATTCACGGTGGAAAGGGATCTGGGTGGTTGTACTGCTGGTTTGCGGTGGACAGAAAGGATCGAGCATGTGGACATAAAGAAAGAGGATGTGTTGGAACTATTGAATGGCATCAAGGTTGGTAAGTCGCCGGGACCGGATGGGACGTACCCCAGGTTACTGTGGGAGGCGAGGGAGGAGATTGCGGAGCCTTTGGCGATGATCTTTGCATCGTCGATGGAGACGGGAGAGGTTCCGGAGGATTGGAGGATTGCAGATGTGGTCCCTATATTCAAGAAAGGGAACAGGGACAGCCCGGGAAATTACCGACCGGTGAGTCTAACCTCAGTGGTTGGTAAGTTGATGGAGAGGATCCTGAGAGACAGGATTTATGATCATCTAGAGAAGTTTAGTATGATCAAAAGTAGTCAGCACGGCTTTGTCAAGGGCAGGTCGTGCCTTACGAGCCTGGTTGAGTTCTTTGAAAATGTGACCAAACACATTGACGAAGGAAGAGCGGTGGATGTGGTCTATATGGACTTCAGCAAGGCGTTCGATAAGGTCCCCCATGCAAGACTTCTTGAGAAAGTGAGAGGGCATGGGATCCAAGGGGCTGTTGCCTTGTGGATCCAGAACTGGCTTGCCTGCAGAAGGCAGAGAGTGGCTGTGGAGGGGTCTTTCTCTGCATGGAGGTCAGTGACCAGTGGAGTGCCCCAGGGATCTGTTCTGGGACCCTTGCTGTTTGTCATTTTCATAAATGACCTGGATGAGGAAGTGGAGGGATGGGTTGGTAAGTTTGCTGACGACACCAAGGTAGGTGGTGTTGTGGATAGTTTGGAGGGATGTCAGAAGTTGCAGCGAGACATAGATAGAATGCAAGACTGGGCGGAGAAGTGGCAGATGGACTTCAACCCGGATAAGTGTGTGGTGATCCATTTTGGCAGATCCAATGGGATGAAGCAGCAGTATAATATGAAGGGTACCATTCTTAGCAGTGTAGAGGATCAGAAGGACCTTGGGGTCCGGGTCCATAGGACTCTTAAATCGGCCTCGCAGGTGGAGGATGCGGTCAAGAAGGCGTACGGCGTACTAGCCTTCATTAATCGAGGGATTGAGTTTAGGAGTCGGGAGATAATGCTGCAGCTTTATAGGACCCTGGTTAGACCCCACTTGGAGTACTGCGCGCAGTTCTGGTCACCTCATTACAGGAAAGATGTTGAAGCCATTGAAAGGGTGCAGAGGAGATTTACAAGGATGTTGCCTGGATTGGGGGGCATGCCTTATGAGGATAGGTTGAGGGAGCTTGGTCTCTTCTCCCTGGAGAGACGAAGGATGAGAGGTGACCTGATAGAGGTTTACAAGATGTTGAGAGGTCTGGATAGGGTAGACTCTCAGAGGCTATTTCCAAGGGCTGAAATGGTTGCTACGAGAGGACACAGGTTTAAGGTGCTGGGGGGTAGGTACAGAGGAGATGTCAGGGGTAAGTTTTTCACTCAGAGGGTGGTGGGTGAGTGGAATCGGCTGACGTCGATGGTGGTGGAGGCAAACTCGTTGGGGTCTTTTAAGAGACTTCTGGATGAGTACATGGGATTTAATGAGATTGAGGGCTATAGATAGGCCTAGAGGTGGGGATGTGATCGGCGCAACTTGTGGGCCGAAGGGCCTGTTTGTGCTGTGGCTTTCTATGTTCTATATGTTCTATGTTCATGTTGTTGGGACAAAATCCTAGAATAACCTTCTTTTCAGCACGGTGAGCGTACCAGTGTATATACCAGTGATAAGGAAGGACTGATAAGGAAGGACTGTAGAAAAAGAGATAATCAGCCATGGATATCTAAGGAAATAAAGGAGGGTATCAAATTGAAAGAAAATGCATACAAAGTGGCACAGATTAGTGGGAACCTACAGGATTGGGAAATCTTTAAAGGTCAGCAGAAAGCCACGAAAAAGCTATAAAGAAAAATAAGATGGATTGTGAGAGTAAACTAGCTCAGAATATAAAATCAATGGTCCTTTAGAGGACGAAAAGGGGGATGTAATAACTGGAAATGAGAAAATGGCTGAGGCATTGAACAGGTATTTTGTGTTGGTCTTCACAGTGGAAGACACAAATAACATGCCAAAAATTGATGACAGGAAGGCTATGGCAGGTGAGAACCTAGAAACTATCATTATCACGAAAGAGGTAGTGTTGGGCAAGCTAATGGGGCTAAAGGTAGACAAGTCTCCTGGTCCTGATGGAATGCATCCCAGGGTACTAAAAGAGATGGCGGGAGAAATAGCAAATGCACTAGTGGTAATTGACCAAAATTCGCTGGACTCTGGGGTGGTTCCCGCAGATTGGAAAACAGCAAATGTGACGCCACTGTTTAAAAAAGGAGGTAGACAAAAGGCAGGTAACTATAGGCCGGTTAGCTTAATTTCTGTAGTAGGGAAAATGCTTGAATCTATCATCAAGAAAGAAATAGCGAGACATCTGGATATAAATTGTCCCATTGGTAAGACGCACCATGGGTTCATGAAGGGCAGGTCATGTTTGACTAATTTGGTGGAATTCTTTGAGAACATTACATGTGCAGTGGACAATGGGGAACCTGTGGATGTGGTGTATCTGGATTTCCAGAAGGCATTTGACAAGGTGCCGCACCAAAGACTGCTACATAAGATAAAGGTGCACGGTGTTACGGGTAATGTATTAGCATGGATAGAGGATTGGTTAACTAACAGAAAGCAAAGAGTGGGGGTAAACGGGTGTTTTTCTGGTTGGCGAACAGTGACTAGTGGTGTGCCTCAGGGATCAGTGTTGGGACCACAATTCTTTATGATTTACATAAATGATTTGGAGTTGGGGACCAAGTGTAGTGTGTCAAAATTCGCATATGACACTAAGATGGGTGGAAGAGCAAAGTGGACAGAGGATGCTGAAAGTCTGCAAAGGGATATAGATAATCTAAGTGAGTGGGCGAGGGTCTGGCAGATGGAGTACAATGTTGGTAAATGTGAGGTCATCCATTTTGGTAGGAATAACAGAAAAATGGACTATTATTTAAATGGTAAATAAGAACATAAGATCATAAGAAATAGGAGCAGGAGTAGGCCATCTAGCCCCTCGAGCCTGCCCCGCCATTCAATAAGATTATGGCTGATCTGAAGTGGATCAGTTCCACTTACCCGCCTGATCCCTATAACCCCTAATTCCCTTACCGATCAGGAATCCGTGATTGAAACATATTCAACGAGGTAGCCTCCACCACTTCAGTGGGCAGAGAATTCCAGAGATTCACCACCCTCTGAGAGAAGAAGTTCCTCCTCAACTCTGTCCTAAACTGACCCCCCTTTATTTTGAGGCTGTGCCCTCTAGTTCTAGCTTCCTTTCTAAGTGAAAAGAATCTCTCCACCTCTACCCTATCCAGCTCCTTCATTATCTTATAGGTCTCTATAAGATCCCCCCTCAGCCTTCTAAATTCCAACGAGTACAAACCCAATCTGCTCAGTCTCTCCTCATAATCAACACCCCTCATCTCTGGTATCAACCTGGTGAACCTTCTCTGCACTCCCTCCAAGGCTAATATATCCTTCCGCAAATAAGGGGACCAATACTGCACACAGTATTCCAGCTGCGGCCTCACCAATGCCCTGTATAGATGCAGCAAGACACCTCTGCTTTTATATTCTATCCCCCTTGCGATATAGGCCAACATTCCATTTGCCTTCTTGATCACCTGTTGCACCTGCAGACTGGGATTTTGCATCTCATGCACAAGGACCCTCAGGTCCCTTTGCACAGTAGCATGTTGTAATTTTTTTCCATTTAGATAATAATCCAATTTGCTATTATTTCCTCCAAAGTGAATAACCTCACATTTGTCAACGTTATACTCCATCTGCCAGATCCTCGCCCACTTACCCAGCCTGTCCAAATCTCTCTGCAGACCTTCTACGACTTCCACATAATTCACTTTTCCACTTATCTTTGTGTCGTCTGCAAACTTTGTTACCCTACACTCAGTCCCCTCCTCCAGATCGTCTATATAAATGGTAAATAGTTGAGGACCCAGTACCGATCCCTGCGGCACGCCACTAGTCACCATCTGCCAACCAGAAAAGCACCCATTTATTCCGACTCTCTGCTTCCTGTCAGATAGCCAATCCCCAATCCACGCTAACACCCTACCCCCAACTCCGTGTGACCCAATCTTCTTCAGCAACCTTTTGTGAGGCACCTTATCAAACGCCTTTTGGAAATCCAAAAACACTGCATCCACTGGTTCCCCTCCACTAGTCACATCTTCATAAAAATCCAACAAATTCGTCAAGCACGACTTTCCCCTCATGAATCCGCTTCATCCTGGACCACAATGTCTTCACCTTCAACAACCAGTTCTTCATCCAGACACACGGAACAGCCATGGGGACCAAATTCGCACCTCAATATGCCAACATCTTCATGCACAGGTTCGAACAAGACTTCTTCACCGCACAAGACCTTCAACCGATGCTATACACTTGATACATCGATTACATTTTCTTCCTTTGGAGTCATGGTGAACAATCACTGAAACAACTGTATGATGACATCAACAAGTTCCATCCCACCATCAGACTCACCATGGACTACTCTCCAGAATCAGATGCATTCTTGGACACACACATCTCCATTAAGGACGGTCACCTCAGCACCTCACTGTACCGCAAGCCCACGGATAACCTCACGATGCTCCACTTCTCCAGCTTCCACCCTAAACACGTTAAAGATGCCATCCCCTACGGACAAGCCCTCCATATACACAGGATCTGCTCGGATGAGGAGGATCGCAACAGACACCTCCAGACGCTGGAAGATGCCCGCATAAGAACAGGATATGGCGCTCGACTCATCGATCAACAGTTCCGACGCGCCACAGCGAAAAACCGCACCGACCTCCTCAGAAGACAAACACGGGACACGTCGTTCAGTACTTCCCCGGAGCGAAGAAGCTACGGCATCTCCTCCGGAGCCTTCAACATGTCATTGATGAAGACAAACATCTCGCCAAGGCCATCCCCACACCCCCACTTCTTGCCTTCAAACAACCGCGCGACCTCAAACAGACCATTGTCCACAGCAAACTACCCAGCCTTCAGGAGAACAGTGACCACAACACCACACAACCCTGCCACAGCAACTTCTGCAAGACGTGCCGGATCATCAACACGGATGCCATCATCTCACGTGAGAACACCATCTACCAGGTACACGGTACCTACTCTTGCAACTCGGCCAACATTGTCTACCTGATACGCTGCAGGAAAGGATATCCCGAGGCATGGTACATTGGGGAAACCATGCAGACGCTACGACAATGGATGAATGAACACCACTCGACAATCACCAGGCAAGACTGTTCTCTTCCTGTGGGGGAGCACTACAGCAGTCACGGGCATTCAGCCTCTGATCTTCAGGTAAGCGTTCTCCAAGACGGCCTTCATGACACATGACGGCGCAGAGTCGCTGAGCAGAAACTGATAGCTAAGTTCCGCACACATGAGGACGGCCTAAACCGGGATGTTGGATTTATGTCACATTATCGGTAACCCCCACAGCTTGCCTCCTGGACTTGCGGGCTACCCTGTCTGGAGACAATACACATCTCTTTAACCAGGCAACATCTTTGTAAATCGCCTCTGCACCCTTTCAATCTTTTCCACATCCTTCCTGTAATGAGGCGACCAGAATTGAGCACAGTACTCCAAGTGGGGTCTGACGAGGGTCTTATATAGCTGCATCATTATCCCCGGACTCCTAAACTCAATCCCTCGATTGATAAAGGCCAGCACACCATACGCCTTCTTAACCACCTCCTCCACCTGCGGGGCCGATTTTAGAGTCCTATGGACCCGGACCCCAAGGTCCTTCTGATCCTCTACAGTACTAAGAGTCTTTCCCTTAATATTGTACTCCTTCATCCCATTTGACCTGCCAAAATGGACCACTATGCATTTATCTGGGTTGAAGTCCATCTGCCACTTCTCCGCCCAGTCTTGCATCCTATCTATGTCCCTCTGTTCAGTAAAAGTTAAAGTAAAGTTTATTTATTAGTCACAAGTAAAGCAATGAAGTTACTGTGAAATTCCCCGAGTCACCGCAGTCTGGCGCCTGTTTGGGTCAATGAACCTAACCAGCACGTCTTTCAGAATGTGGGAGGAAACCGGAGCACCCGGAGGAAACCCATGCAGACATGGTGAGAACATACAAACTCCACACAGACAGTGACCCAAGCAGGGAATCGAACCCGGGCCGGTGCTGTGAACCACTGTGCTACCGTGCCGCCCACATGGACGGATAGAAAGCTGGTTAGCAGATAGGGAGCAAAGAGTTGGCATAAATGGGTCTTTTTCTGATTGGCAGTCAGTGACTAATGGGGTTTCGCAGGGATCTATGCTAGGTCCCCAACTGTTCACATTATATGTTAATGATTTGGAAGAGGGAACTGAAAGTATTATCTCCAAATATGCAGAAGGTACAAAGTTGGATGAGCTGTGAGGAGGATACGGAGATGCTTCAGCGTGATTTGGACAGGCTGCGTGTATGGGCATATACATGGCAGATGCAGTATAATGTGGATAAATGTGAGGTCATCCAATTTGGTAACAATAATAGGAAGACAGATTACTTGAATGGGTGTAAATTGGATACTCAACGAGACCTTGGCGTCCTCGTGCATCAGTTGCTGAAAGTAAACGCGCAGGTACAGCAGGCAGTAAAGAAGGCAAGATAGTTGTCCTTCACAGCGAGAGGATTTGAGTAGAGGGATAGGGCTGTTTTGCTGCAATTGTATAGGGCATTGGTGAGGCCACACCTGGAGTATTGTGTGCAGTTTCGGTGTCCTTATCTGAGGAAGGATGTCCTTGCTATAGAGGGAGCACAGCAAAGGTTTACCAGGCTGATTCCTGGGATGGCAAGTCTGTCATATGAGGAGAGACTAAGTCAGTTAGGATCTCATAGAAACTTATAAAATTCAAACAGGGTTAGACAGGGTAAATCCAGAAAGAATGTTCCCAATGGTGGGGGAGTCCAGAACTAGCTTGAGGATAAGGGGTAAACCTTTTAGAACTGAGGTGAGGGGAAATTTCTTCACCCAGAGGGTGGTGAATGTGTGGAATTCACTACCACAGAATGTAGTTGAGGCCAAAACGTTGTCTGATTTCAAGCAGAAATGAGATAGAGCTCTTGGAGCTAAAGGGATCAAGGGATATGGGGGAAGGGGGGATCAGGATATTGAATTCAATGATCAGCCATGATCAAAATGAATGTCAGAGAAGGCTCGAAAGGCCTACTCCTGCTTCTATTTTCTATGCTTATATGAACCAGATGGGTTTTTATGACAATCGGCAATGGTTTCATGGTCATCGGTAGATGTTTAATTCCAAATTTTTACTGAATTCAAATTTCGCCATCTGCCATGGTGGGATTTGAGCCCATGTTCCCAGATCTTGCTCTGAGTCTCTGGACTGTTAGTAAATTAGTAGAATATTAATCTCTGTTGCTTTAAATTATACAGCATTACTTCCTGCACTATAATAGAACACTCATCTCCCGATTAGGCAATTTACAACTTCTGGACTCAATGGGGGCAATTCTCCAAGCCAGCTGTGCTGCTCCAGCAATGCAACAGACTGGGAGACATCATCGGAGGCCGTGTGGAGGGATCCGTACTGGCCGCCATGGCCTCCGCACGTCACCAGGGCCCAGATTTCCGGTGTCGTCAGCTCCGTGCTGGAAATTGGCATGGAGCTGATTTAAATAACCATTTAAAACTTATTAGCGGGCCAGGGACCAGTTAGCCTCTCTCCCCCCGCCAGGAGTGGTTCACTCCAGTGTGGCTTACAACAGCTCCCCACTAACGGGGACCAGACAGCCCGACCCCGCTGGAGGGAAGGGAGGCCATGGAGGCACCCTCCCCCCCCCTCCCCGCCGCCAGGAGGTCGGGGTAAGGGGAGGGTGCCCCCGGGTATTCCCAGCCAGGAAGTGCCAGTCTGGCCCCCTGGCACTGTCCACTGGGCAGTGCTGAGGGGGCAGGGCCAGGGGGGTGGGCAATGGGGGCAGATTGGGAGGGGTGGGGGCTCCTGCTGCCATTATGCATAGGGATCCATGGCAGAGGGAGGGAAGGAGCTGGCCATCAGGGTGAGGGAGTTCAGGGGTGGGGTTTGGGACTGCCGGGGAGGTGGATGTGGGGTTCGGGACTACTGGGGCAGGGTGGAGGTCATCAGGGCTGGCCCAGAGACATCCAGCCATCGGGTTGGGGGGAATTGGAGGGGCAGCGCTGGGAGGGTTGCTGTGCTGGCCAACGATCGATAGACTGGCTGTGTGAAGCTACTGCACATGCGCCGATCTCCGCTCTGACAGATTGGCGCATGCACAGTGGCCGGCTCAGTGTTCTGCTGACAGTCTCTCCGGCGAGAATAGGCCCTGCCCTCTGATTTTCAGCGTGAATCTCCCTGAGGCACTCTGTGATGCAGAGTGTCAGCGTTCCATTTTGAAAATTCCACTAAAAAGACCAGCAGGAGTTACTCCCGTTTTTATACTAATTTGACACTTAGAATGTTTTTGGGAGAATCCCAGTCAACAAAGAACAAAGATGAATACAGCACAGGAACAGACCCTTCGGCCCTCCAAGCCTGCGCCGTTCATGTGCCCAACTAGACCATTCTTTTGTATCCCTCTATTCCCAGTTTGTTCATGTGGCTATCTAGATAAGTCTTAAACGATCCCAGCGTGTCCACCTCAATCACCTTGCTTGGCAGTGCATTCCAGGCTCCCACCACCCTCTGTGTAAAATACATCCCCCTGACATCTGTGTTGAACCTTGCCCCCCTCAGCTTGAACCCGTGACCCCTTGTGTTCGTCACCTCCGACCTGGGAAAAAGCTTCCCACTGTTCACCCTATCTATGCCCTTCATAATTTTATACACCTCTATTAGGTCGCTCCTCATCCTCCGTCTTTCCAGGGAGAACAACCACAGTTTACCCAATCTCTCCTCATAGCTAAGACCCTCCATACCAGGCAACATCCTGGTAAACCATCTCTGTACTCTCTCCAAAGCCTCCACGTCCTTCTGGTAGTGTGGCGACCAGAACTGGATGCAGTATTCCAAATGTGGCTGAACCATCATTCTATACAGCTGCAACATCATATGCCAACTTTTATATTCTATGCCCCGTCCAATAAAGGCAAGCATGCCATATGCCTTCTTCACCACCCTCTCCACCTGTGCTGCCACCTTTAAGGATCTGTGGACTTGTACACCCAGGTCCCTCTGTGTGTCTATACTCCTGATGGTTCTGCCATTTATTGTATAGCTCCCCCTTACATTAGATCTACCAAAATGCATCACTTCGCATTTATCTGGATTAAATTCCATCTGCCATTTCTTCGCCCAATGTTCCAGCCTATCTATATCCTGCTGTATTCTCTGACAATGTTCATCACTATCCGCAACTCCAGCAATCTTCGTGTCGTCCGCAAACTTACTGATCACACCAGTTACATCTTCCTCCAAATCATTTATATATATCACAAACAGCAGAGGTCCCAGTACAGAGCCCTGCGGAACACCACTAGTCACAGACCTCCAACCGGAAAAAGACCCCTCCACTGCTACCCTCTGTCTTCTATGGCTAAGCCAGTTCTCCACCCATCTAGCTAGCTCACCTTTTATCCCGTGAGAGTTAACCTTTTGCACCAGCCTGCCATGAGGGACCTTGTCAAACGCTTTACTAAAATCCATACAGACGACATCCACGGCCCTTCCCTCGTCAATCATTTTTGTCACCTCCTCAAAAAACTCAACCAAATTTGTGAGGTATGACCTCCCTCGTACAAAACCATGCTATCGCTAACTCAGTTCTAAATGCGCATATATCCTATCTCTAAGAATCTTCTCCAACAACTTCCCTACCATGGACTTCAAGCTCACCAGCCTATAATTACCCGGGTTATCCTTGCTACCCTTCTTAAATAACGGCACCACATTTGCTATCCTCCAATCCTCTGGGACCTCACCTGTGTCCAGTGAAGCGACAAAGATTTCTGTTCGAAGCCGAGCAATTTCATCTCTTGCCTCCCTGAGGAGTCTAGGATAGATGCCATCTGGCCCTGGGGATTTGTCTGTCTTAATGTTTCCTAAAAAACCTAACACTTCCTCCCTTGTAATTAAGATTTTTTCGAACAGGTCAACACATCTCTCTAAGACACTACCAGTCAACATGTCCCTCTCCTTTGTGAATACTGATGCAAAGTATTCATTTAGGATCTCACCTACTTCCTTTGGTTCTAAGCATAATTCCCCTCCTTTGTCCCTGAGAGGTCCGATTCTTTCCCTAACGACCCTCTTGTTCCTAACGTATGTATAAAATGCCTTAGGATTCTCCTTAATCCTGTCTGCCAAGGACATTTCGTGACCCCTTTTTGCCCTTCTAAGTCCCTGTTTGAGTTCTTTTCTACTTTCTCTGTATTCCTCCAGTGCTCCATCTGTTTTTAGCTGCCTGGACCTCATGTATGCCTCTTTTTTCTTTTTGATTAGACCCACAATTTCACTGGTTATCCATGGCTCTCGAATCCTACCTTTCCTATCCTTCCTCTTTACAGGCACATGCCTTTCCTGCAGTCCTATCAACTGCTTTTTAAAAGACTCCCACATGCCAGATGTGGATTTACCCTCGAACAGCCTCTCCCAATCAACAGCCACCAAATCCTGCCTAATCCGGCTGTAGTTAGCCTTCCCCCAATTCAGCACCTTACCCATAGGACAACACTCATCTTTTTCCATTACTATCCTAAAGTTTACAGAATTGTGGTCACTATTTGCCACATGTTCCCTTACTGCAACTTTGATGACCTGACCGGGCTCATTCCCTAGTACTCGGTCCAGTATAGCCCCCTCTCTTGTTGGACTGTCAACATATTGTTCCAAAGAACCTTCCTGTACGCATTTTATAAATTCTTCCCCATCCAGGCCCCCAGCCCTAAGCGATTTCCAGTCTATGTGAGGGAAATTAAAGTCTCTCACTACAACAACCCTATTTTTTCTGCACCTGTCCAGAATCTCCTTACATATCCGTTCCTCAACTTCCCGTGGGCTGTTGGGAGGCCTGTCATATGCCCCCAGCATAGTGACTGCGCCCTTCCTGTTTCTGAGCTCCACCCACAGTGACTCGTTACCTGACCCTTCCATATTGTCCACCCTCTGTACCGGCCAACATTTGAGATCAAAAGCTTCAGACTATGAACTCTTTCCTTGGCCACTTTTTTTACAGTAAATGTTTTTGTCCCAACACAACCACCCCAGCCCCACCCCTCCCCCGACTCCCACCCAATGGTGTCATCTGTCACTTATTTTTAAATTTTGATTTCATAGAGTGCTGATCTTTGCTCTACTATGAACATTCTACTATCTTACCTTTATGCCACTATCAGCACCTCCTTTAGTCCTTAACACTGTCATGAACACTTCCTTTGTCTTGTGCCCCAAACATTTTTGTCCAAACTTTCCTATGAGGAGAGGCTGAGGGATTTGGGATTGTTTTCGCTGGAAAAGCGGCGGCTAAGAGGGGATCTTATTGAAACATATAAGATGATTAGAGGTTTAGATAGGGTGGATAGTGATAGCCTTTTTCCTCTGATGGAGAAATCCAGCACGAGGGGGCATGGCTTTAAATTGAGGGGGGGTAGTTATAGAACCGATGTCAGGGGTAGGTTCTTTACCCAGAGGGTGGTGAGGGATTGGAATGCCCTGCCAGCATCAGTAGTAAATGCGCCTAGTTTGGGGGCGTTTAAGAGATCCGTAGATAGGTTCATGGACGAAAAGAAATTGGTTTAGGTTGGAGGGTCACAGTTTTTTTTTTAACTGGTCGGTGCAACATCGTGGGCCGAAGGGCCTGTTCTGCGCTGTAATGTTCTATGTTCTATGTTCACTCTTATCCCTGACCTATTTTGCTCCACCAGCTTCAACCCCCCTTAAACAGTATAAAATCCACATTTCCCCTTCTCTTTAGCTCTGAAGCAGAGTTAAATGGACTCAAAACTTTCATTCAATTTCTCTTTCCACAAATGCTTTTGGACCTGTTTTTATTTTATATTATTGACACTGTCTATTTGTTGCTTTTCATCCACAGTCCATGCTCTTTGCTTCATATTTCTAATCTGCAATCGAGTTCCACAATTGTTTACAGCCTTGGATTATTGTCTCTACGTTGTTGGTCTCTCAGCTTTTCTTGTCTCTGATGGGGGGTAGGGCCTGGGTGGGATTGTGGTCGGTGCAGACTCGATGGGCCGAATGGCCTCCTTCTGCACTGTAGGGTTTATATGATTATATATATGATCTGATCTCTTTCACTTTCTGTTCAGCTGCAGAGACTTTCCCCATCGTGATACTGTGCATTCCACTTGGAGTGAAACTCCTTCCCCTTCTCGTGATGTGGATCGTTTTATGCAGGGACAGAACCAGGTATGGGATTTTCACTGGAAGATTCTTGCCTTTAAATGCCTAAAGCTCGATTCATGGGTGAACCTTGGTCCGTGTGCCTTGGCAGGTGATTCAAACCTTTGTGTCATTCTGATTGAGTCACACAGTACATGTCCAGCAGAGGTCACTGGATACCAACAGGAGCAGGAACCCAGAGCAATATTTCATCCCCAACTCCTGTAGCAGTTAGACCAATGGAGAGTCCCTACTGCAGCCCAGTTAGGATTGTCTAAAACTGTCCAGATCGGGGACTGAAACGGATCCCTTCATGGTCTGTATGATTCGGCTCCTCACAGCCTGAACTTGCTGAGGTATTGGAGACCTGATTAAAACCCCCAGACCACCTCTATTCACTGGGGTCTAGTGTAATTTGTACACTGCTGTTAGAAAGTGAGTTTCAGATTTTTGACCCAGCATGGTGTGTGACCTGGAGGGAAACTTGCAAGTGGTATTCCATCAAGGTCTGCTGCTCATGTTGTTCTCTATCAGAGATTGTAAATTTGGAAGCTACTGTTGAAGGAGCTTTGACAAGTTGCTGCTGTGCATTTTTGATCTGGTACACATTGCTGTCACGTTGTGCAGAGAATGAATGTTGAAGATGGTGGATGGGACGTCAGTCAATTGGGCTGCTTTGTCCTGGATGAGCTTCTTAAGAATTATTGCTCATCCAGGCAAAGGGAGAGTTTTCGGTCACACTCTTAACCTTGTGATTTGTCGGTGGTTGACAAGAATTGGAAAGTCAGGATGTACTCCCTGCAGAATTCCCCGTCTCTGATCTGTTCTTGTATCCACAATATCTATATAGCTGGTCCTGTTCAGTTTCTGGGCAATGATCAAAATATGTCACAGGAGAGCTTTATCAACTCTTAAAACAAGAATTTATTTTGCTTGTGAATGATGCCTACTGCAGAGACACAATAATAATATCGTGATTTAATTTCCTTTCTTCTGATTTAATTTCCTCTGATTTAGCATCCTTTGTTATGTATAATTTGGTGTTTATTGTTTGCATGCCTTTATAAAGATTAATCCACTTTCATTTGATTGATTTTATTTTGTTTGATACGATGTCATCTTGAATGGCCATAGAATAGGAAATGCACTTTAGCCAAAAGAAATGATGATTTAATTTATACGTTACCCTTAGTTTTATTGATCTGAAGTGGATCAGTTCCACTTACCCGCCTGATCCCTATAACCCCTAATTCTCTTACCGATCAGGAATCCATTTATCCGTGATTTAAACATATTCAACGAGGTAGCCTCCACCACTTCAGTGGGCAGAGAATTCCAGAGATTCACCACCCTCTGAGAGAAGAAGTTCCTCCTCAACTCTGTCCTAAACTGACCCCCCTTTATTTTGAGGCTGTGCCCTCTAGTTCTAGTTTCCTTTCTAAGTGGAAAGAATCTCTCCACCTCTACCCTATCCAGCCCCTTCATTATCTTATAGGTCTCTATAAGATCCCCCCTCAGCCTTCTAAATTCCAACGAGTACAAACCCAATCTGCTCAGTCTCTCCTCATAATCAACACCCCTCATCTCTGGTATCAACCTGGTGAACCTTCTCTGCACTCCCTCCAAGGCCAATATATCCTTCCGCAAATAAGGGGATCAATACTGCACACAGTATTCCAGCTGCGGCCTCACCAGTGCCCTGTACAGATGCAGCAAGACATCCCTGCTTTTATATTCTATCCCCCTTGCGATATAGGCCAACATCCCATTTGCCTTCTTGATCACCTGTTGCACCTGCAGACTGGGTTTTTGCATCTCATGCACAAGGACCCCCAGGTCCCTCGGCACAGCAGCATGTTGTAATTTCTTTCCATTTAGATAATAATCCAATTTGCTATTATTTCTTCCAACCCTTTGTTTCCATTAATCCCAAAAACGTCTCTCTTTGACCACAATTTTGGTCAACTTTCTGAATATCTCCTTATGTGCTTCAGTTTCAAATTTTGTCTGATGACACTGATCTGAAACACTTAGGGATGTGTTACTAACGTTAAAGTCAGTATGTAAACACAACTTCTTGTTGTTCCTGCTGAAAGCAAACAACAATCAGCCCCATTCTTTCAGTATTTCACACAGATACTGATAATTAGATATGTTTTTAAACGTGTGAGGAATCCTATTTAAACACGAACAGTAAATACTGGAAATTCTCAGCAGGTCTGACAGCATGTGGAGTAGGAACAGAGCTAATGTTTCAAGTCTGGATGACCCTTCGTCAGAGCTGGAGACAATAGAAAATAGGATGAGATTTATACTGTTGTGGTGAGGTGGGGTGGGCGGCTGGTGGAGTGGGAGCTAGATAGAGGGCCAGCGAAAGGTGGAGGCAAAGATTGACAAAGATGTCATGGACAGAAAGACAAAGGGAATGTATATGATGGTGGTCATGACTAAGAAGAGTGTTGATAGTGACACATTAAGAGATCAGAATGTGTTAACAGCAGAAAAAAGTGTCCACTCACCTGATGAGGGAGCAGCGCTCCAAAAGCTCGTGGTTCCAAATAACAAAGACCAAAGAACAATACAGCACAGGAACAGGCCCTTCGGCCCTCCAAGCCCGCGCCGCTCCCCGGTCCAGGATTGAATCCTGAATCCAGGATCCCCGCCCAATTTTCCAGCCTATCTACATCCTAATATCCTATCCACCGAGCTGTCCTTCACAGCTACGATGCTTTGTTCATCACAACCTATTAACTCACCCCCACCCCCCCATTCCAGACCATGTGATCTCCAGTAACCTGTTGGACTGTAACCTGTGTTGTGAGATTCATACAGTGCCCACCCCAGTCCAACACCAGCATCTCCACATCAGAACAAAGGTCAGCAGTGCGTCAAAGGACAACCTGAAACAGGTAGCACATGACCCTAGTGGGGAGACAGTGGTAAGAGAAAAAAGGGGGAGAGCGGGATAAAAACGGGGGGAATTGAAAAATGAATCAATAGATGAAATGAAAATAAAAGTTCAAATTTTTATTTTATTTATTTATAAATAAATAAGAATAATTTAAAAACAAAAATAAACAAATAAAAAATTGTTGGAAATGAGGTGAAGGTAGAGAAAAGAGTCCGTGGTCTGAGGTTGTTGAACTCAATGTTAAGTCCGGATCACCCTCCACCATTTCCAACTCCAGCATGATGCCACCACCAGACACATCTTCCCCACCGTGCCAGCATTCCGCAGGCACCGTTCCTCCTCCCCTCCCGGTTACCCTGGTCCACTCATCCATCATATGCAGCCCCTCATCCCCTTTCCACGCAATATGAGAAGGTGCAACACCTGCCCCTTTACTTCCTCCACGTTCATCATTCCACGGCCCAAACATTCTTTTCAGGTGAAGCAGTGCTTCACGTGCACCTCCTTCAATCTGGTCTATTGCATCCGCTGCTTTCTCTACATGAGAGAGACTAAACACAGACGGGGTGATCGTTTTACAGAACACCTTTGGTAAGTCTCCAATTATGAGTCAACCTTCCTGTTGCTTGCCATTTCAGTTCACCATCCTGCTCTCCTCATGTCCGTTCTTGGCCTGTTGCAATGTTCCAATGAAGCCCAAAACAAACTGGAGGAGCAGCACCTCGTCATCCGATGAGGTACTTTACAACCTTCCGAACTTAACATTGAGTTCAACAACTTCAGAGCTTGAGCACTCTCCTTCAACTGCACCCCATTTCCATTCAATAATTTTTTTAAGTTAATTTTTTAAAAATTTATTTTAATTTCTTCCATTGATTTAGTTTTCAATTCCCCTCTTTTTTTTATCCCACTTTTCATCCTTTTTCCCTTTACCACTGACTCCCCACCCCACTAGGGCCATCCATTACTTGTTCCAGGTTGTTCTTTGACACACTGCTTACCTTTGTTCTGCTATTTCCACATTCTGATTTCTTAAAGTGCCATTATCGGCATGGTGGCACAGTGGTTAGCACTGCTGCCTCACAGCGCCAGGGATCTGGGTCACTGTTCTGTGTGGAGTTTGCACGTTCCCTCCATGTCTGCATGGGTTTCCTCCAGGTGCCCTGGTTTCCTCCCACATTCTGAAAGGCGTGCTGGTTAGGTGCATTGACCAGAACAGGCGCTGGACTGTGGCGACTAGGGGATTTTCACAGTAACTTCATTGCTGAACACACACACACAACAGTATAAATCTGATCCCTACTTTCAGCTGTGACGAACATAGAACATTACAGCGCAGTACAGGCCCTTCAGCCCTCGATGTTGCACCGACCAGTGAAACCAATCTAAAGCCCATCTAACCTACACTATTCCAATATCATCCATATGTTTATCCAATGACCATTTAAATGCCCTTAATGTTGGCGAGTCCACTACTGCTGCAGGCAGGGCATTCCACGCCCTTACTACTCTCTGAGTGAAGAACCTACCTCTGACATCTGTCCTATATCTATCACCCCTCAATTTAAAGCTATGTCCCCTCGTGCTAGCTATCACCATCCGAGGAAAAAGGCTCTCACTGTCCACCCTATCTAATCCTCTGATCATCTTGTATGCCTCTATTAAGTCAACTCTTAACCTTCTTTTCTCTCACGAAAACAACCTCAAGTCCCTCAGCCTTTCCTCATAAGACCTTCCCACCATACCAGGCAACATCCTAGTAAATCTCCTTTGCACCCTTTCCAATGCTTCCACATCCTTCCTATAATGCGGCGACCAGAACTGTACGCAATACTCCAAGTGCGGCCGCACCAGAGTTTTGTACAGCTGCAACATGACCTCCTGGCTCCGAAACTCAATCCCTCTACAATAAAAGCTAACACTCCGTACACCAAGGGTCATCCAGCCTCGAAGCGTTGGCTCTATTCTCTCTCCACAGATGCTGTCAGACCTGCAGAGATTTTCCAGCATTTTCTGTTTTTGTTTCAGATTCCAGCATCCATAGTAATTTGCTTTTCACCTATTTAAACATGTGCTGGTTGTATCTGGAGGTGCTGAAAATGTCCTTATTTTATTTGGCTCATTTTAATAGATTTTATTTGTGTTTCCAGAAAGGAGCAAGACAAATCCAATGCAAGAAGCTGAGAAGCCTAATGTATAATCTCAGTATAAACCTGTCCCACTCGCCCTGCGCTGAATCTCAAACTGCAGTGTAAGCTGGACTTGCTTTAATGATCACTCACTGTGAGATCCTGGGTTCTGAGAGCAAAATTCTTCCTGTTAATCAGCTATTGGACACAGTTCTACATCACACTGGTGATGTTACAGTCTTGGTGGGACAGGGTAACACAATCATAGAATCCCTACAGTACAAAAAGAGGCAACTCAGCCCATCATGCCTGCACGGACAACAATCCCACCCAGGCCCTATCCCCGTAACCCCACACATTTACCTTGCTAATCCCCTTGACACTAACAGGCAATTTAACATGGCCAATCAACCTAACCTGCTTCACGGTGGCACAGTGGTTAGCACTGCTCCCTCACAGCATCAGGGACCAGGGTTCGATTCCCAGCTCGAGTCACTATCTGTGTGGAGTTTGCACATTCTCCCCGTGTCTGCATGGGTTTCCTCCGGGTGCTCCGGTTTCCCCCCACAGTCCAAAGATGTGCAGGTTAGGTGGATTGGGTAAATTGTCCCTGAGTGTCCCAAAATACGTAGGTTAGAGGGATTAGCAGGGTAAATGTGTGCAGTTGTGGGGATAGGACCTGGGTGGGATTGTTGTCAGTGGAGACTCGATGGGCCGAATGGCCTCCTTCTGCATTGGAGGGTTTCTATGATTTCTATGAATCTTTGGACTGTGTGAGGGAACCGGAGTACCCGGGGGAAACCCTCGCAGACACGGGGAGAACGTGCAGACTTTGTGCAGACAGTGACCCGAGGCCGGAATTGAACCTGGGTCCCTGGCACCGTGAGGCAGCAGTGCTAACCACTGCGCCACCGTGCCACCCCCACAAGTGTTTGCGAATCAACAGCCAGATTAAAATCTCTGCCACTGGATGGAATCAATGGAGAAAGATATAAAAGGCCAGCTGCTGGTTGGCTGTTTCACATTATCGTACAAAGTCCACATGACCCCAATACTCCGAATGGAATGTGAATTTGAGCATTCTCACTGAAAGGCTGTATAAACATTCAGACTTTCTCTAGAATGTAAATAATGGGATGGAGGTGAGTGACTGTGAGTAGGACAGGTTTAAACCGCCAATTATTACAGGCGCTTTGCTCAGGGAACTGGCTGCTGTTTCCAACTCCTCGGCTGTGACGAGAGATTCTACTGGAGGTCAGCCAGCTTTCAATAACTGATCCCAGAGTGAACCTGTGCTTTTAATTCTCAGTCTATCAAAGTTGCATGATGGAGCTGCAATGATTGTCAACAGTGCATCAAATAAACAATTGTTTGTGTATATACATTGACTCCTTAGCATCAACTTGTACCATTTTTCATACAATCATACAGCAAGGAGGGCAGCCATTTGGCCCTTCATTTCTGTGTCTTTTCTATGAAAGAGTTATCCAATTTATCCCAATCCTGTGTTCTTTCCTCATTGCCCTGAAAAATCTTCCCTTTCAAGCAGTAGTGGGTGCCTGGAACTCGTTGCCAGGGGAAGTAGTGGAAGCGGATACGGTAGTGACTTTTAAGGGGGTCTTGACAAATACATGAATAGGATGGGAATAGAGGGATATGGTCCCAGGAAGGATAGGGGGTTTTAGTTAAGTTGGGCAGCATGGTTGGTGCAGGCTTGGAGGGCCGACGGGCCTGTTCCTGAGCTGTAAATTTCTTTGTTCTTTGTTCAGTTATCCAATTGAAAATTACTATTGAAAATGCTCCCCTCTTTCTTTCAGGCAGTACATTCCAGATCATAACTCACTGCGTAAAAAGTATCTATTCTTCCCTCAGGTCAGGCAGCATCTGTGGAGTGAAAAACAGAGTTTACATTATCATTGAATCTGCTTCCACCCCCCAATCAGTCCATTCTAGATCATCACCCACTGTTTAAAACATGTTTCCTCAAACTGCTTCACCTTTTTATCTTAAATCTGTATCCTTTGGCACCAGGCAGTTAAAAAACGATCTCAGGTTGTGGGTTAGGGATGTCAATGGTGATGGACATTGAAATTCCCCACCGAGAGTACATTCTGTGCCCTTGCCACTCTCGGTGGCTCTTCCAAGTGGTGCTCAACAGGGAGTACTGATTCATCAGCTGTGGGGGACAATATGTGGCTATCAGCAGGAGGTTTCCTTGCCCATGTTTGACCTTATGCACTGAGATTTCATGGGATCCGGAGTCAAAGTTGAGGACTTGCAGGGCAACTCCCTCCAGACTGTGTACACTTTGCCACCATCCCTGGTGAGTCTGTCCTGCCGGTGGGACAGGACATAACCAGTGATGGTGATATCTGGGGCATTACCTGTAAAGTATGAATCCGTGAATATGACTTTGCCAGGCTATTGCTTGACTAGTCTATGAGGCAGCTCTCCCAATTTTGCCACAAGCTCAGAGATGTTAGTAAGGAAGACTTTGTAGGTTCGACAGGGCTGGGTTTGCCATTGTTGTATCTAGTGCCTAGGTCGACGTCGGGTGGTTGCCTGGTTTCATTGCTTTTTATTAACGTTTTGGCAGTTTGATATAACTGAATGACTTGCTAGACCATTTCAAAGGGCATTTAAGAGTCAACCACATTGCTATGGATCAGGAGTCACATGTAGGCCAGACCAAGTGAGGACAACAGATTTCATTCCCTAAAGCATGGTAATGAACCAGGTGGGTTTTATTGCAATCAACTTACGGTCATCAGTAGATGTTTGATATCCTAGATTGAATTCAAATTCCACCATCTGCTGTGATGGGTTTCGATCCCAGTTTCCCAGGGCAGTATCCTGGATCTCCGGATTACTAGTTTAGTGACAATATTACTGCATCACACACTCCTGCTGGGATGAGATGAAAGTTACTGCTCTCAAGGCATCAAGGCAGCATTTAACTGAGGGTAGTAACAAGGAGCCCTAGTAAAGTCAGGAATGGGGATAATGTGGAAAACTCTCCGCTGGTTGGAGTCATACCCGGCACAAAGGAAGATGGTTGTGGTGGTTGGAGGTCAATCATCTCAGTTCCAGGACATCACTGCAGGGGTTCATCAGAGTAGTGGCCTGGGCCCAGCCATCAACTGCTTCATCAATGACCTTCCTTCCGTCACAAGGTCAGAAGTGGGTACGTTGGCTGATGACTACACAATGTTCAGCACCATTTGCTACTCCTCAGATACTGAATCAGTCTGCACGGTGGCACAGTGGTGCCTCACAGCGCCAGTAACCTGGTTCATTTCCTGGCTTGGGTCAGTGTCTGTGCAGAGTTTGCACGTTCTCCCCATGTATGTGTGGGTTTCCTCCAGGAGCTATGGTTTCCTCCAATAGTCCGAAAGACATGTTGGTTGGTGCATTAACCATGCTAAATTCTCCCTCAGTGTACCCGAACAGGCGCCGGAGTGTGGCGACTAGGGGATTTACACAGTAACTTCATTGCAGTGTTAATGTGACACTAATAGACAAATATTAAAAAAAACAGTCCATGTCCAAATGCAGTAAAATCTGGGCAATATTCAGGCTTGGGCTGAGAAGTGGCAAGTAACATTCACGCCACATAAGTGCCAGGCAATGATCGCCTCCAATATGAGAGGATCGTAACATCCTTGAATCCCCCACTATCAACATCTTGGTGGGTTACCATTGAACAGGAACTGAACTGTACTAGCCATATAAATACTGTGGCTACTAGAGCAGGTCAGGGGCTAGAAATCCGATGGCAGGTAACTCACCTCCTGACTTTCCCAAAGACTGTTCACCACCTAGAAGGCAAAAGTTAGGAGTGTGATGGAATGCTGTTTACTTTCCTGGTTGACTGGAGCTCCAACAACACTCAAGGAACTTGACACCATCAAGAACATAACAGCCTGTTGATTGGCACCCTTTCACATGATGGAGAGGTGGTGGCATTGTGGTATTGTCACTGGATCAGTAATCCAGGGTAATGCTCTGGAGACCTGGGTTCAAATCCCACCATGGAGATAGTGAAATTTGAATTCAATAAAAATTCTGGAATTAAGAACATAAGAAATAGGAGCAGGAGTAGGCCATCTAGCCCCTCGAGCCTGCCCCGCCATTCAATAAGATCATGGCTGATCTGAAGTGGATCAGTTCCACTTACCCGCCTGATCCCTATAACCCCTAATTCTCTTACCGATCAGGAATCCATCTATCCGTGATTTAAACATATTCAACGAGGTAGCCTCCACCACTTCAGTGGGCAGAGAATTCCAGAGATTCACCACCCTCTGAGAGAAGAAGTTCCTCCTCAACTCTGTCCTAAACTGACCCCCCTTTATTTTGAGGCTGTGCCCTCTAGTTCTGGTTTCCTTTCTAAGTGGAAAGAATCTCTCCACCTCTACCCTATCCAGCCCCTTCATTATCTTATAGGTCTCTATAAGATCCCCCCTCAGCCTTCTAAATTCCAACGAGTGCAAATCCAATCTGCTCAGTCTCTCCTCATAATCAACACCCCTCATCTCTGGTATCAACCTGGTGAACCTTCTCTGCACTCCCTCCAAGGCCAATATATCCTTCCGCAAATACTGCACAGTTCAAAAGTCGAATGATGACTATGAAACCATTGTTGAGTGTTGTAAAAAAGCCAGCTGGTTCAGTAATGCCCTTTAAGGAAGGAAATCTGCCATCTTTACCTGGTCTGGCTGACATGTGACTCCAGATCCACAGCAATGTGGTTAACTTTTAAAAGTCGTCTGAAATGGCTGAGCGAACCACTCAGTTCAAGGGGCAATTAGGGATGGGCAATAAATGTTGGCCTAGCCAGTGACACCGACATCTCCTGAACTAATAGATAAAATATTTACTTTACCATTGAGAAACAGTGGAGCAGTGTGTACCATGCACACTGCAGAAATTCACTAAGATTCCTTAGGCAGCAGCTTCCAAACCCAGGGACACCTAGGTGAAGGGCAGCGAACAAGTCACTCAGAAATATGTCATGGTTCCTTCATTCTCGCTGGGTCAAAATACTAGAACTCCCTCCCTAACCATTCAAATACCATTATTCCAACAAAACCCATCTCCAAACTCATCTCCAAAGCCCCAGGGCCTGATGGCATCTATCCTAGACTGCTCAGGGAGACGAGAGATGAGATTGCTGGGCCTCTGACAGAAATCTTTGTCACTTCTTTGGACACAGGTGAGGTCCCTGAGAATTGGAGGATAGCAAATGTGGTCCAGTTGTTTAAGAAGGGTAGCAGGGATAACCCGGGTAATTATAGGTCAGTGAGCTTGACGTCCATGGTAGGGAAGTTGTTGGAGAGGATTCTTAGAGACAGGTTATATGTGCATTTAGAACGGAACAATCTCATTAGTGACAGACAGCATGGTTTTGTAAGAGGGAGGTCGTGCCTTACAAATTTGGTGGAGTTTTTTGAGGAAGTGACAAAATCGGTTGACGAAGGGAGGGCCGTGGATGTCGTCTATATGGATTTCAGTAAGGCATTTGACAAAGTCCCACATGGCAGGTTGGTTAAGAAGGTTAAGGCTCATGGTATACAAGGAGAAGTGGCTAGATGGGTAGAGAACTGGCTTGGCCATAGGACAGTAAGAAGTCTCACAACACCAGGTTTAAGTCCAACAGGTTTATTTGGTAGCAAATACCGTAAGCTTTCGGAGCAATGCTCCTTCGTCAGATGGAGTGGTCTCTGTTCTCAAACAGGGCCCAGACACAGAAATCAAATTACAGAATACTGATTAGAATGCAAATCTCTACAGCCAGCCAGGTCTTAAATGTACAGACAATGTGGGTGGAGGGAGCATTCAACACAGGTTAAAGAAATGTGTATTGTCTCCAGACAGTACAGCTTGTGAAATTGTGCAAGTCCAGGAGGCAAGCTGTGGGGGTTACTGATAATGTGACATAAATCCAACATCCCGGTTTAGACCGTCCTCATGTGTGCGGAACTTGGCTATCAGTTTCTGCTCAGTGACTCTGCGCTGTCGTGTGTCGTGAAGGCCGCCTTGGAGAACGCTTACCTGAAGATCCAAGGCTGAATGCCCGTGACTGCTGAAGTGCTCCCCCACAGGAAGAGAACAGTCTTGCCTGGTGATTGTCGAGCGGTGTTCATTCATCCGTTGTCGTAACGTCTGCATGGTTTCCCCAATGTACCATGCCTCGGGACATCCTTTCTTGCAGCGTATCAGGTAGACAACGTTGGCCGAGTTGCAAGACTAGGTACCGTGTACCTGGTAGATGGTGTTCTCACGTGAGATGATGGCATCCGTGTTGATCATCAACACGGATGCCATCATCTCACGTGAGAACACCATCTACCAGGTACACGGTACCTATTCTTGCAACTCGGCCAACGTTGTCTACCTGATACGCTGCAAGAAAGGATGTCCCGAGGCATGGTACATTGGGGAAACCATGCAGACGTTACGACAACGGATGAATGAACACCGCTCGACAATCACCAGGCAAGACTGTTCTCTTCCTGTGGGGGAGCACTTCAGCAGTCACGGGCATTCAGCCTTGGATCTTCAGGTAAGCGTTCTCCAAGGCGGCCTTCACGACACACGACAGCGCAGAGTCACTGAGCAGAAACTGATAGCCAAGTTCCGCACACATGAGGACGGTCTAAACCGGGATGTTGGATTTATGTCACATTATCAGTAACCCCCACAGCTTGCCTCCTGGACTTGCACAATTTCACAAGCTGTACTGTCTGGAGACAATACACATCTCTTTAACCTGTGTTGAATGCTCCCTCCACCCATATTGTCTGTACATTTAAGACCTGGCTGGCTGTAGAGATTTGCATTCTAATCAGTATTCTGTAATTTGATTTCTGTGTCTGTGCCCTGTTTGAGAACAGAGACCACTCCATCTGACGAAGGAGCATTGCTCCGAAAGCTTATGGTATTTGCTACCAAATAAACCTGTTGGACTTTAACCTGGTGTTGTGAGACTTCTTACTGTGCTTACCCCAGTCCAACGCTGACATCTCCACATCTTGGCCATAGGAGACAGAGGGTAGCGGTCGAAGGGTCTTTTTCCGGCTGGAGGTCTGTGACCAGTGGTGTTCCGCAGGGCTCTGTACTTGGACCTCTGCTATTTGTGACATATATAAATGATTTGGAAGAAGGTGTAACTGGTGTTATCAACACGTTTGCGGATGACACGAAGATGGCTGGACTTGCGGATAGCGATGAACATTGTCGGACAATAGAGCAGGATATAGATAGGCTGGAAAATTGGGCGGAGAGGTGGCAGATGGAATTTAATCTGGATAAATGCAAAGTGATGCATTTTGGAAGAAATAATGTAGGGAGGAGTTATACAATAAATGGCAGAGTCATCAGGAGTATAGAAACACAGAGGGACCTAGGTGTGCAAGGCCACAGATCCTTGAAGGCGGCAACACAGGTGGAGATGGTGGTGAAGAAGGCATATGGTATGCTTGCCTTTATAGGACGGGGTATAGAGTATAAAAGCTGGAGTCTGATGATGCAGCTGTATAGAACGCTGGTTAGGCCACATTTGGAGTACTGCATCCAGTTCTGGTCGCCGCAGTACCAGAAGGACGTGGAGGCGTTAGAGAGAGTGCAGAGATGGTTTACCAGGATGTTGCCTGGTATGGAGGGTCTTAGCTATGAGGAGAGATTGGGTAAACTGAGATTGCTCTCCCTGGAAAGACGGAGAATGAGGGGAGAACTAATAGACGTGTACAAGATTATGAAGGGGATAGATAGGGTGAACGGTGGGAAGCTTTTTCCCAGATCAGAAGTGACGATCACGAGGGGTCACCGGCTCAAGGTGAGAGGGGCGAAGTATAACTCAGATATTAGAGGGATGTTTTTTACACAGAGGGTGGTGGGGGCCTGGAATGCGCTGCCAAGTAGGATGGTGGAGGCAGACACGCTGACATCGTTTAAGACTTACCTGGATAGTCACATGAGCAGCCTGGGAATGGAGGGATACAAATGATTGGTCTATTTGGACAAAGGCGCGGCACAGGCTTGGAGGGCCTGTTTCCTGTGCTGTCCTGCTCTTTGTTCTTTGTTCTCTGTGGCCTGGGCTCAGCTTCTCCTCTGCGACTGGATCCTAGACTTCCTAACCCACAGACCGTAATCAGTAAGGATAGCACAAGACCTCTTCCACAATCACTCATAACACTGGTGCCCCACAAGGCTGTGTCCTCAGCCCCTGACTACAGACCTATGACTGTATGGCCAAATACCCCTCCAACTCGATTTTCAAGTTTGCTAATTATATCACTGTAGTGGGTTGGATCTCAAACAATGGTGAGACTGAGTACAGGAAAGAGATAGAAAATCTGGTGAACTGGTGCGACGACAATAATCGCTCCCTCAATGTCAACAAAATGAAAGAGATAGTCATCGACTTCAGGAAGTAGAGTGGAGGACATGCCCCTGTCTATATCAATGGGGCCAAAGTGGAAATGGTCGAGAGCTTCAAGTTTCTAGGTGTCCAGATCACCAACAACCTGTCCTGGTCTCTCCATGCCGACACTATAGTTAAGAAAGCCCACCAATGCCTCCACTTTCTCAAGAGGCTAAGGAAATTTGGCAAGTCCACTATGACTCTCAAATTTTTATAGATGCACCATAGAAAGCATTCTTTCTGGTTGTATCACAGCTTGGTATGGCTCCTGCTCTATTCAAGACTGCAAGAAACTACAAAGAGCCATGAACGAAGCCCACTCCATCACGCAAACCAGCCTCCCATCCATTGACTCTGTCTACACTTCCCGCTGCCTCGACAAAGCAACCAGCATAATCAAGGACTCCATACACCCCGGACATTCTCTCTTCCACCTCTTCCATCGGGAAAAAGATACAAAAGTCTGGGGACTGAGGACATGTACCAACTGACACAAGAACATCTTCTCCCTGCTGCCATCAGACTTTTGAATGGAGCTACCTTGCATTGTTGATCTTTCTCTACACCTTAGCTATGACTGTAAAACTGCATTCTGCACTCTCTCCTTTCCTTCTCTATGTACAGTATGCTTTGTCTGTATAGTGCGCAAGAAACAATACTTTTCACTGTATGCTAATACATGTGACAATAATAAATCAACTCAATAGCACTGTGGGTGTACCCACGCCACAGAGATTGCAGCGGCTCAAGAAGGCAGTTCGCTGCCACCTTCTCAAGGGCAACCTAGCCAGCGATACCCACATACCGTAAATGAATTAAAAAGTTGCTGAAGTCTTGACAACTCCTTACTGCCTGAGCTCTAAGAAACACTTTCACTGAACAGTGAGCTTTGCACACAAGCAGTGGGAGAGAGCACATCCTGAGTGAGACACGACCAGAGTGAGTGTGAGTATGGGGAATTTGAAGCAAAGTGGGAATTGAATTGGTCAGTCTTTCTCTTTAAATTTTGCAAGCTCAATGGACTAGTTAAAAGGTTGATAAGGTAACTGACTAGGCTGACAGAGTGGCAGTTAACTGTCAACATCTGATTTCTGATTAGTGCCTCAATAGGTATTGATTACTATTGACGTTTAACTCGTGTGTGAGTCACCTCAGCTCTAATAAAGAAAGTGACTATAGGAAGCACACAATTAGTGAGCTTTGCACACGAGCAGTGCAAGAGACCTCATCCTGAGTGAGACCCAGAGTGAGTGTGGGTATCGGGAATTTGGGACACAATGGGAATTCAGTGCAGTGGGGCAAGAGATGCATTTTAGAACATAGAACATAGAATATTACAGCGCAGTACAGGCCCTTCGGCCCTCGATGTTGCACCGACCAGTGGAACCAATCTAAAGCCCCTCTAATCTACACTATTGCAATATCATCCATATGTTTATCCAATAACTATTTGAATGCTCTTAATGTTGACGAGTCCACTACTGCTGCAGGCAGGGCATTCCACGCCCTTACTACTCTCTGAGTAAAGAACCTACCTCTAACATCTGTCCTATATCTATTACCCCTCAATTTAGAGCTATGTCCCCTCGTGCTAGCCATCACCATCCGAGGAAAAAGGCTCTCACTATCGACCCTATCTAATCCTCTGATCATCTTGTATGCCTCTATTAAGTCACCTCTTAACCTTCTTCTCTGCAACAAAAACAACCTCAAGCCCCTCAGCCTTTCCTCATACGATTTTCCCACCATACCAGGCAACATCCTGGTAAATCTCCTCTGCACCCTTTCCAACACTTCCACATCTTTCCTATAATGCGGCAACCAGAACTGTACGCAATACTCCAAATGCGGCCGCACCAGAGTTTTGTACAGTTGCAGCATGACCTCCTGGCTCCGAAACTCAATCCCTCTACCAATAAAAGCTAACACACCGTATGCCTTCTTAACAACCCTATCAACCTGGGTGCCAACTTTCAGGGATCTATGCACATGGATACCCAGATCCTTCTGATCGTCCACACTACCAAGTATCTTACCATTAGCCCAGTACTCTGTATTCCTGTTACTCCTTCCAAAGTGAATCACCTCACACTTTTCCGCATTAAACTCCATTTGCCACCTCTCAGCCCAGCTCTGCAGCTTATCTATGTCCCTCTGTAACCTGCCACTTCCCTCCGCACTGTCTACAACTCCACCGACTTTAGTGTCATCTGCAAATTTACTAATCCATCCTTCCACGTCCTCATCCAGGTCATTAATAAAAATGACAAACAGCAGTGGCCCCAAAACAGATCCTTGTGGTACACCACGAGTAACTGAACTCCAGGATGAATATTTCCCATCAACCACCACCCTCTGTTTTCTTACAGCTAGCCAATTCCTGATCCAAACCACTAAATCACCCTCAATCCCATGTGTCCGTATTTTCTGCAAAAGCTTACCATGGGGAATCTTATCAAACGCTTTGCTGAAATCCATATATACCACATCAACCGCTTTACCCTCATCCACCTCTTTGGTCACCTTCTCAAAGAACTCAATAAGGTTTGTGACGCACGACCTACCCTTCACAAAACCGTGCTGACTATCCCTAATCAAATTATTCCTTTCTGGGTGATTATTATAAACCCTATCTCTTACAATCCTTTCCAATACTTTGCCCACAACAGAAGTAAGGCTCACCGGTCTATAATTACCAGGGTTGTCCCTACTCCCGTTCTTGAACAAAGCGACAACATTTGTTATCCTCCAGTCCTCTGGCACTGTTCCTGTAGACAATGATGACACAAAGATCAAAGCCAAAGGCTCTGCAATCTCCTCTCTAGCCTCCCAGAGAATAACCGTGGATAAATCCCATCCAGCCCAGGGGACTTATCTATTTTTACCCTTTCCAGAATCGCTAACACCTCCTCCTTATGAACATCAATCCCATCCAGTCCAACAGCCTGCATCTCAGTACTCCCCTTGACAACACTGGTATTCCAGTGTGAATACCGACGAAAAATATTCATTTAGTGCCTCTCCGATCTCTTCAGACTCCACACACAACTTCCCACTCCTGTCCTTGACTGGCCCTAATCTTACCCTAGTCATTCTTTTACTCCTGACATACCGACAGGAAGCTTTAGGGTTTTCCTTGATCCTACCTGCCAAAGACTTCGCATGTCCCCTCCTGGCTCTTCTTAACTCTATCTTTAGGTCCTTCCTGGCTAACTTGTAACTCTCAAGTGCCCTAACTGAGCCTTCACGTCTCATCTTAACATAAGTCTCCTTCTTCCTCTTCACAAGAGATTCAACCTCCTTAGTAAACCACAGTTCCCTCACACGTCTGCTTCCTCCCTGCCTGACAGGTACATATTTATCAAGGACGCGTAGTAGCTGTTCCTTGAACAAGTTCCACATTACAATTGTGCTCATCCCCTGCAGTTTCCTTCCCCAACCTATGCCAGCTAAATCTCGCCTAATCGCATCATAATTTCCTTTCCCCCAGCTATAATTCTTGCCCTTTGGTATATACCTATCCTTTTCCATTGCTAAGGTAAACATAATCGAATTGTGGTCACTGTCACCAAAGTGCTCACCTACCTCCAAATCTAACACCTGGCCTGGTTCATTACCCAGTACCAAATCCAATGTGGCCTCGCCTCTTGTTGGTCTATGTACATACTGTGTCAGGAAGCCTTCCTGCACGCACTGGACAAAAACCAACCCCTCTAAAGTACCCGAACTATAGCTTTTCCAGTCAATATTTGTAAAGTTAAAGTCCCCCAGTACAACTACCCTGTTACTTTTGCTCTTATCCAGAATCATCTTTGCAATCTTTTCCTCTACATCTCTGGAACTTTTCAGAGGTCTATAAAAAACTCCCAGCAGGGTGACCTCTCCTTTCCTGTTTCTAACCTCAGCCCAAACTATCTCAGTAGACGAGTCCTCATTCTGCCACCGTAATACTGTCCTTGACTAACAATGCCACACCTCCACCTCTTTTACCACCTTCCCTGCACTTACTGAAACATCGAAACCCCGGAACCTGCAACAACCATTCCTGTCCCTGCTCTATCCATGTCTCCGAGATGGCCACAACATCGAAATCCCAGGTACCAACCCATGCTGCAAGCTCACCCACCTTATTCCGGATGCTCCTGGCATTGAAGTATACACACTTCAAACCGCCTTCCTGCCTGCCAGTACACTCCTGCGACCCTGAAACCTCATCCATGACCTCACTACTCTCTTTTGCTTTTTTCTTTTTGCTATCTAACTTCTCAAATCTTCAGAGAGTGGTCTTGCCTTGCTGCAGCAGTAGAATCCACAGGGAGCAAGCTAATTGTAAGTAGTGGGTTAGGTCAGGTAAGTATTTACTACTTTTATTGCTTATAGTTTATAAGGTCTTTTTGTGATTTATAGTTTGTAAGGACAATAATCTGAAGTAATGAGGACCAGGAAAGAGGGCCCTAGAGTTAATAATATTATTTGATATTAAGCATCTTCCAAAGATTTAAAGAGGTAAGTCATGGCAGGAGCACTCAAAGACTTGATGTGCTCCTTGTGCTCCATGTGGGAAGCCCGAAACATTTTCAATGTCGGGGCCAGCATGTATGCAGGAAGTCTCCAGCTACAAATCCAACAAGCCTGGGTTTCAGAGCTGGAGCGATGGTTGGGGACTCTGTGCAATATCCTTGAGGGGAAAAGTATCACGGATAGCATGTTTTTTTAAATTGTCACAAGTAGGCTTACCTTAAAACTGCAACGAAGTTACTGTGAAAATCCCCAAGTTGCCACACTCCGGCGCCTGTTTGGATACACTGAGGGAGAATTTAGCATGGCCAATGAACCTAACCCAAACCTTTTGGCACGTTCTCCGGGGGAAACCGGAGAACATGCCTACTCCACACAGATAGTGATCCAAGCCAGAAATCGAACCTAGGTCCCTGGCGCTGAGGCAGCAGTGCTAACCATTTTACCAGTGATCACACTGCAGGGTCAGACTTCACAGGCAGAAAGGGAATGAGTGATCACCAGGCAGAGCAAGAGGACTAGGTAGGCAGTGCAGGAGTTTCCTGTGGCTATTCCCCTGCAAAAAAAATATACCGCTTTGGATACTGTTGAGGGGAATGGTCTCTCCGGGGAAAGCAGCAACAGCCACATTCATTCCAATACGGTTGGCTTTGCTGTACAGGGGAAAAGTAAAGATTGTGGGAATACAATAGGTATAGAAGATTCAATTGTCAGGGGAATAGATAGATGTTTTTGAGGCACAAAAACATCCCTGGTGCTAGGGTCAAGAGTGTCTTGGATTGGTTACAGGACATTGTGAAGGGGGAGGGTGAACAGCCAGTGGTTGTGGTACACATTGGTGCAAATGGCATTGGTTTAAAAAAGTATCAGATCCTAAAAGCAGAATCAAGGGAGTTATGAAGTTTAAAAGTAGGACCTCAAAGATTGTGGCCTCAGAATTACTACAAGTGCCATGTGCTTGTGACAGTAGAAATAGCAAGATATACCAGATTAATACGTGGCCGAAGAGATGGTGTGAAGGGGAGGATTTTAGATTCCTGGAACATTGGGACAGGTTCTGGGGGAGGTGGGATCAGTGTAAACTGGGCGGGTTACACCTGAGCAGAACCGGGACTGACATCCTAGGGGGAGTATTTGCTAGTGGTTGGGCGGATTTAAAGTAAAATAGCAGGAGAATGGAAACCTATGCAAGGAGTCGGGGGCGGGGGGGTGCTGGGTGGAGATTCAAGGACAAAAGCAAAAGATAGTATGTAGAATACGAAAAGTGATAGACAGAAAAATTGAGGGCCAGAATCAAATAGGGCCCACAGTGAAAAATAGTGGGAATGGGACCAGTAATGTTATAAAGACAAGCCTTACAGCTTTGTGCCTTAATCCGCAGAGCATTCGCAATAAAGTGGATGAATTAGTCGCACAAATAGATATAAAAGGATACGATGTAGTCAGGATTATGGAGACGTGGTGACCAGGGATGGGAATTGAACATCCAGAGGTATTCAGTATTTAGGAAGAACAGACAAGAAGGAAAAGGTGGTGTCGTTGCATTGTTGGTTAAAGAGGAAATTAACACAAGTGAAGAAAGATATTTGTCTGTGGCCAATTAGCCACACGTGATGAGTGCATTGGGCAATTTTGTCATAGATTAGAATTTACATTGTGCATGAATGAAACATAGTACAGAGATAGAAGAGTTGGATTGTGATATTCCGATTTAATTTAAGTTCCCTATGCTTTATTAATAATTGGGTGCTTATTATTCCTTAGAAAGCTTAATCTACTTTTGTTAGGTTAATTTATTTTGTTTGTGGGGTGCCATTCTGAAAGAACAATGGAAGAGGAGAAAGTGCACTTTAGACATGTAAAATAATGTGATTTAATTTATTAAGTTCCTTTTAGTTACATTTATAATCTAAATGTTATTAGCTTTATAAAAGAGCCCTGTTGGTAACATGATTTTGTTTGGTATCCCTATATGATCCCAATTGGCCAATCAGAAGGATAGAAAAAGAATACCAAGTGAGACTGTGTCCATGGAAACTACAGTGCATGGGGACTGTAGATACTATGAATGCTGTATCTATAGATACTGTAGCCATGGAAACTACTCATAAGTAGTACACTTACTCTGAAATACTGACCCCATAGTGACTGAATTTAGTAAATGTTCTTCTTTATCATTTGCTATCTATTGTTTGTGGCTCTTTAAAAAGGGGTCACTTTTGTAAAATTATTTTTATTGATGACATTGTGGTCACCCATTGCCATTCTGATTAACCAATATTAGTATCAGTATAGATATTTCACTTTTGGAACTGCGGCCATAGAATCTGCATCCACATTTACTCGTTTTCAGTATATTAACACATGGTGTGATGCTTAATAGTCAATCTTATTTATTTCTTTACAGATTGATAGGACTCTGTGTAACAGCAGCAGAAATGCTAGAAATATTAAAATCAATTCACCAGTCCTTTACAATTCATTAAAAATCTAATGAAATTTAAACACCTCAACTGGCTCAAGAAGGGACAGATTGTTCTGACTTATTGAACTTAAGATCGTACAATCTTTTACTGCGAAATATTAATATTGTGAGACAGTAACAACAATCCCAATTGGATTTTGTGGTGTGATTCAGTAATAGTGTGCATTTACATAATACCTTTAATGCAGGAAAAATCTCATTATACTTACAAGGATACATTAGGGTGTGTGACCAGAAGTTTCTTAAACCCTGTATCTTTGACCAAACTTTTGGTTAACTGTCATCACACCTTGCGTGGTTCGGTGTCAAATTTTGTCTGACTACACACCGCCTTACGATGCTTTACTACATTAAAGGTGAGACATAAATGCAAGTTTTTATTCATGTCCAAAAACAGGGATAATAATCAGCTCAATTGTGTCAGTATTTACTCAGAAATTGACAATTAAATCTAGTTTCAAAGTGGTATAGAATCCAACAGCTACTGGTTGTATATGGAGGTGCTGAAAATGCTCATTTTATTAATCAATTAAAAGGAGCAGGACTGATTCATTGCAGGAGGCTGAAAATCCTCATGTAGGACTGCAACACAAACCTGCTTCATTCACCTTGCACTGAAACTGGATTAGTTTTCATGATCGTTTGCTGTGTGATTCCATGTGGGCACACCATCACCTTCTCGAGGGCAATTCGAGATGGCCTTGCCAGCGATGTCACATCCCTGAAATAATTAAAGAAACATTCTGGGACCTGAAGACAAAATTCCTTTTTTTAAACCGCTATTCAACATTCCTTTGCACTACACAATCATGCTGAATTAAATCTGCACATTATCATTCCCAATATAAGTCTGAATACACTGCACACAACCATAAAATCAGATACATCAGTTTAGTTTGAGTGTCACGAGTAGGCTTACATTAACACTGTAATGAAGTTACTGTGAAAATCCACTAGTCACCACATGTTCGGGTACACTGAGGGAGAATTTAGCATGGCCAATGCACCTAACCGGCACATCTTTGAACTGTAGGAGGAAACGGGAGCACCCGGAGGAAACCCATGCAGACACAAAGAATGTGCAAACTCCAGACAATGACCCAAGCTGGGAATCAAACCCAGTTCCCTGGCGCTGTGAGGCAGCAGTGCTAACCACTGCGCCACCGTGCCACCCCAATCAACATTGCAATGAAGTTACTGTGAAAATCCCCTGGTCGCCACACCCCAGTGCTTGTTTGGGTACACTGAGGGAGAATTTAGCACTGTCAATGCACCTAACCAGCACGTCTTTCGAACTGTGGGAGGAAACCGAAGCACCCAGAAGAAACCCACGCAGACACGGGGCGAACCCAGACTCTGCACAGACAGTGATCCAAGCTGGGAATTGAACCCGGGTCCCTGGTGCTGAGGCAACAGTGCTAACCACTGTGCCACCCAACAGTTTTGGCAGAACCCTGTAATCATTGATCTGCACATCAACGGTGAGGCTCTAGGCTTCCCCAATATTCAGCCTTAAGCCTCAATGGAGCAGGTGCAGCGCAAACAGCACCTCCTGTACTGATATACTGAGTTAGCAACGACAGCCCACTGACTAGAGCCCACCTATCCAATGGTGACCAGAGCCCATGTATCCATTGGTGACCACAGTAGAGTGACCAAAGCCATGTATCCAATAATGACAACAGTCCATCTATTCTGTAGTGATCACAATATGATGACCAAAACCCATGTAGCCAATCGTGACCACTGCATGATGACCATAGCCCATTGATCAATCGTGACCACAGCCCATGTGACATCACTGTAATAGTGTTGCGAACTCTAGTTGGATGTATTCCTGGACATTTGCGATATTTGTCCAGATTTTGTATTTTCTTTAGTCGAATGTCTTTGGTCAGAATATTTCAGTTTTTCTTTTGTAGAATTGGTTCTATTCATTTGTGGAACATGGGCATTACTGGCTTGCCAGGATGTATTGCCCATCCCTAGTTGTCTGAGGGCAGTTGAGAGTCAACCACATTGCTGTGGCTCTGGAATCACATGTAGGCCAGACCAGGTCAGGATGACAGATTTCCTTCCCTGAAGGACATGAGTGAACCAGATGGGTTTTTACAACAATTCACAATGATTTCATGGTCACCATCAGACTTTTAATTCCAGTTTTTTATTGAATTCAAATTTCACCATCTGCCATTTTTTAATTAATTCATCCATGGGACATGGGCGTCGCTGACTGGCCAGCATTTATTGCCCATCCCTAATTGCCCTTGGAGGACAGTTAAGAGTCAACCACATTGCTGTTTCTCTGGAGTTACATGTAGGCCAGACCAGGTAAGGATGGCAGATTTCCTTCCCGAAAGGACATTAGTGAATCAGATGGATTTTTCTGACAATTGACAATGGTTTCATGGTCATCAGTACATTCCTAAGACCAGAATATTTTTAATTGAATTCTAATACCACAATCTGCCGTGACGGGATTTGAACCCAGGTCCCCAGAACATTAGCTAAGTTTCTGGATTAATAGTCTAGCAATAATACCACTAGGCCATCACCTCCGCATAATACAGTTCTTTCAGAGCCATGAAATCAAACAGCGTTTATAAATCAAAGCTCAATGGATGATCTCAAGCTGGAGCTGCTTTTTGGGTGAGGGGAGAGGTTACTGCTCAAACACTTTTTGCCATCAGTTGCAACTAGCCACTCTGTCCAATAAATTTCTCACTCACAAATCACATTTCCTGTCTTTTGCCCTCATACTCCAACTGTTCCATGCTCATATTCCCCACAATTCACTCCCATTCCGGTGTTTTACCCTCAAATTCCCAAAATTTCACTCACATTCCTGCTCTTTCCCCCTCACATTCAAAATCTTCACTCTCATTCCAGATCGTCACCACCCTCTGGGTTAAAAGTTTTTCCTTACATCCTCCCTAAATGTCCTGCCCCTCACCTTGAACCTATGTCCCTTTGTGACCGACCCTTCAACTAAGGGGAACAGCTGCTTCTTTTCCACTCTGTTCATGTCCATCATGTTCCATCACGCCAACCAGCCTCCCATCTATTGACTCTGTCTACACTTCCCGCTGCCTCAGAAAAGCAGTCAGCATAATTAAGGACCCCACGCACCCCGGACATTCTCTCTTCCACCTTCTTCCTTTGGGAAAGATACAAAAGTCTGAGGTCACGTACCAACCGACTCAAGAACAGTTTCTTCCCTGCTGCTTTTGAATGGACTTACCTTGCATTAAGTTGATCTTTCTCTGCACCCTAGCTATGACTGTAACACTACATTCTGCACTCTCTCATTTCCTTCTCTATGAATGATCTGTTTTGTCTGTATAGCGCGCAAGAAACAATACTTTTCACTGTATGTTAATACATATGAAAATAATAAATCCAATCAAAATGTCCCTCATAATCTTGTACACCTCAATCAGGTCGCCCCTCAGTCTTCTCTGCTGCAACGAAAACAACCCAAGCTTACCCAACCTCTCTTCATAACTTAAATGTTACATCCCAGTCAGTATCCTGGTGAATCTCCTCTGTATCCCCTGCAGTGCAACCACATCCTTCCTATAATGTGGCGAGCAGAACTGCACACAGTGCTCTAGCTGTGGCCTCACCGAAGTTCTACACAACTCCAACATGACTTCCCTGCTTTTGTAATCCATGTAAGAAGTCTCACAACACCAGGTTAAAGGCAAACAGGTTTATTTGGAATCACGAGCTTTCGGAGTGCTGCTCCTTCATCAGGTGAGTCACCTGATGAAAATGAAGGGGCAGCACTCCGAAAGCTCATGATTCTAAATAAACCTATTGGACTTTAACCTGATGTTGTGAGATTTCTTACTGTACCCACCCCAGTCCAATGCCAGCATCTCCACATCCTAGTAATCTATGCCTCGATTGATAAAGGCAAGTGCCCTTTTCACCACCGTACTAACATGTCCTTCCACCTTCAGAGATTGGTGGACAAACAGGCGAAGATATTTTCTCTCACATTCCTGGTATCTTCCCTCACATTCCCAGTATTTTCACCCCATTTTCGCTGTTTTTCTCTCACATTCAGAACTGTTACTGCACAGAAGAAGGCCATTTGACCCATTGTATCTGCACCAACTCTCCAAATGAGCATTATGACTTAGTGCCATTTCCTTGTACTGCTGCAAATTGTTTCTATTCAAATAATCATCTAATGTCCTCTTGAATGCCTCAATTGAACCTGCCCCCACCACACTTCCAGGCAGTGCATTCAAGGTCCAAACCACCCGCCGTGTGAAAAAGCTTTTTCCCACCGTGTGAAAAAGCTTTTTCTCACATCACATTTGCTTCTTTAGCAAATCACTGTGCCTTCTTGTTCTTGATTCTTTTACAAGCGAGAACAGTTTCTCTCTATAATGGGATTGGACAAAGGGTCATCTGGACTTGAAAGGTCAGCTCTTTTCTCTCCTCACAGATGCTGCCAGACCTGCTGAAATTTTCCAGCATTTTCTCTTTTGGTTACAGTTTCTATCCACTCTGCCCATCCCCCTTGTGATTTTGAACATCTCTATCAAATCTCCTCTTGGCCGTTTTCTCTCAAAGAAGAACAGCCCAAGTGATTCGTTCTCCATTCCCAATTTTTTTTTTGCATTTCAGATATTTTCATCCATATTCCTACTTGATGGCTACCTCTTCCACAAACATTGAATTCCCTCCTCCAGACTCATAGTGGTAGCCATGTGCATCAAGATGCACTATAGAAACTCACCAATGTTCCTTAGGCAGCACCTTCCAAAATCACAACCACTACCCTCTCGCAGGACAAGGACAACACTACCACCTGGAGATTCCCCTCACTCACCATCCTGACTTGGAAATATATCGCCGTTCCTTCACTGTCGCTGGGTCAAAATCCCAGCACTGTGGGTGTATCTACACCACGTGGACTACAGCGGTTCAAGAAGGCAGCTCACCACCACCTTCTCAAGGACAATTAAGGATGGACAATAAAAGTTGGTCTAGCCAGTGACGTCCACATTACGGAAATTGTTATCTTTTAATTCCTGATATTTTTCACCCACATTATTGACATCTTCACTCACATTCTGATATTTTTGCTCATATTCCCGGTGTTTTCTCTTACCTCCCTGGTATTTAATCTCACACTCCCAGTGTTTTATCTCACATTTCCAGTGTTTTTGCTATTATTCCCACTATTTTTTTCCCATTCCCAGTATGTTCTTTCCCACTAGTTTCTCTCACATTCCCGTTGTTTTCTCACATTCTTGTTATTTTGTCTCACAATCCCACTATTTTCCTCACATTCCCAGTGATTTCTCTCGCATTCCTGGTGATTTCTCTCGCATTCCTGGTGATTTCTCTCACGTTCCTGGTGATTTCTCTCACATTCTCGCTATTTTCTCTTACATTGCCGGGGATTTCTCTCATATTCCCGGGGGTTTCTCTCCCATTCCCGGGGTTTTCTCTCCCAATCCTGGGGTTTTCTCCCCATTCCCGGTGGTTTTCTCTCTCATTCTCGCGGTTTTCTCCCCATTCCCGGGGGTTTTCTCTCCCATTCCCGGTGGGGTTTCTTCTCATTCTTGGGTGTTTTCCGTTGGTGACCGTTATTCTGGCTCCGCCTCCTGTCTCGTGTCAATCATTCCCCCACGTGACGGTCCGAAGCCAATGGGCAGCCGGACTTTGGGCGGGAGATTTGAATTGTGGCGGTTGGTGAAGCGGGAAAGTGGCCGGTTTGAAATCGCGGTCCTGCCGCTGGTTCGCTGCCGCCTCAGTGCCCAGAGTCCCGCCTGCCTCAGACACACAGGAGCCGGCTTCAGCTCTTCACCCCAGCCCCCTCCCAATGGAGCTGCAATCACTCTGTTCAAAATAACCAACACCACTCTGCTGGACATTGTTGTCCAGTAAACGGCAAGAGACCCCAGAGTGACCGGGTCAAAGCACCCCAGAGTGGCCGGGTCAGAGGGACCCCGGAATGACCGGGTCAGAGGGACCCCAGAGTGGCCGGGTCACCGAGACGGTGGCACAGTGATTAACACTACTGCTTCACAGCGCCAGGGACACGTGTTCGATTCCTGGCTTGGGTCACTGTCTGTGCGGAGTCTGCATGTTCTCCCCGTGTCTGTTTGGGTTTCCTCCAGGTGCTCCGGTTTCCTCCCACAGTCTGAAAGACGTGCGGGTTTGGTGGATTGGCCATGCTAAATTGACCCTAGTGTGAGGGGAATTAGCAGGGTAAATGTGTGGGGTTACGGGAATAGGGATTGTGGTTGAACAGACTCAATGGGCCGAATGGCCTCCTTCTGTACTGTACGGATTCTATGACCACGACAGAAAGACCCCAGAATGACCTGTCACAGAGAGGCCCCAGAGTGACTGGGCTATGAGGCAACCCCGGAGTGACTGGGCCTGAGACCCCAGAGTGACCGGGCTATTGGGAACCCCAGAGTGACTGGAGAGAGATCTCAGAGTGACTTGGCCAGAGAGAGACCTCAGATTGACCGGCCAGAGAGACCTCAGAGTGACCGAGCCATGGGGGGACCCCAGAGTGACAGGGCCATGGGGGGATCCCAGAGACCCCAGAGTGACCAGGCCAGAGAGACCCCTGAGTGACTGGATCATTGAGGTACCGCAGATTGACAGGGCTAGCGAGAGATCTCAGAGTGACTTGGCCAGAGAAAGAAAGACCTCAGGTTCAGAAGAGGGAGAGTGTGACTGATAGGGAACCAGGTAGTGGGGATTTCACTGGTCCCATCCAACAGGTGCAAATGTACTCACTACCCGTGAGATTGCAGGGGGTACAGTCCCAATTAAGGATTAAGGCACCTAGTCTCAAAGCTATTCAGATGCGGGGGAGGGGCTGGTGGGAGAGGACAGGGTTTTCTACAACGAAGGCAGTAGATAACGGTCTCCAGCTAAACATGAGAATCCCAAAGATTGCGTAATCAATTCAATGGCAGGGTTACAAATATTTCATTCCCCCCCAGGTGAGGCAGCAATTTACTTGCACTTCTTTCAATTTCAGGTCGTACTTATTTATTTCTCTTTCCTCTGTCAGTCATTTGTTTTGTTTTGAATGCGATGTGTGTTCAGATTCAGAGCCTTTAGTTTTAGCATTTTATTATTTGTGTAACCTCTAGCCTTATCTGCTGATTCACTGTCAGATTTGTAGTTTCCATCCCTTCCTGTCATGGTTAGTTTAGCTTTTTCCATATTAATATCTTCCTTTCTTGCCTTGCCTTTACTCTTTCCTTTACGACATCTTCCCAATTTTGATCCCTTGCTCCTGTAGATATATTTCATAAGTATATAGTGTGAAGTCTAATCCCTGACAGTAGAGTTATGGAACAAAGAATCCCCATTCCCGGGGTTTCCTCTCCCATTCCCGGGGTTTCCTCTCCCATTCCCAGGGTTTTCCCTCCCATTCCTGCGATTTTTCCCTCCCATTCCTGCGATTTTCCCTCCCATTCCCGTTGTTTTCTCTCCCATTCTCAGTATTTTCTCTCACATTCCCGGTGTTTTCTCCCACATTCTCGCAATTTTCTCTCACATTCCTGGGATTTTCTCTCATATTGATAAAGTGAGAAAATTCAGTTGGAAATTAGTTAAAATATCTGCACAGTGGTACATGTGGGGGGAATTTTCTCACTCCGCCCACCACAGGATTCGCAGCAGGCGGGTGGGCGGACCATGCAAAGGTCCATTCACCTCGGGCGGGACTTTCTGGTTTTGCGGCAAGCATGGACAGAAACTCCCATCCATAATCTCCATAATAAAACAAGGGAACATGAGATAATCATGCATTGGGAAGAATTACACAAAGTAGAAATTACTGAGACATGGCTATCAAAATGTAGGACTGGGAATTAAACATTCCCAGTCACTGAAGAGTGAGTACAAAGAGCTTGGAAGGAAGTTAAAAAACAGGACCCCGAGGGTAGTAATCTCAGGATTGCTACCTGAGCCACATGCCACTGAGGGTAGGAGTAGGATGCTTGGGTGGATGAACACGTGGCTGAGGAACTGGTGTAGGGGGCAGGGTTTCCGCTTCTTGGATCATTGGGACCTCTTCTGGGGCAGGTGGGACTTGTACAACAGAGACGGGTTACACCTAAACTACAAGGGGACCAATATACTTGCAGGGAGGTTTGCTAGTGTTATTGGGGAGTGTTTAAACTAGATTTGTAGGGGGATGGGAACCAGAGTGCCAGAGTAGATAGTGGAGCAGGGGTAAAAAGACAGGTTAGTTCAAGCAAAATCACAAATGGAAGGGTTGAGTGTGGTAGAAATAACCTTTTGAGGTGTGTCTATTTCAATGCCAGGAGTATTGTGGGGAAGGCAGATGAGCTGAAGGCGTGGATAGACACATGGAAATATGACGTTATAGCCATGAGTGAAACTTGGCTACAGGATGGGCAGGACTGGCAGCTTAATGTTCCAGGGTTCCAATGTTTCAGGCGGGATAGAGGCAGAGGGATAAAAGGTGGGGGGATGGCATTGTTGGTCAGGGAAAATGTTACAGCGGTACTCAGGCAGGATAGATTAGGGCGCTTGTCTACAGAGGCCCTATGGGTGGAGCTGAGAAACAGGAAAGGTATGACCACATTAATGGGGTTGTATTATCGACCTCCCAATAGCCAGCGAGAATTGGAGGAGCAAATCGGCAGAGAGATAGCTGACAACTGCAAGAAACACAAAGTTGTGATAGTAGGGGATTTTAATTTTCCACATATAAATTGGGACTCGCATACTGTTAAAGGTTTAGACGGTGTAGAGTTTGTAAAATGTGTTCAGGAAAATTTTACACATCAGTAGATAGAGGTGCCAACTAGAGAGGATGCGATATTGGATCTCCTATTGGGAAATGAGTTCAGGCAGGTGATGGATGTGAGTGTGAGAGAACACTTTGGATCCAGTGATCATAATGCCATTAGTTTCAACCTGATCATGGATAAGGATAGATCTGGTCCTCGGGTTGAAGTTCTGAACTGGAAAAAGGCCAAATTTGATGAAATGAGAAGGGATGTGGGAAGTGTGGATTGGCACAGGCTGTTCTCTGGTAAGGATGTAAATGGAAAGTGGGAGGCCTTCAAAGGAGAAATTTTGAGAGTGCAGAGTTGTATGTTCCTGTCAGGATTAAAGGCAAAGTAAATAAGAATAAGGAACCTTGGTTCTCGAGGGAGATTGTAACACTGATTAAGAGGAAGAGAGAGTTGTGTGAAATGTACAGGCAGCAAGGAACGGATCAGATGCTCGAGGAGTATAAAAAGTGCAAGAAGCTACTTAAGAGGGAAATCAGGAGAGCTAAAATAAGACATGAGGTTGTTTTGGTAGACAGAGTGAAGGAAAATCCAAAGAGCTTCTATAGGTATGTTAGGAGCAAAAGGATAGTGAGGGATAAAATTGGTCCTCTTGAAGACCAGAGTGGTAGACTGTGTATGGAACCAAAAGAGATGGGGAGATACTAAATGGTTTTTTTGCATTCGTGTAACCCCCTGCTGACCACTATATGGGGCGACTATTTAAATGTTCAATCAACAGGATCCCGAATTCCTAGCGGTTGATGTTGATTTGGCTAATTCCCTGTTTACCCATAAATGTCAGTACTGTAAGTCGGAATATCAAAATTAAATTTAATAACACATATAATTAACAGACATAAAACAGTGAGCTCTGATCTATAATCGTTGGGGGCCCTCCGTTGGTGCACATATAGGGAAACTCATCCTCCGTAACACATTCGTAGATACTGATCCAGTTGGACTGTATAGTCCCCACCAGTTACTCACGACACCCACACACAGTCCAGGAGAGACACACGTGTGGAAGATGATGCCGCAGGAGGCAGAGGTGCCGCGAGCTATCCGTGCAGCAACATAGGTCGAGTGCGCTGAATGCTCTCCTCCTCAGCAGTAATGAAAAGAACAGGCAGGGGAACGCCTGGCTGCCTCTCCCTCCAAACCGAATTCTCGCTGCCTGGAAAAAGCTCTCTCTCTCTCCAGCTCTCTCCCTCCAGCTCTCTGCCTCTCCCTCCAGCTCTCTGCCTCTCCCTCCAGCTCTCTGCCTCTCCAGCTCTGCCTCTCTCCTTGCACTGCTTCACTTCCCGCCCCCAGAGCAATCCCATTGGCCCAGCCCACATCACTCAACCAACAGCATCCTGTTCACAGCACCCACCCGGCAAACAGGACACTGAAGCCCACCAGGGACAAAGAACACTGGTAACTGTCTTCCCCACAAATTTTCCTCAGTCCCTTACATCCGTATTTACTGAGGAAATGGGCATGGAGTCTACGGAAATAGGGCAAACAGGTAGGGAGGTCATGGAACCTTTACAGATTAAAAGGGGAGGAGGTGCTTGCTGTCTTGAGGCAAATCAGAGTGGATAAATCCCCAGGACCAGACAGGGTATTCCCACGGACCTTGAGGGAAGCTAGTGTTGAACTTGCAGGGGCCCTGGCAGACATATTTAAAAATGTCAGTATTCACGGGGGAGGTGCTAGATGATTGGAGGATGGCTCATGTTGTTCCCTTGTTTTAAAAAGATTCCAAAAGAAATCTGGGAAATTATAGGCCAGTAAGTTTGACGTCGGTGGTGGGCAAGTTATTGGAAGGTGTGATAAGGGATAGGATCTACAAATATTTGGATAGACAGGGACTTATTAGAAAGAGTCAACATGGCTTTGTGCGTGGTAGGTCATGTTTGACCAATCTATTAGAGTTTTTCAAGGAGGTTACCAGGAAAGTGGATGAAGGGAAGGCGGTGGATGTTGTCTACCTGGATTTCAGCAAGGCCTTTGACAAGGTCCCTCATGGGAGGTTAGTTAGGAAGGTTCAGTCGCTGGGTATACATGGGGAGGTAGTAAATTGGATTAGACAATGGCTCAATGGAAGAAGCCAGAGAGTGGTTGTGGAGGATTGCTTCTCTGAGTGGAGGCCTGTGACTAGTGGTGTGCCGCAGGGATCGGTGTTGGGTCCATTGTTGTTTGTCATCTATATCAATGATCTGGATGATAATGTGGTAAATTGGATCAGCAAATTTGCTGATGATACAAAGGTTGGAGGTGTAGTGGATAGTGAGGGAGGTTTTCAAAGAACAAAACAAAGAACAAAGAACAGTACAGCACAGGAAACAGGCCCTTCGGCCCTCCAAGCCTGTGCCGCTCATTGGTCCAACTAGACCATTCGTTTGTATTCCTCCATTCCCAGGCTGCTCATGTGACTATCCAGGTAAGTCTTAAAGGATGCCAGCGTGTCTGCCTCCACCACCCTGCTTGGCAGCGCATTCCAGGCCCCCACCACTCTCTGTGTAAAAAATGTCCCTCTGATATCTGAGTTATACCTTGCCCCTCTCACCTTGAGCCCGTGACCCCTCGTGATCGTCACCACCGACCTGGGGAAAAGCTTCCCACCGTTCACCCTATCTATACCCTTCATAATCTTGTACACCTCTATTAGGTCTCCCCTCATTCTCCGTCTTTCCAGGGAGAACAACCCCAGTTTACCCAATCTCTCCTCATAGCTAAGACCCTCCATACCAGGCAACATCCTGGTAAACCTTCTCTGCACTCTCTCTAAAGCCTCCACGTCCTTCTGGTAGTGCGGTGACCAGAAATGGACGCTGTACTCCAAATGTGACCTAACCAGCGTTCTATACAGCTGTATCATCAGACTCCAGCTTTTCTACTCTATACCCCATCCTATAAAGGCAAGCATACCATATGCCTTCTTCACCACCTTCTCCACCTATGCTGCTACCTTCAAGGATTTGTGGACTTGCACACCTAGGTCCCTCTGTGTTTCTATACTCTTGATGACTGCCATTTATTGTATAACTCCTCCCTACATTATTTCTTCCAAAATGCATCACTTCGCATTTATCCAGATTAAATTCCATTTGCCACCTCTCCACCCAATTTTCCAGCCTATCTATATCCTGCTCTATTGTCCGACAATGTTCATCACTATCCGCAAGTCCAGCCATCTTCGTGTCATCCGCAAACGTGTTGATAACACCAGTTACACCTTCTTCCAAATCATTTATATATATCACAAATAGCAGAGGTCCCAGTAGAGAGCCCTGTAGAACACCTCTGGTCATGATGTGGAGATGCCGGCGTTGGACTGGGGTGAACACAGTAAGAAGTCTCACAACACCAGGTTAAAGTCCAACAGGTTTATTTGGTAGCAAATACCATAAGCTTTCGGAGCACTGGTATTCTGCAACTTGATTTTGTGTCTGTTTGCACTGTTTGAGAGCACATTTCCACTCCATCTGAAGAAGGAGCAGTGCTCCAAAAGCTTATGGTATTTGCTACCAAATAAACCTGTTGGACTTTAACCTGGTGTTGTGAGACTTCTTACTGTGAACATCTCTGGTCACAGACATCCAGCCGGAAAAAGACCCTTCGACTGCTACCCTCTGTCTCCTGTGGCCAAGCCAGTTCTCTACCCATCTCGCTACCTCTCCTTGTATCCCATGAGCCTTAACCTTCTTAACCAACCTGCCATGAGGGACTTTGTCAAATGCCTTACTGAAATCCATATAGACGACATCCACGGCCCTTCCTTCGTCAACCGTTTTTGTCACTTCCTCAAAAAACTCCACCAAATTTGTAAGGCACGACCTTCCTCTTACAAAACCATGCTGTCTGTCACTAATGAGATTGTTCCGTTCTAAATGCGCAAACATCCTGTCTCTAAGAATCCTCTCCAACAACTTCCCTACCACGACGTCAAGCTCACCGGCCTATAATACCTGGGTTCTCCCTGCTACCCTTCTTAAATAATGGTACCACATTCGCTGTCCTTCAATCCTCAGGCACCTCACCTGTGTCCAATGAAGAGACAAAGATTTCCGTCAGAGGCCCAGCAATTACATCTCTTGTCTCCCTGAGCAGTCGAGGATAGATGCCATCAGGCCCTGGGGATTTGTCAGTTTTAATGTTACCTAAAAAACCTAACACTTCCTCCCTTGTAATGGAGATTTTCTCTAACGGGTCAACACCTCCCTCTGAGACACTCCCAGTCAACAAGTCCCTCCCCTTTGTGAATACCGATGCAAAGTATTCATTTCGGATCTCCCCTATTCCCTTGGGTTCTAAGCATAATTCCCCTCCTTTGTCCCTGAGAGGTCCGACTTTTTCCCTGACAACTCTTTTGTTCCTAACATATGAACAAAATGTGAATAAAACATATGTTTTTCCCTGTCAACTCTTTTGTTTTTCCCTGACAACTCTTTTGTTCCTAACATATGAATAAAATATGAATAAAGCTTGCAGAGGGATTTGGACCAACTAGAAAAATGGGCTGAAAAATGGCAAATGGAATTTAACGCAGACAAGTGTGAGATATTGCACTTTGGAAGGACAAACCAAAGAAGAATGTACAGGGTAAATGGTAGGAGTCTGAAGAGCGCAGTTGAACAGAGGGATCTGGGAATACAGGTACAGAATTCCCTAAAAGTGACGTCACAGGTGGATAGGGTCGTAAAGAGTGCCTTTGGTACATTGGCCTTTATAAATCGGAGTATTGAGTATAAAAGTTGGAGTGTTATGGTAAGGTTATATAAGGCATTGGTGAGGCTGAATTTAGAGTATTGTGTACAGTTTTGGTCACCTAGTTACAGGAAGGATGTAAATAAGGTTGAAAGAGTGCAGAGAAGGTTCACAAGGATGTTGCCGGGACTTGAGAAGCTGAGTTACAGAGAGAGATTGAATAGGTTGGGACTTTATTCCCTGGAGCGTAGAAGAATGAGGGGAGATTTGATAGAGGTGTATAAGATTTTGATAGAGTGAATGCAAGCAGGCTTTTTCCACTGAGGCTAGGGGAGAAAAAAACCAGAGGGCATGGGTTAAGGGTGAAAGGAGAAAAGTTTAAAGGGAATATTAGGGGGGCTTCTTCATGCAGAGAGTGGTGGGAGTGTGGAATGAGCTGCCGGATGAAGTGGGGGTAAATGCGGGGTCACTTTTAACATTTAAGATAAACTTGGACGAGTTCATGGATGAGAGGGGTGTGGAGGGATATGGTCCAAGTGCAGGTCAGTGAGACTAGGCAGAAAAATGGTTCAGCACAGCCAAAAAGGGCCAAAAGGCCTGTTTCTGAGCTGTAATTTTCTATGGTTCTATTACATGATATAACATATTTAGAAAAGATAGAGAGGGAAAACAGGAGGTGGGGTGTGGCTATATTTATTTGGGTTAACAATAGCAGGAGACGAAGGGACAGAGCTTTCAGCAGGACAAAAATAGAAACCAAATGAAAGAGATTGAAAGGTAATAAAGGATCAATCACACTGATATGTGTAGACTATAGACCAATTGTGGAAAGGAATTGAAGGTTGGTTGAAAGACGCAGACAACTTAGGGAATTGAGTAAAACAAAAGAATCATGAGGTTTTCAACTACCCTGATATTAATTGGATAGAACAATAGTTAAGTGCTGAAGACACTGGATACTGTGGTGTTTTCTCAACAGAAAGGCTGAACAGAAAGCTGTTGCTCTCCTCAAGCATGGGAAAACTGGATAGAAACTCCCAAGAGATGGATATCACATTGTGAAAAACTTTATGTTTACATCACTTGGTATTGTGGACAAGGTTACCAAGAGCATTGGTAAGTAGGTGGCTACCAAGGCCGTAGTCCTGGGTATCAGGGGACAAGCCCACATTGAAGCTGGCCATGGTGGTGAAAACAAGACTCAAGAAATTTTATGGAAGGTATCCAAACATCCCACATTCTCTTGTATGACAGTGCATCAGTCGCTTGGGAGATGCATAGAAAAATATCGCAGATAGGAGACAGCAACAGGGGTGGCTGTGAGACCTCTGTCAGTGACTTGAATGAATGCGAGCAAGTAGCCCTAGTTGACATGCGGACTATGAATAACAGAACTTATCATTTTATACTGCCCCACATGGAGTACCTGATCAAGTTTCACATCATTCATCCTCTGAAACCCAAGACAGCAGCTGAAGTTGTCCATGAACTGCTTCTCATAATTCTCGACATTGGGGTGCCACATATTCTTCAGTCAGGTGACAAAAGGGAGTTCACAACACAGGCCATCAATGGCCAGCAACTTTCTGGGAAGAACTGGTATTGGTCAGGGGCATCCAGAGTCAAGGCTCTGTGGAAGGCACTAATGGTGATACGAAGCTGAAGCTAATGGCGTGATAACAACTGTGTTCAGTGGAATGATGCTGTCCGTTTTGTTCAGTGGGCAATGAACAGCAGTTATCATGAGACCATAAAGATGGCTCCTTGACAACAAAGCACAGTGCGGCCTGCAATCAAAGTTGCCAGATTAGTTCCTCAGTAGAATCTCCACAACCATTGAAGAAGAACTAGGAGGAATCCGGAGGAAACATGGAAAATCCTGTGCTGGCCCCAGAACTATCCACCATAGATAACCCTGAGTTGGCCCCTGGACTAGCCAACATGGACAATCCTGAAAGATCCCCAGGACCCTCCCTCCATGAATGACCCTGGGGAGACGTCTGGATCATCCATTATTCCTACGAAACTCATCTCCAAACTCTGTGGCTTAGGGCTCGGCTCTTCCCTCTATGACTGGATCCTGAACTTCCTAACCCACAGACCACAATCAGTAAGGATAGGCAACAACACCTCCTCCACAATCATCCTCAACACAGGTGCCCCACAAGGCTGTGTTCTCAGCCCCCTACTATACTCCTTATACACCTATGACTGTGTGGCCAAATTCCCCATCAACTCGATTTTCAGGTTTGCTGACGACACCACCATAGTGGGTCAGATCTCAAACAATGATGAGACAGAGTACAGGAATGAGATAGAGAATCTGGTGAACTGGTGCGGCGACAATAATTTTCTCAATGTCAACAAAAGGAAGGAGATTGTCATCGACTTCTGGAAGCATAAAGGAAAACATGCCCCTGTCTACATCAATGGGGACGAAGTAGAAAGGGTCAAGAGCTTCATGTTTTTAGGTGTCCAGATCACCAGCAACCTGTCCTGATCCCCCCATGCCGGCACTATAGTTAAGAAAGCCCACCAACACCTCTACCTTCTCAGAAGACTAAGAAAACTTGGCATGTCAGCGACAACGCTCACCAACTTTTACAGATGCACCATAGAAAGCATTCTTTCTGGTTGTATCACATCTTCGTATGGCTCCTGCTCTGCCCAAGACTGCAAGAAACTACAAATGGTTGTGAATGTAGCCCAATCCATCACGCAAACCAGCCTCCCATCCATTGACTCTGTCTACACTTCCCACTGCCTCGGCAAAGCAGCCAGCATAATTAAGGACCCCACGCACCCTGGATATTCTCTCTTCCACCTTCTTCCGTCACGAAAAAGATACAAAAATCTAAGGTCACATACCAACTGACTCAAGAACAGCTTCTTCCCTGCTGCTGTCAGACCTTTGAATGGACCTACGTCACATTAAGTTGATCTTTCTCTACACCCTAGCTATGACTGTAACACTACATTCTGCACTCTCTCCTTTCCTTCTCTATGAATGGTATACTCTGTCTGTATAGCGCGCAAGAAACAATACTTTCACTGTATGTCAATACATGTGACACTAATAAATCAAATCAAACCATTACTGACAACCCCAAATATGATTAAGAACTTCATCCTGCCAGATGTGCAAGGAATGTGCACAAAATCACTTCAGGCTGCTGGTGTTGGAGACAATGTGGTTGTCCCAGTGTCAGCATTTGACCACAGCAAAGGTGAGCCATCAAATGTAATAGGTGTGAAGTTGACAGCAGATAGGACTGACTACTCCATTGGAACTGCTAAGCAGGTTGTGAAAGGCAAAATGTCAGGAATCAGTTTTGTGGGGCAGTGAATTGAGTGCAGAAGACATTCCACCAGAACAACTCAGCCTTCGTGAGATTGTACGTGTTCAAAGTGTTTGTGGTGGGCAAGGCTTCCAGAAATGTCATTGCAGAAGTAACTGCTTATCAAGACAAACTTCTGTTTGGGTCTCTGCTGTAACAATGCTGACATATTAAACATGCATGAATTGTATTGATGCTGTTTTTGTATATATTGATGTAAAACTATCTGAATGTTTGGGTGTGATTCTGAATTAAATATGAACATAAGCCAGTGAATTAGAAATGTTTTGACGTCACAATGAATCTGAAATGTATACCGAATAAAGGCACATAAGAGGACATTAAACAGAATTAAGTGGATTATATATGTGAGTTAAATTTTATTTTTTGTTCATAAAGGTTGGTCATTTCATAAACTGGGCAAGTTTTCCAATGCCCATTTGATGAACTGGGTGGTGAAACTGTGCAAGTAGACTGCCCATTTCAAAAAAATGAGCAACTTGGCTGGTCATTTCATGAAATCGACAGTTTCACAAATTGGGTGTAACATTATGTACTCACTCAGAAACTGAGCTCCAGCTCATTGTCGACTCTTCCAAAGCTTATGTCAAAATGAGCCTTTGACTAAACACCCAGAAATATAAGGTCCTTAGCCCTCTCAGCTGAGTTACCGAGGTGCTGACATAGAATGGGGCTCATACTCTGTAAAATTTAATTGAGTTACCGAAATTGCCCTTTTAAATGCCTCCAAAAAAAGTGGAGAGGTGGGAACACATGAGGAGTCTATCCAACAGTCTTCATTCAAAATTTCCATTGCCCGCCTCCTCCAAAGCCACCTCCACACGACCGTCTCAGAACCAGGGAATCCAAGCCTGAGCAGACCCTGCAATTGACCATGGAATTCGCTGCTGCCAGTGCCAGCCCTCAGCTTGAAGCTGACTCTGCATTGGCCACTCATAATATTGAAGGTGTGGGCTCAGAGACGGAGGCTGAAGATGTGGGCTTTTGGGATGAAGCGGAACCCGCATCAATAATCCTTCCTGAAGTTGCTCTTTTAATAATGCGGTGGGCATTCAGTGGCACAGTGGGTAGCACTCTGAGTAAGAAATTTGTTGGTTCAATCTCCTTTCCAATGACTGTAAAGAGTGCTGCACTGTTCGAAGAAATGCCTCTTTTAGATGAGACATTAACTTGGGACTTGTTTATGCTCTCAGATAGATGCATAAGCCAGGATTTGAAGGAGAATTCTTTCCTGGTCAATATTTCTCTCTCAATCACCTTCATGAACAAATCAGGCTATCCACTCACTATCTCATTTGTTTTCTACATTAGAGCAATGACTACATTTCAACAGAACTCCATTGGTTGTAAAGGTCACGGAAGGCACTATATAAATGCAGGTTCTCTTTCTATGGCCACACTACCAAACTTGTAGTTAAAATGTCTTTCACAACTGCAGAATGTCCCAAAAGGCTTGCCAGCCAATCAACTTGCATTTATATAGCACCTTTTATGTTGCAAAATGCTTTACGGTGCTTTAAAGGCTCAGACAAAATTTGAAACCGAGAATCTCAAAAGGAGCTATTAAGTCAGGTGACTGAAAGCTTAGAACGTAAGAAATAGGAACAGGAATAGGCCATTCGGCCTCTCAAGCCTGCTTCGCCATTCAATAGGATCATGGCTGATCCGACATTCTCACTTCCACTTTCCTGCCCTTCCCCCGTAACCCTCGATTTCCTTACTGATCAAAAATCTATCTCTCTCAGCCCTAAATGTACAAAGTGACTCTGCCCCCAGTCTCTGTGGCAAGCAGTTCCAAAGAGAGAACCCTCTGAGAGAAGAAATTCCTCCTCATCTCACTCTTAAATTGACGGCCCTTTATTCTGAGACTCTGTCCTCTGACCCTAGACTCTCCCATGAGGGGAAACATCCTCTCAGCATTTGCCCTGTAAAGCCCCTTAAGAATCCTATATGTTTCAATAAAATTACCTCTCGTTCTTCTAAATTTGAATGAAAGAGTCCCAATCTGTTTAACCTTTCCTCATAAGACAATCCTCCCATACTGGGTTCATCCTAGTGAACGTTCTCTGAACTGCCTCCAATGAAATAATATATTTTTTAAAATAAGGGGACCAAAACTGCTCGCAGTGCTCCAGATGTGGTCTCACCAGTACCTCGTATAATTGCAGCTTTCCTAAGACTTCCCTACTCTTATACTCCAACCCCCTTGAAATAACGGCCAACATTCCATTCGCCTTCCTGATTACCTGCTGCACCTATGTGCTCGCTTTCTGTGTTTCGTGCACAAGTACCCTCAAGTTCCTTTGCATTACAGCTTTCTGCAGTTTTTCCCCATATAAATGATAAGACTTCTGGGTAATTGTTGAAAAGTCCATAGAATCTGCCTTGGTCACAGCAGTCATTTACTTTGGAGTGTGGTGTGTCTGTCCACAGTTTGCCACTTGGTTCATATGTACTGCTTACTTGCCCTGAATGCTGGATAAGACAGATATGGACAATTGTTTTATCTTTTAGAATTTGTTAGTGTTTGTAAAGATACAACTGGTATGAGGGAAGAGTGAATATTTGAACCATTTTTTTGTGTTTGTATTGAGATCTTTCCAACCTTTTCATCTAATGTACCAGAGATCATTTTCCTTGTTTAATAAATGCTTTGCGTTAAAAGTTCATCCTGTGAATTTGTTCCATAATTTTTCTCCATAGTTTCAAAAAAAAAGTTTGGATCTGTCAATCCAGGTTTCACTCTGGGATCTGACTTGTCCAGTGTTAACATCAGCTGGGATTGTAACAGTTACGAAGGAGGAAAGGTCATTGATGAAGCAGCTTAAGGTGGTTGGGCCGAGGACACTCCCCTGAGGAACTCCTGCAGTGATGTCCTGGAGCTGAGATGATTGACCTCCAACCACCACAACCATCTTCCTGTGTGCCAGGTATGACTCTAACCAGTGGAAAGTTTTTCCCCTGATTCCTTGCCACACTCAGTCAAATGCTGTCTTGATGTTAAAGTCTCTCACATCATCTCCTGAGTTCAATTATTTTGTCCATGTTTGGACTAAGGTTGTAATGAAGTCAGGAGCTGAGTGGTCCTGGTAGAACCCCAAATGATCATTAGTATGCAGGTTTTGCTGAGTAAATGCCACTTGATAGCACTGTCGATGATCCCTGTCATCACTTTGCTTATGATCAAGAGTGGACTGATGGCGCAGTAATTGGCTGAGTTGGATTTGTCCTGCTTTTTGTGGACAAGACATATCTAGGCAATTTTCTACATTGCCAAATAGATGCCAGTGTTGTAGCTGGAAGTTTTAAAGTTTAAAGTTTATTTATTAGTCACAAGTAAGGCTTACGTTAACACTGCAATGAAGTTACTGTGAAATTCCCCTAGTCGCCACACTCCAGCACTTGTTCGGGTCAATGCACCTAACCAGCATGTCTTTCAGACTGTGAAGGAAGCCGGAGCACCCGGAGGAAACCCATGCAGACACGGGGAGAACGTGCAGACTCCGCACAGACAGTGATCCAAACCGGGAATTGAACCTGGATCCCTGACGCTGTGAGGAAGCAGTGCTAATCACTGTGCCACCGTGCCGCTCATGGAACAACCTGCCTATGGGTGCAGCTGGCGCTGAAGCCCAAATTTCAGTACTATTGCTGGAATGTTGTCAGGATCGCAGACAATTCATAAGATTGAGATATGACACCAGGATGAGATTCAACCATGCTTCTTGGGTGAGGTCAAGGATTCTGGATCCTCTTTTTGAAATCTAGACTTGAGGTCAATGGTCACATAACCAACTTCAAACTGGACACAGGAGCCAGTGTTATGCTCCTCTCGGTTAAAGAGCTGTAGCTGAGAGATTTCTGGCTACAAATGACAAACACACCACTCTACAGGCCTGGAGGAATCAAACTTCCGATCATAAGCATGATCCTACAACCACAGAGATATGATGACAAGAAGATATTTAACGTCATGTATGTCAGACGAAACCAATCTTTTTCTCTCTTGACCAGAAATGCCTGTGTTGCCAATAACCCTCTTAAAATGGCAGAAGATGTCAAGGTGACCTCTGTCATCAATTACAGGGAACTTCCTGAGAGACACACCAGTAAAGACACTCATGACTGGGGCTTCAACTCTGAATTGCCTTCACTCTTCATAAAACTGGTTTGTCCAATTTCTTTTCAGGTGGCAGAAGCTCCTGTTTGATCAGACCAGCCAAATTTTCAGATAAATACCTTTGTATCTCGAGTGGAAGACATGCAACAGAAGAATGAGCTCCAACCACAGGCTCCAGTTGTTGCTGTGACACAACCTGCAAACACAATGGCACAGACACTGCAACCTCAATCCAATGTGCAAAGCTGCAAGATGATGCTGGAGCAAAGAATTAGCAACTATCAACTCGTCAGAGGTCACCTCAGTGAGGCGCAGAGGTAGACGGAAGAACATGGTACCGCAATAAAAGCCAAACTGCAAGGTGAGCCCACTGATCAGGAGAGATACCTTCAACTCCCACAAAGGTCAGGAGAGATCACACAGTAAAAAAAGAACCAGGTTCATCGCACAAATGAATGGAGTGAACACTCTCAGGAAAGAATGGGAACAACATGGTGCCCCCTGAGCAGAGCCAATGGGGAGTTGACAAAGGGAAGTTCAATTCCAAGGAGTGGAAAAGAAGTATCAGAAGAAGGCAACCAAGTGCCAGAAACGCAGATGATAACTCAAACTCCCAATCAATAAATATTTCCCAAATCAATAGAGGCCACCTGTGACCAGAATACGATCTGGAAGAATTATCAAGCCTCCAGACCCTCTGAATTTATAAAATCAGAGACTTGATGGGGAAGAAGGGGGAGAAGGGGATTGTAATGTAAATGCATTGGGTAAAGATTGAGGGAGGCATAGCAAGGGCTAATGTGGGATTGGGAAACAGTAGCGCTTATAGTGTTTTAGTGTGATGTAAAGAGACACGTGACCTGAGACTAGAGACAGTTGTGGACTGAATTGAGATCTGTGCAGAAGCAAGCATGTAGTTAGCCTATAGCCAACTACAGACTGAGAACCTCTTTGTGAGACCATCTGTGGTGTGGTAAATAGCAAGGAGGAAAGCCTTGGATTTAGATTTTCACAGTAACTTCATTATGGTGTCAATGTAAGCATGCTTGTGACACTAATAAATAAACTTTAAAACTAAATTACAGGATGATATAGACGAGCTGATCAGTTGGGCAGAATAATGGCAAATGGAATTTAACCCTGAAAAGTGTGAGATGGTGTATTTTGGGAGCATGAACAAGGCAAGGGAATACGCAATGAACAGTAGGACACTCGGAAGTACAGAAAAGTAACGGGATCTTGGGATACATGTCCAAAGAACCCTGAAGGGAGCAGGACAGGTAGATAAGGTGGTTAAGATGAGATGAGATGCTTGCCTTTATTAACTGAGGCATAGAATACAAGAGCAGTGGAAATGATCGAGAGCTTCATGTTTCTAGGTGTCCAGATCACCTACAACCGGTCCTGGTCCCTCCATGTCGACGCTACAGTTAAGAAAGCCCACCAACCACTCTAATTTCTCAGGAGGCTAAGGAAATTTGGCATGTCCGCTATGACTGTCACCAACCTTTACACATATACCATAGAAAGCATTATTTCTGGTTGTATCACAGCTTGGTATGGCTCCTGTCCAAGACTGCAAAAAACTACAAAGGATTGTGAACAAAGCCCAGTCCATCACGCAAACCAGTCCCCCATCCATTGACTCTACACTTCCCGCTGCCTCGGCAAAGCAGCCAGCATAATCAAGGAACCTACGCACCCTGGACATTCTCTCTTCCACCTTCTTCCATTGGGAAAAAGATACAAAAGTCTGAGGACAAGTAACAACTGAATCAAGAACAGCTTCTTCCCTGCTGCCTTCAGATTTTTGAATGGACCTACCTTGTATGAAGTTGATCTTTCTCTACACCCTTGCTATGACTATGAGAGTGCACATTCTGCACTCTCTCCTTTTCTTCTCTATGAACAGTATGCTTTGTCTGTATAGTGCACAAGAAACAACACTTCTCACTGTATCCCAGTACATGTGACAATAATAAATCAAATCAAATCAGGGTTATGATGGAGTTGCAAAACACTCGTTTAAGCCACAGCTAGAGTACGGTGTGCAGTTCTGGTAGCCGCACTGTAGGAAGGATACGATTGATAGAAAGGGTCCAAAGGAGATTCACCAGGATGTTGCGTGGATTGGAGCGTTTCAGCTATGAAGAGAGGCTGGTTAGGCTGGGGTGATATTCCATAGAGCAGAGAAAAGTGAGGGGGGGGATCTGATCAAGGTGTACAAAATTACGAGGAACACAAATTGCATGGATAGGAAGAAACTTTTCCCCTGAGTATAGGGGGGTCAATAACCAGGGGGCATTGATTTAAGTTAAGGGGCAGGAGATTTAAGTTTTTGAAGTTTTAAGATTTTTTATTAGGCACAAATATACTTACATTCATCTTGCGATGAAGTTACTGTGAAAATCCCCTAGTCGCCACACTCTGGTGCTTGTCTGGATACACTGAAGGAGAATTTAGCACGGCCAATTCACCTAACCTGCACATCTTTCGACTGTGGGGGGAAGCTGGAGCACCCGCAGGAAACCCACACAGACACAGGGAGAACGTGCAGACTCTGCACAGTGACCCAAGCCTGGAATTGAACCCAGGTCCCTGGCGCTTTGGGGAGGGGATTTGAGGAAATACCTTTTCAGCCAGAGGGTGGTGTGAATCTGGAACTCAGTGCCTGAAAGGGCGGTAGAGGCAGAAACCCTCATAACATTAAGATACCTTTAGATGAGCACTTGAAACGCCATGGCATAGAAGATGTGGATCAAGTACTGGAAAATGGGATTAGAATAGATAGATGGCTGGCACAGATACGATGGACCGGAGAGCCTCTTGCTGTGCTCCAAAGCTATGACCGAACCTACAACATCTACATCTAATTTGCGCACAGCAAACTCCCAAGGACAGTAATGCGATGATGGTCAGATATATCTGAGTGATGTTGATGGAGGGATAATTAATAACCAGGACGCTGGGGAGAATACTCCTGTTCTCCTTCAATGTGATGACATTGGGGGTTTTCCCCACTCATTTATCAGCCTGGATTTTGTTGAATGTGGTTTTGTGTTGGATCTGAGTAAATTGCCAGTGAATTTCTGCAGCCCGCAGGCGGCGCCCAGTCTCTGTATCTGTGACCGGGGATTGAAGGCTGTGGGGCGGGAGCATTTCAGCAGCGCCGCCTCCCTGCTTTCCACATATGGGAAAGCTGAGTGTAAGCAGCACACAGAGAGAGCAATCCGGAATAACACCCACACTGAGGTGTGCAAAGCAGCGATCACACCCGGAGCAGCAGCAGTAATCCGGAGCCGGATCCCAGCCGGAGCTCGGTGCTTTCCTTTGGCCACTGGAATAAGCGGAGCCGACACCCGGAGCGGCTGCAAAACTGGAGCAGGAAAGGGCAGCGACACAACAGTGAAACTCTCGACGGGAACTGGGATCAGAGCCGGAGCTGGCTCTGGGGGAGAAACCAGGATCAGACTGGGAACAGAGAGGACGTTAGGATCAGACTTGGAGCAGGATTAGAGGGGAAACCAGGATCAGACCTGGAGCAGGATTAGCAGGGAACACCAGGATCAGACTGGGAACAGAAAGGACTCTTGGATCGGACCTGGAGCAGGATTAAAGGGGAAAACCAGGATCAGACTGGGAACAGCAGGGAGAATCAGACCTGGAGCTGTTAGAGGGAAAGCAGGATTGGATCAGTAGCAGGATTGGGAGGGGAACCAGGATCAGACCAGGAACAGGATCAGAGGGAAAGCTGGCATCATATCGAGAACTGGATGCGAGGGGAACCGGGATCAGACTGGGAGCAGGGTTTGGGGAGGACCGGGGTCAGATTAGGAGCAGGGTAAAGTCTGTTCAGTCTTAGTTTGTGATGCTTTGATAGATTGAGCAGGCAGAAGTTGGTTGTCTGGGTGTCAACAATATCTCAGGATCCTTGGCTGCAGTCACTGTTTCACTGTTCAAATTGAGTCCTGGGACAGGGTTAGGATTCCCCCTTGGAATATATTTCATTTTACTGATGAAAGGGTTGCAATCATTCTGAGCTAGCGATTATGATCAGATCAGGAATGGATTGTTGACTGATCGGTCGATGGTGAATAAATAAGATCCTGTTTATTGACTAATGAATTCTTGATTAATTGGCACTTCATCAATTTTTCATTGTTGGATTATCCATTGATTGGAACCAAATCACCAATGGATCATAGCTTGATTATTGACTGATGGATCATCAATTAATTGTCACTTTCTGGATTTATCAACGCTGGATTATTAATTGACTGTTGCTGGATTATCCGTTGATTGGAATCACATTATCGGTGGATTACTCACTGATTGATGGATCATTGATTATTTGTTGTTGGATTATCAATTGATCATTACTGGATTATTCTTTTCTCTGCCAACTCTGATCCATGCCAATCCTGCTCCTGATTTAATAATTGGTTTGCTGGTATTTAAGATCACCTGCAGTGGATACAGCTCTGATTCAGGTGGTGTGAACCCCTCCCTCTAAACCTCTGAAACTTCACCCTCCTCCCCTCCCACCACCCCATCATTAAGAGGACCTGATTTGGGAAAGATGTGAATCAGATTCCAGCAGTGGAGGCGAGGGAGGGGTGTGGGGAGATGTCGAAAGAATCAGCACTCCGATTGGACCTATCTAGCGATGTGCTGATACCAGACCCTGGGCCGTACTCTGCTCCGGTGCTAGGTTCAATGCCCGGGTGCAGCCATCTCCGCCCCTCTTCGTACAGGGCGCTACGGAGTGCCGTCTCCACCTTGACCAGGATTGATGACTTTTACTGTGAGAAAATCGGGTCAGGATTCTTCTCTGAGGTTTTCAAGGTAGGTGGATCTTTCGTACCAGAAAGGTGTCAATAATTGATGTTGAGAGAGGGGCACAGCTGAGTACTTGAAGCAATAGCTGATCCTAGAGACGGTGTATACCCGAGGGTCTGCCTGTACCTGAGGGGTTCACCTCTAGCTGTGGGTATGCCTGTACCCATGGGACCGTCTACACCTGAGGATCCATTTATACCCATGTGACCATCTGTATCAGTGGAATGTATGTACCTGTAGGCCCGTCTGTACCTGCAGGTTTGTCTATGCCTGCGGGACGTTTGTACCCAAGGTCTGCCTGTACCTGCGGATCTGCCTGTATTTGTGGGCTCGCCTGTAGCTGATGATCCATTGATAAGTATAGCACTGTCTGTACCTGAGGGTCCACTGATATCTGTGGCAGCCTCTGTACCTGCAAGTCCATCTGTACCCGAGAATCTGTTGATAACTGCAGGACTATCTGTACCAGTGGGACCGTCTGTACCTGACAGTCTATGGATATCTGAGGATTTGCCTGTATACGAGAATTTGTTTGTATCTGAGGGCTTGTCTGTACCTGATCAATCTCTGTCACCTGAACTAGTCTCTACTATTGCATCTGTGATCTGGATGCAGGGAATGCACTGAAGTTTGCAGATTATACCATCATTGGAATTCTTTAGAAGACTAAAGCAATGGTTCTCAAATTGTTTTGGTTGAAGGGTCCTTTTAAAAATAGATTAGTAATCACAACAGCAATAAGAACGACTTATATTCATATACAGCCTATAATCTAAAGTTCATGGGAGCATTATATAAACAAAATGTGACACCGAGCCACGTAAGGAGATATTTGGGTAGATGGCCAAATGCATGGTCAAAGAGGGAGGTTTTAAGGAGTATTATATAAGAGGAAAGAGAAGTTTAGGAGGACACTTCACAGCTTCAGGCATAGGCAGCTGAATAGTCGGGTCGGAAGGTAATGAAGATGTGGAGGAGAGTCTCAGTAACAAATCAGCTGAAGCAGGGCCGTTGTTATGGAGGTTTGAACATGGTGGCACAGTGGTTAGCACTGCTGCCTCACAGCGCCAGGGACCCGGGTTCAATTCCGGCCTCGGGTCACTGTCTGTGTGGAGTTTGCACATTCTCCCTGTGTCCATGTGGGTTTCCTCCAGTTTCCTCCCACGGTCCAAAGATGTGCGGGTTAGGTTGATTGGCCATGCTAAATTGACCCGAGTGTCAGGGGGATTAGAAGGGTAAATATGTGGGGTTATGGGAATAGGGCCTGGGTGGGATTATGGTCAGTGCAGACTTGATGGGCCGAATAGCTTCTTTCTGCACTGTAGGGATTCTATGAATAAACTCAAGTGATAGCATGAATAGGGGTCGATAACTCATCCCAAGGTCAGATATATACCAAGGTTGTGTAATGATGCACTTTCAGAGACTTCACTCGTGAACAAAACAGGATTTATTTAGTGATCGTCAAGAGCAGCAGCATGTTTGCAGCTAATTCTAAAATACCTCTCCCTAGGAGAACTCTTCCGCCTGGGGTGATTCCCCACTCTGAGTCCTGATTAGTCACCAAGCCAGGTGACCCTTGCTCTGCTCTGTTGCCCTTAAAGGGACAATCCCACAGGTTGCAAGGAGTATAATACGAAAGCAAAATATCGTGGAAGCTGGAGATCTGAAATAAAAGCAGAAGTTGCTGGCAGTATCTGTGGAGAGAGAAACAGAGTTGTTTTGAGGCCAGGTTGACACTTCATCTGAAGAAGAGTCACATTGGACTCAAAATGTAAACTTTGTTTTGCTCTCCACAGATCTACTAGGCACAAGTCAGGACTGTGATGGAATGCTCTCTACGTTTCTGGATGAGCGCAGTTCCAAAAACACTGAAGAAACTCGACACCATTCTAGACAAAGCAGCCCGCTTGATTAGCATCTCATTCACTATCTTCCACATCCACTGCCTCAACGACTGATACAGTGGTAGCAGTGTGTATCATATACAAGATGCACTGCGGCAGCTCACCAAGATTCCTTCCAAAACCCACAACCATTACCATCTAGAAGGACAAGGGCAGCAGATATCTGGGAACACCACCACCTGGAAGTTCCCCTCCAAGTCACTCTTACTCTGATTTGGAAATATATCGCCGTCTTTTTGCTGTCGCTGGGTCAAACTCCTGGAATTCCCTCTCTAACAGCACTGTGGGTGTACCTACACCACATGGACTGCTGCTGTTCAAGAGGCACCTCACCATCACCACCTCACCATCACCACCTCACCATCACCACCTCGCCACCTCACCATCGCCACCTCACCATCGCCACCTCACCATCGCCACCTCACCATCGCCACCTCACCATCGCCACCTCACCATCGCCACCTCACCATCGCCACCTCACCATCGCCACCTCACCATCGCCACCTCACCATCGCCACCTCACCATCGCCACCTCACCATCGCCACCTCACCATCGCCACCTCACCATCGCCACCTCACCATCGCCACCTCACCATCGCCACCTCACCATCGCCACCTCACCATCGCCACCTCACCATCGCCACCTCACCATCGCCACCTCACCATCGCCACCTCACCATCGCCACCTCACCATCGCCACCTCACCATCGCCACCTCACCATCGCCACCTCACCATCGCCACCTCACCATCGCCACCTCACCATCGCCACCTCACCATCGCCACCTCACCATCGCCACCTCACCATCGCCACCTCACCATCGCCACCTCACCATCGCCACCTCACCATCGCCACCTCACCATCGCCACCTCACCATCGCCACCTCACCATCGCCACCTCACCATCGCCACCTCACCATCGCCACCTCACCATCGCCACCTCACCATCGCCACCTCACCATCGCCACCTCACCATCGCCACCTCACCATCGCCACCTCACCATCGCCACCTCACCATCGCCACCTCACCATCGCCACCTCACCATCGCCACCTCACCATCGCCACCTCACCATCGCCACCTCACCATCGCCACCTCACCATCGCCACCTCACCATCGCCACCTCACCATCGCCACCTCACCATCGCCACCTCACCATCGCCACCTCACCATCGCCACCTCACCATCGCCACCTCACCATCGCCACCTCACCATCGCCACCTCACCATCGCCACCTCACCATCGCCACCTCACCATCGCCACCTCACCATCGCCACCTCACCATCGCCACCTCACCATCGCCACCTCACCATCGCCACCTCACCATCGCCACCTCACCATCGCCACCTCACCATCGCCACCTCACCATCGCCACCTCACCATCGCCACCTCACCATCGCCACCTCACCATCGCCACCTCACCATCGCCACCTCACCATCGCCACCTCACCATCGCCACCTCACCATCGCCACCTCACCATCGCCACCTCACCATCGCCACCTCACCATCGCCACCTCACCATCGCCACCTCACCATCGCCACCTCACCATCGCCACCTCACCATCGCCACCTCACCATCGCCACCTCACCATCGCCACCTCACCATCGCCACCTCACCATCGCCACCTCACCATCGCCACCTCACCATCGCCACCTCACCATCGCCACCTCACCATCGCCACCTCACCATCACCACCTCACCATCACCACCTCACCATCACCACCTCGAGGACAATTAGGGATGGCCAATAAATGCTGGTCTAGCCAGTGTTTTTCCAGCACTTTCTGTTTTTATTATGGATAATCTAGTCTCAGACAGTTACCAAGGAGAAGGATCACAAATTCCATCGCTTCCCTATCTAGATTATAATAGTATTCAGTATGAAAGTACTGCATGTAATGAGGGTTTTAATGATGCTTTTAAGAAAACAGGTATTTATTTACAGAATCAGTGAGATGGGTGTGTCTGTTTAATTATGTAAAAACTCCTCTCTCTTGAACAAGACTGAGCTTAAATCACCTGATGCCCACTGCCAACTTTGGTAACTGCAGATTTACTTATTCTTAGTCTTCCTGCTGCTCTCGAATCGCCTTCTTGCACACTCCATCCAAGGCAAGGGACAGCCAGTCTGCGTTGAATGTGTAATGACTGTACTCCACCACTCTATAATCCTTCACTCCGTTGTCAATCAAGAATCTGTCTAACTGAGCCTTGAATACATTCAATGACTTGGCCTTCTCTGCTTTCTGGGGAAGAGAATTCCAGACTATCGACCCTTTGGGAGAAGAAAATTCTTCTCAGACTTAAATGGGAGACCCCAAATTTTTTAAAGTATGCTCCCTAGTTCTAGACACCCACCTCCTCCCTCCAAAAAGGGGAAACATCCTCTCAGAATCCACCTGGTCAAGTCCCCTCAGGATCTTATATGTTCAGTAAGATCACCTCTCACAAACTCCAATGAACAAAGAAAATTACAGCACAGGAACAGGCCCTTCGGCCCTCCAAGCCTGCACCGATCATGCTGCCCGACTGAACTAAAACCCCCTACCCTTCCAGGGACCATATCCCTCTATTCCCATCCTATTCATGTATTTGTCCAGACGCCCATTAAAACTCACCATTGTATCTGCTTCCACTACCTCCCCCGGCAGCGAGTTCCAGGCACCCACCACCCTCCATGTAAAAAAAAAACTTGCCTCTTACATCTCCTTTAAACCTTGCCCCTCGCACCTTAAACCAATGCCCCCTAGTAATTGAATCTTCCACCCTGGGAAAAAGCTTCTGACTATCCACTCTGTCCATGCCCCTCATAATCTTGTACTTATCTTGTAATGAGTACAGGCCCAATTGTATAAGCTATCCTGAATCTTTTTATTTTTTAATAATGTCTTTCCATTCTTCAGAAATGATTCTAAACAAACAGCTTTATAAAGTGAATGTTCCACAAATGTATAGAGAGATGATTTAAAAAAAATATTCTTTGATAAACAATCTTTGTTTTCTTTTTTAACTGTCAACAGAGAACTGGTTGGCACAGCGCAGCTGCTGTCTATGAGCTGTTCATAATAGAGAAGCATCATTTTCAGAAATTTTCTGCATGGTGGTGTGCTCCCAGCTCACAAACTCAAATTTCTATTTTTTTATTCATTTGTCGGACCTGGCTGGCTGGCCGGTATTTATTGCCCATCCCTAGTTGCCCGAGACTAGTTGAGAATCAACCACATTGCTGTGATTCTGGAGTCACAAGTAGGCCAGACCGGGTAAGGACGGCAGATTTCCTTCCCTAAAGAACAATAGTGAGCCAAATAAAAGCAAATTACTGCAGATGCTGGAATCTGAAACCAAAAGAGAAAATGCTGGAAAATCTCAGCAGGTCTGGCAGCATCTGTAAGGAGAGAAAAGAGCTGACATTTAGAGTCCAGATGACCCTTCGTCAAAGCTAGTGAACCAGATGGGTTTTTCCGACAATCGACAATGGTTTCATGGTCATCAGTAGATTCTTAATTCCAGATACTTTTTATTGAATTCAAATTCCACCAGCTGCCGTGGTGGGATTCGAACCTGGTTCCCCAGAGCATTAGCTGAGTTTCTGAATAAATAGTCTAGCGATAATACCAATAGGCCATCGCCTCCTCCTCCTGTTGTCATCATTTCTGCCCACATTCTTCTGTCAATCTTTCCCTTTGTAAATTGCTGTGTCAACATTCCGCCAGCAATTTTCTGACAGTAAACTGTCACAGTGTTGTTGCAGACTTTGGCCATTAGGTGGCATGTTTTCTAAAACCCAATTGTTGCCATCCTTTGTTCAAAACATTATACACTCATCAGCTGATCATGGCCACTTTGATGGCTGTTAGTAACATTACATAAGAGCTATCACTTGGCAGAATTCGCAATCCATTATGTTTGAAAGTCAAGTCTCTCATTCTCACAGGATGAAGAGGCGTCATTGCCATGGTGATGTGCAGATTGCCTGCTCGGAATGTCTGCACGTGCTCAGAAGGTGCGTGCGTAGCTGAGAACCATCTCCCACTGCAATGTGTGAAAATATTCAACCGAGGGCCAGGCTTTTAGAAGAAGCTGAGGTCTTCAGTTGAAAACTTTAACAAAGGTAGTAAGAGGTTCAAAGGTGTGTAGATATAGTTATGCTGTCACAAGATATATATTATGTTTTGTTTGAGACCGTTTATATTTAAAATGGAGTTATCAAAAAAACACATGGCTGACAAAATATTTTTCAGAATAGATTTTGAGTAATTCTCAAGGTTCATCTACAAACCTGTGACAAAAAAATATATATTAATATAGTGGCTCACAACCTCAAAACAGCCTAATTGCTTCATGGTGCTGGACAGGGTTATTTTTTTATAGTGGTTAGCACTGCTGCCTCACAGCGCCAGGGACCTGGGTTCGATTCCCGGTTTGAGTCACTGTCTGTGTGGAGTCTGCACGTTCTCCCCGTGTCTGCGTGGGTTTCCTCCCACAGTCTGAAAGACGTGCTGGTTAGGTGCATTGGCCATGCTAAATTCTCTCTCGTGTACCCGAACAGACGCCGGAGTGCGACAAGGGGATTTTCACAGTAACTTCATTGCAGTGTTAATGTAAACCTACTTGTAATACTAATAAATCAACAGATAAACAGAAACAGATTTTTTAACTCTCGAGGAGAGAGATAGCAGATCCTGTTTTTGAGAGTTGGTCTTGCACTGCTTCAATCACATGGTTCTGAGGGCCACTGATATTAAAAGGGCATTTTACAGGAAGCAGATTGTGGGGTCCATGCCTCAAGTCTGTCAGCACCTCAATTTTAAAACTCTGATTCTCATTTTCAAACCTGTCTACAAGGCACAAGTCAGGATATGGGGAGTACTGGAATACTGTCCACTTGCCTGGATGGGTGTAGCTCCATCAACACTCAAGAAGGTTGACACCATCCAGGACACAGTAGTCCCGTTTGATTGGCATCACATCCACAATCATTCACTTTTTCCACCACTGATGTATAGTAGCAGTAGTGTGTGCCATCTACAAGATGCACTGCAGGAACTCACCAAGACTCCTTAGACAGCACCTTCCAAACATAGGAACATAGGAATTAGGAGCAGCAGTAAGCAGATTCAGCCCTTTGAGCCTGCTTTGCCATTCAATCTGATCATGGCTGATCTCTTCCTGGTCTCAAATCCACCTCCCCACCTGTTCCCCATATCCTTCTTTTCCTTTATTTTATTAGAAATATGTTTACCTCCCTCTTGAAACCATTCAACGATTCAGACTCCTCCATGCCCATGACTGCTACCATCTAGAATTACAAGGGCAACAGATACAAGGGAACATCACCACCTGGAAATTCCTCTGCAAGTCACTCATCATGCTGACTTGGAATTTATCATCTTTTCTTCACCATCGCTAGGTCAAAATCCTGAAGTTCCCTCTCTAATAGCACTGTGGGTGTACCCAGACCACATGCACTGCAGCGGTTCAAGAAGGCCACTCACCACCACCTTCTCAAGGACAATAAGGGATGGGCAATAAATGCTGGCCTAGCCAGCAATGCCCACATCCCACAAATGACTTTTTAAAAAATCCCTCTATGGTCTCACCCCTCCCTATCTCTGCAGTATCCTGCAGCCCGACAACCTCCTTGAATTTTCTGTGCTGCTCCAATTCTGGCAATTGTGCACCTTGATATTTATCACATTGGGCATGACATATTTAACTGCCCAGCCCCAAGTTCTGGAATTCCTTCCCTCTGTCTATGAATTATGTTAGTAATGGCTAGCACTGCTGCCTCACAGTGCCAGGGACCTGAGTTTAATTCCGGCCTTGGGTAACTGTCTGTGTGGAGTTTGCACGTTGTCCCTGTGTTTGCATGGATTACCTCCTGGGTGCTCCGGTTTCCTCCCACACTCCAAAGTTACATTGATTTGCCATGGTATATTGTCCCTTAGTGTGAGGGGGATTAGCAGGGTAAAATATGTGGGGTTACGAGGATAGGGGCTGGATGGGATTGTTATTGGTGCAGGCTCGATGGGCTAAATGGCCTCTTTCTGCACTGTAGGATTTTATGATTCTGGAATAAGGGACCCTAAAGAAGTTCATCAAAATTTTTAGATAATTTTAAGAGTGCTATTATCTAAGAATCATGTGATTTAGCAACATAGGCTGTTCAAAGTTCTGGGTAAGAAGTTTAACAACACCAGGTTAAAATCCAACAGGTTTATTTGGTAGTAAATGCCACTAGCTTTCGGAGCGCTGCCCCTTCGTCAGGTGGAGTGGAGAAATGCAAAGTTCTGGCTGCCCGTCCACATTCAGGGCCTTGATTTAACCTCTTACCTCCAAGGCCTAATTCAGTCTTTTCCCCTGTAACCTACAGCAGGTGTGCGAGAGTAGGTAACTCCCAGGGTAATCTGATCAGATTCATGCTCTGACGGCAGTGAATTGAGAGCCCAGGGAATTAACAGCAGGATGAACGCTAAGCTAGGTGTGAGCTGAGGCCTAGGATCCCAAGCCTGATAGGGGAACGATTGCTTTGAGCCCCAGGGTAATGAATTGTCTGATTTCACAGCAAGTGTAAAAATCAGCTGTTCCTTGTGTCATTGCCTTCAACATTACATCTTTTATGTAGAATTATATAGTCTTACAGTACAAAACAGGCCGTTTGACCTCTACAGGTATTTATACTTCACACAAGTCCATCCCTCTACGTCTCGCTTTATTATCATAACCCTCTATTTCTTTCTCTCCTGCACTTACCCTTAAATACATCAATGTTATTTGCCTCAACTATTCCATGTGGTAGTGAGTTCCACATTCTAATCATTCTCTGGGTAAAGAAGTTTTCCTGAGCCCCCAATTGAATTTATTAATAACATTCTTGTAGTGATGGTTCCTAGTTTTGGTCTGCGCACAAGTGGAAACATTTGTTTAAATTCAGATCTTCCCTCCTCTCTGGGATATAGTGGCCTTCCCTCTGCCTCTTCCTCGAACTGGTAGAATCATACAGCATAGAAAGAGGCCATTCGGCCCATTGTGTCTGTGGCAGCTCTTTGAAAGAACTATTCAATTAGTCCCACTGTCCTGGAAAATCTTCCCTTTTAGGTATTTATCCAATTTTCAATTGTTGAACATTTGCTTCCATCCCCCTTTCAGCCAGTGCATTCGCTGTGCAAAAGGTAAGAGTCGAGGATATGGGCAGAACAGTCGCTGATTTCCCAAGCCCCAATAGATACAGCAGCTGCCCCACCTCGATAGGAAGTGGCTCACTTTGCACCTGGCTATGGTGTCAGTCGTAGTTCGGTGCAGAGTCAGAAGGTCAGGGATTCAGGTCTCCACTCAAAACCCTTTAGGAGATCATCTCAGCTGACACTAATGCAGTACTGAGAGAAAGATGCACCGTCAGTCGTGCTGTGTTTTAGATAAGATGTTAAACTGAGACCCCGTTTTTCATCTCAAGTGGCTGTGAAAGATCCCACTGCTGCCTTTCTTAAGAGATTCGTTTCAGCTAATCTCTTTGACCAAGCCTTTGGTCACCTGCCCTAAGATCCCCTTATCTGGCTTGGTGTCAAATTCTGTTCGTTAACACTCCTGGGAAGCGCTTTATGTTTTATCAAGGTAAAATGGCTATACAAATACAAGTTGATAATGTTGCATTAGTGCTTCCCCTGACCCATTGCACCTTCAGCAGGACAAGAATGTATTGTATTTCCTGTGAGGAGCTTCAAACAATGAGATAGACTCCCCCACTGGGAGAGGCTGATCAGTTTTTTTGAAACTCTGTTCCATCAAATTCCAATTGCAGCTTTAAGACAAGCTATTAAACTCAACGTTTACAGCCAAACCTGACAGACTGCAGGCTGTGTAAGGTGATTTACTTGTTTTTTAGTTTTGTATAATCCCTTTTAACTGGATGTAGCAATCTGCCCAACAAGATAGGAGCAGGGTCATTCGAGTTCATTCCAAGAAATATCTGCAAAAGGAATGCCCATGCCAATAAAAGATTAAATGTGCTTTATTAAACTGTAAATTATAACACACTGCAGCAGGGTACAGGCAGAGAGGAGAAGCACCATTAACTCTGGATTGTAACACACTGCACCACAATAGCATGAAAGGATGCCATTCAGATAATAAGCCAGCTCTTTAAAAGAGCTATCCAGTTAAACCTAGTTACTCCACTTTTTTCCTCATAGCCCTGCAAACCTTTACTTTTCAAGTATTTAGTCCTTCTCTTTTTGAAAGTTACAATTGAATCTACTTCCACTGTCCTCTTAAGGCAAATTAGACTGTTATATCGTTGACAAACTTGCTCCCCTTTACCTATCTGCATGTTATAAGTTGTGTTCTTTTATTGGACGATGGAAGTGCACTGGGCACGTGTTAGAGATGGAAAGTATCCTATTCTGTACCAAGTCCTGTTCGTTCACCTATGATCTGCTGTGCTTGCTGACCTGCATTGGCTTCTGGTCCAGCGACACCTCCATTTTAGAACATAGAACATAGAACAGTACAGCACAGAACAGGCCCTTCGGCCCACGATGTTGTACCGACCTTCATCTGAAACCAAGATCAAGCTATCCCACTCCCTACCATCCTGGTGTGCTCCATGTGCCTATCCAATAACCGCTTAAATGATCCTAAAGTGTCTGACTCCACTATCACTGCAGGCAGTCCATTCCACACCCCAACCACTCTCTGCGTGAAGAACCTACCTCTGATATCCTTCCTATATCTCCCACCATGAACCCTATAGTTATGCCCCCTTGTAATAGCTCCATCCACCCGAGGAAATAGTCTTTGAACGTTCACTCGATCTATCCCCTTCATCATTTTATAAACCTCTATTAAGTCTCCCCTCAATCTCCTCCGCTCCAGAGAGAACAGGCCCAGCTCCCTCAACCTTTCCTCATAAGACCGACACTCCAAACCAGGCAGCATCCTGGTAAATCTCCTCTGCACTCTTTCCAGCGCTTCCACATCCTTCTTAGACAGGCCAACTAGAGGTGAGGCTATATTGGATCTGGTGCTGGGAAATGAGCCAGACCAGGTGCTAGACTTGGAAGTTGGTGTGCATTTTGGTGATAGTGACCACAATTCGGTTACGTTCACCTTAGTGATGGAAAGGGATAGGCATGAACCTCGGGCCAGTGGTTTTAGCTGGGGGAAGGGTAATTATGAGGCTATTAGGAGAGAATTAGGAAACATAGGTTGGACTAGGAGATTACAGGGACTGGGAACGTCCGACATGTGGAGTTTTTTCAAGGAGCAGCTACTGCGAGTCTGTGATAGGTATGTCCCTGTCAGGCAAGGAGGAATTGGTAGGGCTAGGGAACCGTGGTGCACCAAAAAAGTTTCTTTGTTGGTTAAAAAGAAAAAGGAGGCTTATGTTCGGATGAGACGTGAGCACTCGGGTAGTGCACTAGAAAGCTTTAGATTGGCTAAGAGGGAGTTGAAGAGCGAGCTTAGAAGGGCTAAAAGGGGACATGAGAAGACTTTGGCGGATAGGGTTAAAGAGAATCCTAAGGCGTTCTATAGGTATGTCAAGAACAGAAGGTTGGTTAGGGCAAGTTTAGGGCCAGTTATAGATGGCAGAGGGAAGTTATGTGTGGAACCGGAGGAGATTGGTGAAGCATTGAACCAATATTTCTCTTCGGTGTTCACGCAAGGGGACATGAATATAGCTGAGGAGGACACTGGGTTGCAAGGGAGTAGAATAGACAGTATTACAGTTGATAAGGAGGATGTGCAGGATATTCTGGAGGGTCTGAAAATAGATAAATCCCCTGGTCCGGATGGGATTTATCCAAGGATTCTCTGGGAGGCAAGAGAAGTGATTGCAGAGCCTCTGGCTCTGATCTTCAGGTCGTCGTTGGCCTCTGGTATAGTACCAGAAGATTGGAGGTTAGCGAATGTTGTCCCATTGTTTAAGAAGGGGAACAGAGACTTCCCCGGGAATTATAGACCGGTGAGTCTCACTTCTGTTGTCGGCAAGATGTTGGAAAAAATTATAAGGGATAGGATTTATAGTTATTTGGAGAGTAATGAATTGATAGGTGATAGTCAGCATGGTTTTGTGGCAGGTAGGTCGTGCCTTACTAACCTTATTGAGTTTTTTGAGAAAGTGACCAAGGAGGTGGATGGGGGCAAGGCAGTGGACGTGGTATATATGGATTTTAGTAAGGCGTTTGATAAGGTTCACCATGGTAGGCTTCTGCAGAAAATGCAGATGTATGGGATTGGGGGTGATCTAGGAAATTGGATCAGGAATTGGCTAGCGGATAGGAAACAGAGGGTGGTGGTTGATAGTAAATATTCATCATGGAGTGCGGTTACAAGTGGTGTACCTCAGGGATCTGTTTTGGGGCCACTGCTGTTTGTAATATTTATTAATGATCTGGATGAGGGTATAGTTGGGTGGATTAGCAAATTTGCTGATGACACCAAAGTCGGTGGTGTGGTAGACAGTGAGGAAGGGTGTCGTAGTTTGCAGGAAGACTTAGACAGGTTGCAAAGTTGGGCCGAGAGGTGGCGGATGGAGTTTAATGCGGAGAAGTGTGAGGTAATTCACTTTGGTAGGAATAACAGATGTGTTGAGTATAGGGCTAACGGGAGGACTTTGAATAGTGTGGAGGAGCAGAGGGATCTAGGTGTATGTGTGCATAGATCCCTGAAAGTTGGGAATCAAGTAGATAAGGTTGTTAAGAAGGCATATGGTGTCTTGGCGTTTATTGGTAGGGGGATTGAATTTAGGAGTCGTAGCGTTATGTTGCAACTGTACACAACTCTGGTGCGGCCGCACTTGGAGTACTGTGTGCAGTTCTGGTCCCCACATTACAGGAAGGATGTGGAGGCTTTGGAGAGGGTGCAGAGGAGGTTTACCAGGATGTTGCCTGGTATGGAGGGGAGATCCTATGAGGAGAGGCTGAGGGATTTGGGATTGTTTTCGCTGGAAAGGCGGCGGCTAAGAGGGGATCTTATTGAAACATATAAGATGATTAGAGGTTTAGATAGGGTGGATAGTGATAGCCTTTTTCCTCTGATGGAGAAATCCAGCACGAGGGGGCATGGCTTTAAATTGAGGGGGGGTAGTTATAGAACCGATGTCAGGGGTAGGTTCTTTACCCAGAGGGTGGTGAGGGATTGGAATGCCCTGCCAGCATCAGTAGTAAATGCGCCTAGTTTGGGGGCGTTTAAGAGATCCGTGGATAGGTTCATGGACGAAAAGAAATTGGTTTAGGTTGGAGGGTCACAGTTTTTTTTTAACTGGTCGGTGCAACATCGTGGGCCGAAGGGCCTGTTCTGCGCTGTAATGTTCTATGTTCTATGTTCTATGTTCTATGTTCTTATAGTGAGGTGACCAGAACTGCACGCAATATTCCAAATGCGGTCTCACCAAGGTCCTGTACAGTTGCAGCATAACCCCACGGCTCTTAAACTCCAACCCCCTGTTAATAAAAGCTAACACACTATATGCCTTCTTCACAGCTCTATCCACTTGAGTGGCAACCTTTAGAGATCTGTGGATATGGACCCCAAGATCTCTCTGTTCCTCCACAGTCTTCAGAACCCTACCTTTGACCCTGTAATCCACATTTAAATTTGTCCTACCAAAATGAATCACTTCACATTTATCAGGGTTAAACTCCATTTGCCATTTTTCAGCCCAGCTTTGCATCCTATCTATGTCTCTTTGCAGCCTACAGCACCCCTCCACCTCATCCACTACTCCACCAATCTTGGTGTCATCAGCAAATTTACTGATCCACCCTTCAGCCCCCTCCTCTAAGTCATTAATAAAAATCACAAAGAGCAGAGGACCAAGCACCGATCCCTGCGGCACTCCGCTAGCAACCTGCCTCCAGTCCGAAAATTTTCCATCCACCACCACCCTCTGTCTTCGATCAGATAGCCAGTTACCTATCCAATCGGCCAACTTTCCCTCTATCCCACACCTCCTTACTTTCATCATAAGCCGACCATGGGGGACCTTATCAAACGCCTTACTAAAATCCATGTATATGACATCAACCGCCCTACCTTCATCAACACACCTAGTTACCTCCTCAAAAAATTCTATCAAATTTGTGAGGCACGATTTGCCCTTCACAAATCCGTGCTGACTATCCCGGATTAATCCGCATCTTTCTAAATGGTCGTAAATCCCATCCCTAAGGACCTTTTCCATCAATTTACCAACCACCGAAGTCAGACTAACCGGTCTATAATTACCAGGGTCATTTCTATTCCCTTTCTTAAACAGAGGAACAACATTTGCCACTCTCCAGTCCTCTGGCACCATCCCCGTGGACAGTGAGGACCCAAAGATCAAAGCCAAAGGCTCTGCAATCTCATCCCTCGCCTCCCAAAGAATCTTAGGATACATTTCATCAGGCCCAGGGGACTTATCGACCTTCAGTTTATTCAAAACTGCCAGTACATCCTCCCTCCGAACATCTATTTCCTCCAGCCTATTAGCCTGTAACACCTTCTCTTCCTGAAAAACATGGCCCCTCTCCTTGGTGAACACTGAAGAGAAGTATTCATTCATCACCTCGCCTATCTCTACTGATTCCATACACAAGTTCCCACCACTGTCCTTGACCGGCCCTAACCTCACCCTGGTCATTCTTTTATTCCTCACATAAGAGTAAAAAGCCTTGGGGTTTTCCTTGATCCGACCCGCCAAGGACTTCTCATGTCCCCTCCTAGCTCTCCTCAGCCCCTTTTTCAGCTCATTCCTTGCTAACTTGTAACCCTCAATCGAGCCATCTGAACCTTGTTTCCTCATCCCTACATAAGCTTCCCTCTTCCTTTTCACAAGACATTCCACCTCTTTTGTGAACCACGGTTCCCTCACTCGGCCATTTCCTCCCTGCCTGACAGGGACATACCTATCAAGGACACCCAGTATTTGTTCCTTGAAAAAGTTCCACTTTTCATCAGTGCCTTTCCCTGACAGTTTCTGTTCCCATCTTATGCCCCCTAATTCTTGCCTAATCGCATCATAATTACCTCTCCCCAAATTGTAAGCCTTGCCCTGCCGTCCGGCCCTATCCCTCTCCATTGCAATAACAAAAGACACCGAATTGTGGTCACTATCTCCAAAGTTCTCTCCCACAACCAAATCTAACACTTGGCCCGGTTCATGTCCCAGTACCAAATCCAATGTGGCCTCACCCCTTGTCGGCCTATCCACATATTGTGTCAGGAAACCCTCCTGCACACACTGCACAAAAAGTGCCCCATCCAAACTATTCGACCTACAATTTTAAAATTCTCATTCTTGTTCTGACTTCCCTTCATTAAAGTTAAAGTTAAAAGTTAAAGTTTATTTATTAGTCACAAGTAAGGCTTATATTAACACTGCAATGAAGTTACTGTGAAATTCCCAGCGCCTGTTCGGGTCAATGCACCTAACCAACACATCTTTCAGAATGGCTCACCTTCCCCACCTCTAATCTCCTCCGGTCCCACAACGCTCCGGGATATTTGCACTTCTCTTAATCTTGGCCTCTTGAGCATCCCTGATGTTAATTGTTCCCTCTGTGCCCTGTTTGAGAGCAGATTTCCACTCCATCTGACGAAGGAGCAGCGCTCCGAAAGCTAATGGCATTTGCTACCAAATAAACCTGTTGGACTTTAACCTGGTGTTGTTAAAACTCTTACTGTGTTAATTGTTCCACCAGTGTAGGCTGAATCTACAGTTCCCTGGGCTCAAAGCTCTGGAATTCTCTCCCTACTCCTCTCTGCCTCACTAACTTGCTTTTGTTTTATGACTTAAAACCTATCGCTTTGACCGACCTCTTTGGTCACCAGTCGCAAACTCTACCAGTCGCAATCTCTACTTACCTGGTTCGGTGTCAGATTTTATTCGGATACACTGCTGGCAAGTGACTTAGGACATTTTACTCTGTCAGTAGTGCTATATAAATGCAAATCCTCTTTGTTGTAAAGGGGAAAGAGGGATTGCTTGTTTAAGAGATTGCTTATTTAAGAATGTTGACAGCATGATGGGGCCCGTGAGGGGACAGTGACCCAGGAATGGATCTCTCCAGCTACAGCAGAGTTAAGCCCCTGCGACTAATGCGCTGCTGTTACCCTCCGAGTGGATTGAGCGGTTTAACAATTCAGACAAGTAGCTTATTAGTGCCCTTTGAACCCTTGACAAGGATTCCCAGAAGAGATAATCCTTTTTAATATCAGAGGTGGAGAAGTTGCTGTTGGAGTGTTGGACACTCCACGATGGGAGGGTGGAGAATCTAGCGGTTTGTTTGCTCACCAGGTCCAGTGCCTCCAGTGCTCCCTGTGATGTTGGTTGTTTTCTCTGTGTTCCTTGTTATCCTGTTTGATGTGAATGTTGTTGCAATTGGATCCCATGCTTGGCAACTCATTCCAGCTGCCCTCTAACATCCTTAGAGAACGGCAGTGGAAATGTAAATGATCATTGGCTGACCGTTAATAATTCAGCGTGTTTTTGGGCAAAGAGGATAGAAGAAAATTAATAAGTAAACAGTTGGAGGGAGCGAGACGGAGACATGAAATGCTCACAGAGCAACCAGACAGTCACGCAGAGAGACAGATGGCAGAATAGAGACACAGGCAGATAGAGACACAGTGGGGTAGAAATTGGTGTAAAACTGGATCAACAAGAGCCAGATTCAGGATCCAACTAGTTCACTCATGTCTCTCAGGGAAGGAAAGTTGCCATCCTCACCTGGCCTGTGCTAAAAGTGACTCCAGATCCACATCGCACTGAACTGCTCTCAGATTAAAGGACATTAATGACCAAATTGAGTTTCTACAACAATTACCAGCTTCACCATGAAACCATCTTTTTATTTCCCGATTATAAATTCTCAAACTGGGTGGGATTTGCATTCACGCTCTCTGAGTTATCAGCACAGTAACATAGCTATTACACTCCCTACTCTGAATTCACATACTTTGGGGCTGGCTTGAAGATGAAAATAGCATTGAATAAATAAGCATCATAGGAACAGGACAAGGCTCTTCAGCCCCTCCAGCCTATTCTGCCATTTAATGAGATCATGGCTCCTCCATTTGCCTTAGCACCATCTTTATCCTCCTGGATAGCAACATTTTTTTAAGAGGGAAGGACTTGCATTTATAGTGCGCCTTTCACAACCACCCGATGCCTCAAAGCGTTTACGTCCAATATGTAGTCACTATTGTAATGTTGGAAATGCAGCCAATTTGTGCACAGATGGCAATGTGATAATGACCAGATCAACTGTTTTAGTGATGTAGATTGAAAACTAAATATTGGCCAGGGCACTGACAATAACTCTCCTGCTCTCCTCAATACATTGCAAGGGGATATCTTACATCCACCTGAGCAACCAGATGAGGCTTCAGCTTAGTGTCTCAATCAAAAGACAGCACCCCTGACACTGCAGCGCTCCCTCAGTACTGCACTAGAGTGTCAGCCTTGATTTTTGTGCTCCCAGGTATCTGCTGCCCTTTTCCTACTAGGTATTAGTGGTCAGGGCTTTGGAAGGTGCTGTCCAAGGATCCTTGGTGAGTTCCATGAGGGAGTGAATGTTTGTGGAAGGGGTTCCAATCAAGCAGCCTGCTTCGTCCTGGATGGTGTTGAGCTTCTTGACTGTTGTTGGAGCTGCACCCATCCAGGCAAGTGGGGAGTATTCCATCACACTCCTGACTTGTGCCTTGTGGATGGTGGACAGGCTTTGGGAGTCAGGAACTAAGTTAGTCACAGCAGGATTCTTGGCCTCTGACCTGCTCTGATAGCCACAGTATTTATGTGGCTAGTCCAATTTAGTTTCTGGATGTTGATACTATTGTGAACGTGTATGTGAAAATGCATATTGCCATAGCAACTCGACTCCTTGAATTAACTGTAACACATCACCACAACCACACTTTATGTCAAGAATGATTTCCTATATTTCCTCCTGAATAGTTGTGTTCATAGAATCAGAGAATTGTTACAGTGCAGAAGGAGGCCATTTGGCCAATCGATTCAGCACCGACTCAGCATCTCGCTCAGGCCCGCCCTATCCCCATTACCCCGCACATCTATCATGCCCGAACCACCTAACCTGCACATCTTTGGACTGTGGGAGGAAACCAGAGCACCCGGAGGTAACCCACACAGACACGGGCAGAATGTGGAAAATGCACACAGACAGTGACCCAAGGCTGGAATTGAATGTGGGTCCCTAGCAGTGCTAACCACCGTGCCGCCCTTTTTATTCCCCTTTTCTAGACTCCCTTAGTTGCAGAAATAGCTTCTCCATCTATCCTATCATCTGCTTTCAAAATCCTAAAAATTTCAATCAAATCATCCTTTTACCTTCTGTGTTCTCTCTATAAAGAATAATGAAACAATAAATAGTCCTTTGATGGTACAGAACTTCGGGTATTGTTGGGAAAAAAAAGAAATGTGCTGTCGCATCTTTTTATCTTGCACTTGTCAGGACAGATTCAAGAATACCAAATTTCAAAGAGAGCAACAATTTATACTGCATGAGAAAAGCATGCTGCTGGTCTGGTAAATGGACTCTTGATTAGCCGAGGATTGCCATGAAGAATGGACCAGGCAATCATTATCTCACAAGCTTTTATTTAAATTCAAACCTGGCAAGTTGACTCCGATTACCATAAGACAGGAGCAGAATTAGGCCACTTGGCCCATCGAGTCTGCTCTGCCATTCAATCATGGCTGATATTTTTCTCATCCCCATTCTCCTGCCTTTTTCCCATAACTCCTGATCCCTTATTAATCAAGAACCTATCTATCATTAAAGACACTCTGACCTGGCCTCCACAGCCTTCTGCGGCAAAGAGTTCCACAGATTCACCACTCTCTGGCTGAAGAAATTCCTCCTCCATCTCTGTTTTAAATTATCGTCCCTTTAGCCTGAGGTTGTGCCCTCTCGTTCTAGTTTTTCCTACTAGTGGAAACATCCTCTCCATGTCCACTCTATCCAGGCCTCTCTGTATCCTGTAAGTTTCAATAAGATGCCCCCTCATCCTTCTAAACTCCAACGAGTACAGACCCAGAGTCCACAATCGTTCCTCATACAACAAGCTCTTCATTCCAGGGATCATTCTTGTGAACCTCCTCTGGACCCTTTCCAAGGCACATCCTTCCTTAGATATGGGGCCCATATCTACTCGAGGCATTGCAGTGGGAAATGCAGTAAGGCACATTTGTGCTGGTGTGATTCCATGCACATAGGACGTAAGTCCCAACAACTGGTCAGTTGTATCGAACAGCACATCCCTTCGGTTGTTTACAATAGGCAGAGAACTGACTGTACTCAAATATGCTGCATCTGTCATGCATTTGCCTACTCACTCAACTTGTCCAAATCACCCTGAAGGATCTCTGCATTCTTCTCACAGCTCACTCTCCAACCCAGTTTTGAGTCCTTAGTAGCTTGGCGATGGGGTCCGAATTGTATTCTCTGGATTACCAGGGCATTTAAATTGCATTTCAAGGATATTTTTCTAAGCTAGCAGAACAGTATGCCTGGCCCCGTATTACACAGGGAGAAGTTGGATGCAAGTTCACAGACTGCTTTCAGTACCTCCTCACAACGGTGGCACACTGGTTAGCATTGCTGCCTCACAGCGCCAGGGACCCAGGTTCAATTCCGGCCTCTGGTCACTGTCTGTGCGGAGTTTGCACGTTCTCCCCCCCCATGGTCTGCGTGGGTTTCCTCCGGGTGCTCCGGTTTCCTTCCACAGTGCAAAAGACGTGCTGGTTAGGGGGATTGGCCGTGCTAAATTCTCCCTCAGCGTACCCGAACAGGCGTCGGAGTGTGGCGACTTGGGAGATTTTCACAGTAACTTCATTGCACTGTTAATGTAAGCCTACTTGTGACACTAATAAATAAACTTTTTTAAAAACTGCACTGAGTGCAGGTGTGAGGCAGACCGGGGTGAGGAGGTCAACCCTTCCGTACCTGCCAGCAGTAGGTTGCGGAGAAGAGTTGGCAGAGATCTATGGCTCAGTGGGTATCACTCCCAGTTCTGAGTGCTGCGGACTGTTACTTCGAATCCTGCTTCAGAGACTTGAGCGCATAATCTAGACTGACACTGAGTATTGTGGTAGTGCTGCATTGTCAGTGGTGCAGCCTTTCAGATGAAACTTTAATCCAAAGATCTGTTTGCTCTCTCAGCTGGAGGTTAAAGAACTCTCCTGGCAATATTTTGAGCAAGAGCTGAGGAGTTCTCCCTGGTGTCATGACAAATGTTTATCCCTCCGCCATCTCTAAGCCAGTTAACCTGGCCATTATTGCATTGCTGTTTGTGACATTTTGCTGTGTGGAAACTGCCTGCTGCGATCGCTACATTGCTACAATAACTACAATTCAGAAAGTACTTCAGTGATTGTAAAGTGATTTGGGAGGTTATGAAAGGCGCATTAGAAATTGAATTCTCGACTTCTTCCTTCCTATTCTACTGCTATTTGGGGCTGGGAGGAGTGTTCTGTGGTGCACTGAGTGAACATGTGTCCTCGACTGATGTGTCGGATGTGGTGTGGGGGAAATGCTCTGTTAATGCTTCAAGGTTATGGAGTAGGCAGTAGTCTGAAGTGGAACTCTGCGCCAGATCATCTCGGACACAAACTAAATCCTATGGATTTACTGTATGTTCCAATTTAATAGCTGCCTTATTAACCCTCTGAGTCCTGTTTATATAATCCCATGAAATTAACCCTCTCAGTCCTGATCTATATCCCATGAACATTAACCCTTTCAGTCCTGTCTCTATATAGCCCATGAACATTAACCCTTTCAGTCCTGTCTCTATATATCCCATGAACATTAACCCTTTCAGTCCTGTCTCTATATAGCCCATGAACATTAATCCCCTCAGTCCTGATCTATATCCCATGAACATTAACCCTTTCAGTGCTGAACCTTTTCAATAATCATAGAAATCATAGAAACCCTACAGTACAGAAAGAGGCCATTCGGCCCATCGAGTCTGCACCGACCATAATCCCACCCAGGCCCTACCCCCATATCCCTACATATTTTACCCGCTAATCCCTCTAATCTACGCATCCCAGGACACTAAGGGGCAATTTTAGCATGGCCAATCAACCTAACCCGCACATCTTTGGACTGTGGGAGGAAACCGGAGCACCTGGAGGAAACCCACGCAGACACGAGGAGAATGTGCAAACTCCACACAGACAGTGAGCCAAGCTGAGAATCGAACCCAGGTCCCTGGAGCTGTGAAGCAGCAGTGCTAACCACTGTGCTACCATGCCGCCCGGTCCTGTCTATATAGACCGGATTGAAAGGGATAATGCATACAGAATACTTAGGCAAGGCATAGAGGGTTAATATTTATAGAATATACAGACAGAACTTGGATAGGGTTAATGCTTATAGAATACATAGACAGGACCATGAAGGTTATGATATAACCATGAGATTGTTCAGAAAAGAGCAATCAAATCCCTAAGGCTATACAGATCACTGCAGTCTGGCTACGATCGACCTGAGTCCTTCTTGGACAGCACGGTGGCACAGTGGTTAGTACTGCTGCCTCACAGCACCGGGGACTTGGGTTCGATTCTCAGCTTGGGTCACTGTGCGGAGTTTGCACATTCTTCCTGTGTTTGCGTGGGTTTCCTCCGGGTGCTCTGGTTTCCTCCCACAGTCTGAAAGACATGGTAGTTTGGTGCATTGGCCGTGCTAAATTCTTCCTCAGTGTACCCAAACAGGCGCTGGAGTGTGGCGAGTAGGGGATTTTCACAGCAACTTCATTGCAGTGTTAATGTAAGCCTACTGTGACACTAATAAATAAAGCATAAAGTGTAAAACTTTTGTGACATATTAGGAATGAAAGTTTATTACTTACAATGCACCTGGTCTCACCTTTCAGAAGTATCATGGAAATAGTGGCAGAAATATTGTGGAATCATGGAATATTCTAGCATAAAACAAACCACTTGGTCCCTCAAGACTTTACCTGTCTATTTTCTCCGCACAAAACCCTTTGTCTAATCCCACTTAGTGGCTCACTCTGAACCTTTTAATTTTCCTTCTCTTCAAGCAACTATCCAATCCTCTTTTAAAAGAACTATTCTCTCTGTTTCAACCCCCATTTAACTCTCCCTTTAATTATTCTAAATTTGTAACCCCACCTCATTCCATCTCAATGAATACTAAAAGCCATCTATTTAACTTCTCACCACCCATTGTGATCCTGAAGTCCATGAAGATCCTCTCGAGTCCATAGATCAGCTGTAGGACTGGTGTCAAACCTGACAAGTGATCCAGGGGCACTGTTGGAAGAAGAAGCGATGAGTTCAATCAAATCTGGTTAGTGTGAAGCTTTACAAATCACTGGTTTGGTCTCAAATGGAATATGGAGGAGAGGCAATGGTGTAGTGGTATTGTCACTGGACCAGGGACCCAGGGGGGACCCAGGTTCGAATCCCACGACAGCAGATGATGAAATTTGAGTTGAATTAAAAGTTTAATGATGACTTTTGATGACTAATGATGGAAATCTGCTGCCCTTGGCTGGTCTGGCTGACATGTGACTTCAGATCCACGGCAATGTGGTTGACTCTTAAATGCCCTCTGAAATGGCTGAGTGAGACACTTCAAGGACAATTAGGGATGGGCAATAAATGCTGGCCTAGCCAGTGACACCCACATCCCATGGGAGAATAAAAAAATATGGTATCCAATTCTGGGCAAAGCCACTTGAGATACAGAGTGGGATTTTACAACCTCGCTTGGTCGAGACTCGTAAAATTCTGCCCGAGGCCAATGAAGAATTCCGTTCTGCATAAAATTCTAGCCATTATGCTTTAGATGGAGTCAGAAAAGATTTAATAAATTAAACCCGACGATTACATGGATGAGGGACTTGAGTGAAATGGATAGATTGGAGAACCTGGTGTTATTTTCCCTCGAGAAAAGAAGATTGAGAGGGGATTTGGTAGAGTTATTCAAAAGCATAAAGGGCTTGGATAGAGTAGATAGGAAGAAACTGTTCCTATTGAACTTGGGTCAAAATCCAAAGGAAATCGAATTAAGGTAATTGGCAAAAGTGGCATGAAGAAAAGTCTTATTTTTTACAAATCAAGTGTTTTGGGTCTGGAAAGCACTGCCCACCAGTGTAGTGGGGGCAGGTACAGTTGTGGTTTTCAAAAGAGAATTGGCTGAACTGAAAGGGACAAAATTTGCAGGGGAATGGGCCGAACTAAATTATTCTTGAGGAAAGCTGGCTCAGGTTTGATGGGCAGAATAGCCTCCTTCTGTACTGTAATTGGGCTGTCAAGTGGCAAGTAACATTCATACCACACAAATGCCAGGCAATGACCATCTCCAACAACAGAGAATCTAACCATCTTCCCTTGACATTCAGTGGCATTATCATCACTGAATCCGCCCACTATCATCATCCTGGGAGTTACCATTGACCAGAAACTGAACTGGACGAGCCATGTAAATACTGTGGCTACAAGAGCAGGGCAGAGATTGGGAATTCTGTAGAGAGTAACTCGCCACCTGATTCCACATAACCTGTCCACATCCAGGAGTGTCATGGAATACTCTCCACTTGCCTGGATGAGTGCAACTCCAACAATACTCAAGAAACTTGACACCATCCAAGACGAAGCAGCCCACTTGATTAGCACCCGCTCCACCACAATAAACATTCACTTCCTCCACCAACCATATACAGTAGCAGCCGTGTGCACCATCTTCAAGATACACTGCAGCAACTCGCAGAGCTCCTTCCAAACCTATGACATCCGCTACCTAGAAGGACAGCAGATACCTGGGAACATCACTACCTGCAAGTTCACTCCAAGTCACACACCCTCCTGAGTTGGAAATATATCACCGTTTTGTCACTGTCACTGGGTTAAACTCCTGGAACACCCTTCTGAATAGCATTGAGGGTATACCTACACCACATGGACAGCAATGGTCCCAGAAGGCAGCTCACCACCACCATCTCCAGGATAATTAGAGATGAGCAAAAAATGATGGTCTAGCCAGCGGAGCCCACATCCCATAAACAAACAAAAAACTATTTTGTGATACTTTATTGTATTGAATAATAGTACAGGTTTAAGGGGCAGAATGGCCTCATGCTGTTTGTCTTCCCTTGCTAGTTAGACGCAATTTTTAAAAAAGTCACACTGCAAAACAAGTCCCTTCCCTCCTGGTAACATCTCCGTGAATCATGCTTTTCACCTTATAATGGGATTCTCAAAACTGTAGACAATACTCCACTTGTGGTCTAACTAATGTCTTGAGCATTATTCCCATCCTGTTGTTCTCTATGCATCTAGATACAAAACCACATGTTCCTTTTGCCTTTTTTTTATCATTTACTTGTGTGAATAACTTTTCTGACTTCACAGTACAACAAGTTTCTGCCTTGAGCAGTGTTGATAGGGTAAATACTGAGAAACTGTTTCCACTGGCAGGAGGGTCAGTTACCCAGAGGACAGATGTAAGGTCATTGGATAAAGAACTGGAAGGGAGGTGAGTTTTTTTTAACGCCATGAGATGTTACAATCTGGAATGCACGGCCTGAAATGGTGGTGGAAACGGATATAATAACTTTTATAAAGGCCAAAATTTCACGTCAACGGGATCTTCTGGTCCTGCCAATGGCGCATCCCCGCTGTTGACAGTGATGGGACCAGAAACCCCGGGTCAATGGTAGGCCGCTTCACAGTGGCGGGCATGGAAAATCCTGCCCAAAGAAACTGGATATGCAGTTGTAAAGGAATAAATTGCAGAGCTGTGGTGAAAGAGTAGGGGTGAGGAGGAAAGTCGGATAATTAGCATAACAAGCTGATACGGTTAGATGAAAAGGAGTGGGAGGAGGCTCACGTGGAGCATAGAATAATGGGATGAATGGTCTGTTTCTGTGCTGTAAGCTTATTGAAATTAGCTCTTTCAAAAAGTCAACACAGGCAGTTTGGGCTGAATGGTCTCACTTCTACTGTGTGATTCTGTGTTCAACTCTGAGCAGATGACGATGATGTTGTTCAAGTATAGGGAGTCTTTGATTTGATTTATTATTGTCACATGTATTGGTATATAGTGAAAAGTATTGTTTCTTGCGCGCTACACAGACAAAACATACCGTTCATAGAGAAGGAAATGAGAGAGTGCAGAATGTAGTGTCACAGTCATAGCTAGGGTGTAGAGAAAGATCAACTTAATGCAAGGTAAGTCCATTCAAAAGACTGACAGCAGCAGGGAAGAAGCTGTTCTTGAGTCGGTTGGTATGTGACCTCAGACTTTTGTATCTGTTTCCCGAAGGAAGAAGGTGGAAGAGAGAATGCCCGAGGTGCGTGGGGTCCTTAATTATGCTGGCTGTTTTTCCGAGGAAGCGGGAAGTGTAGACAGAGTCAATGGATGGGAGGCTGGTTTGCGTGATGGATTGGGCTACATTCACGACCTTTCGTAGTTCCTTGCGGTCTTGGGCAGAGCAGGAGCCATACCAAGCTGTGATATAACCAGAAAGAATGCTTTCTATGGTGCACCTGTAAAAGTTAATGTGAGTCGTAGCTGACATGCCAAATCCCCTTAGTCCTCTGAGAAAGTAGAGGCGTTGGTGGGCTTTCTTAACTATAGTGTCCACTATAGTGAGGATCCACTGCCTGGGATCCTCACTCTTCCTGTACCCAAATCCTTCCTGATGGACTCAGCAAAGAGTTCCATACAACACACAAACAGGACAGGAGAGAGAGGACAACCTGCCTGACTCCAGATTTAATTGGAAAGCTTTCTGATTCCCACCCTTTGATTAAAACTGCGCTACTGATATTTGTGTAGAGCAGTTGGATCCAATTGCGGATTCCCTCCCCAAACTCCGTTTTAGAGAGCACATCCATCATGTAGGTGTATGATATTCTGTCAAAGGCCTTCTGCTGGTCTAGGCTGAGGAGCAAATGTCCACACCCTGTCCCACACATCCCGGACACTTGTATCCCTGTGTAGCGCAAAGCTTCCTGCCGAGTACAGCATAGCCCTAGTCAGAGTGAGTCACCGACTCCAGAGCAGATATCTCTGCCTTTGGTGGCAATGTCTCCAGTTGTTGAATTCCTTCCCTAAACCTCTCCAATGGTCTATCTTAATCTGCTCCTTTATAGTGCTCCTTAAAACCCAACCTCCTCGACCAAGCTATTGGTCACCTGTGCTGTCATCTCCTTTTGTGGCTTAGTGTCTTATTCTGTTTGATAATCGCTCTTGTGAAGCACCTTAAGATCTTTTATACATTAAAGACAATATATACAAAATATATAACAATACATACAATATATAACAGTAACATACATGTAATTTTTATTGTATCCCTTATTACATTGTCAATCTGCTACAACATTTATCCATTTAAGCTTGTTTACGTTGTTCGGTGATAATTGATCTATTCCTCTGATACAAGCAGTATGAGCTAATCTTGTCAGAGTTTTTTGCTCTGCCCTTTATTTGGATGTGTTCAGTTTGGACTTGTGCTCTCTGACCATGCTCACAATTTAAATGATCAGCAGTGTATTTTACATTTATGTTAAAGTTTGAAACAGTTAACTTTTTAATCATTAGACTGAGTGTCACGCTGTGTCTCCAGGGGCGTTTCACCATAATTAAAATTACTGCAAGTATAGTTATTTAATATCTAGATTCTGCCCAAACAACTCTTAAAATTCGTGTGGGTGGTCAATTCTTGATTTGTATGTGCATATGCATCGGTGTGAGCATGTACATGTGTGTTAGCATGTGTGCCTATGTTTGAGTGTGTATGCACATGTAAGTATATATTTTTTAATTCTTTCATGGAATGTGGGTGGGCCAACATTTGTTGCTCACCCTAATTACCCTCGAACTTGCCAGGCCATTTCAGGGGGCAGTTAAGATTTGCATCAGTATTCACAAAGGAGAAGGATGTGCTGGTTGGTGAGTGTAGAAAGGAGGATGTTGACATTCTCGGACATGTTGAGATAAAAAGAGAGGAGGTATTGGAGGTTTTGAAAAACATTAAGGTGGACAAGTCCCAAGGGCCAGACAGGGTTTATCACAAAATACTGAGAGAGGCGAGGGAAGAAATTGCTGAGGCCTTGGCCAAAATCTTTGTATCCTCTTTAGCCACGGGCGAGGTACCAGAGGATTGGAGAGGAGCTAACATTGTTCCTCTGTTTAAGAAGGGCAGAAGAGACAATCTGGGAAATTACAGGCTTGTGAGCCTTACATCAGTGGTGGGGAAATAATTGGAGAAGATTCTTGGGGACAGGAAGAGAATAGGCTTATTAGCGATAGGACAACGATTTTGTGAAGGGGAAAAAGGAGGAGGTATTGGGGTTCTTGAGAAACATTAAGGTAGACAAGTCCGCAGGGCCTGATGGGATATACCCCAGAATACTGAGAGAGGCAAGGGAGGAAATTGCTGGGGCCTTGAGAGAAATCTTTGTATCCTCACTGGCTACAGGGGAGGTCCCTGCGGATTGGAGAATAGCCAATGTTGTTCCTTTGTTTAAGAAGGGTAGCAAGAATAATCCAGGTAATTACAGGTCAGTGTGCCTTACGTCAGTGGTAGGGAAATTATTGGAGAGGATTCTTCGAGACAGGATTTATTCCCACTTGGAAATAAGTGGATGTAATAGTGAGAGGCAACATGTTTTTGTGAAGGGGAGATCGTGTCTCACGAACTTGATCGAGTTTTTCGAGGAATGACAAAGATAATTAATGAGGGTAGGGCAACGGATGTTGTCTACATGGACTTCAGTAAGGCCTTTGACAAGCTCCCTCATGGCAGACTGGTGCAAAAGGTGAAGTCGTATGGGATCAGAGGTGAGCTGGCAAGGTGGATACAAAACTGGCTCGGTCAAAGAAGACAGAGGGTAGCAGTGGAAGGGTGCGTTTCTGAATGGAGGGGTGTGACAAGTGGTGTTCCTCAGGGATCAGAGCTGGGACCTTTGCTGTTTGTAATATATATAAATGCTTTGGAGGAAAATGTAACTGATTTGATTAAGAAGTTTGCGGATGACACAAAGGTTGGTGGATTTGCAGATAGCGATGAGGACCATCAGAGGATACAGCAGGATATAGATCGGTTGGAGACTTGGGCGGAGAGATGGCAGATGGAGTTTAATCCGGACAAATGTGAGGTAATGCATTTTGGAAGGTCTAATACAGATAGGAAATATGCAGTAAATGGCAGAACCCTTAAGAGTATTGATAGGCAAAGGGATCTGGGTGTACAGGTACACAGGTCACTGAAAGTGACAACGCACGTGGAGAAGGTAGTCAAGAAGGCATACAGCATGCTTGCCTTCATTGGCGGGGGCATTGAGTTTAGAAATTGGCAAGTCATGTTGCAGCTTTATAGAACCTTAGTTAGGCCGCACTTGGAATATAGTGTTCAATTCTGATCGCCACACTACCAGAAAGATGTGGAGGCTTTGGAAAGGGTACAGAAAAGATTTACCAGGATGTTGCCTGGTATGGAGGGCATTAGCTATGAGGAGAGGTTGGAGAAACGTGGTTTGTTCTCACTGGAACGATGGAGGTTGAGGGGGCGACCTGATAGAAGTCTACAAGATTATGAGGGGCATGGACAGAGTGGATAGTCAGAATCTTTTTCCCATGGTGGAAGAGTCAATTACTTGGGGGCATGGGTTTAAGGTGTGAGGGGCAAGGTTTAAAGGAGATGTATGAGGCAGATTTTTTATACAGAGGGTGGTGGGTGTCTGGAGCCCGCTGCCGGGGGAGGTGGTGGAAGCGGATACGGTAGTGGCTTTTAAGGGGTGTCTTGACAAATACATGAATAGGATGGGAATAGAGGGATATGGTCCCCGGAAGGGTAGGGGGTTTTAGTTCAGTCGGGCAGCATGGTCGGTGCAGGCTTGGAGGGCCGAAGGGCCTGTTCCTGTGCTGTAATTTTCTTTGTTCTTTGGGAGGTCGTGTCTCTCAAACTTGATTGAGTTCTTTGTGGAAATGACAAAAAAATTAACCAGGGCAGGGAAGTGGATGGTGTATACATGGACTTTAATAAAGCCTTCGATAAGGTTCCGCATGGCAGACTGACACAGAAGGTGAAGTCATATGGGATCCGAGATGAGCTGGTAAAATGGATACAAAACTGGCTTGGGCATAAAAGCCATGATGTGGAGATGCCAGCATTGGACTGGGGTGGGCATAGTAAGAAGTCTCACAACAGCAGGTTAAAATCCAACAGGTTTATTTGGAATTATGAACTCCCAGAGCGCTCCCGGAACTCCCATCACCTAATGAAGGAAAGCTTGTGAGTCCAAATAAACCTGTTGGACTTTAACCTGGTGTTGTGAGACTTCTTATTGGGCATAGAAAACGGAGAGTAGCAGTGGAAGGGTACTTTTCTAACTGGAGGTCTGTGACAAGCCGTGTTCCACAAAGATCAGTGCTGGGGCCTCTGTTGTTTGTAATATAGTAAGAGTTTTAACAACACCAGGTTAAAGTCCAACAGGTTTATTTGGTAGCAAATGCCATTAGCTTTCGGAGCGCTGCTCCTTCGTCAGATGGAGTGGATATCTGCTCTCAAACAGGGCATACAGAGACACAAAATCAAGTTACAGAATACTGATTAGAATGCGAATCTTTACAGCTATATTTAAAGATACAGACAATGTGAGTGGAGGGAGCATTAGGCACAGGTTACAGAAATGTGTATTGTCTCTGGTGAACAAGTCTATTGTTTGTAATATATACAAATGATTTGGAGGAAAATGTAGGTGATCTGATTAGTAAATTTGCAGATGATACAAAAATTGGGGGAGTAGCGGATAGTGAGGAAGATTGTCAGAGGATACAGCAGGATCTAAATCAGCTGGAGACCCGGGCCGAAAGATGGCAGATGGAATTTAACCCGGACAAATGTGAGGTGATGCGATTTGAAAAATCTACTGCAGAAGGAAAGTGTCCAGTAAATGGTAGAGCCCTTAGAAATATTAGCATACAGAGATATCTACGCGTGCAAATATACAGTTCCCTGGAGGTGGCAACTCGGGTGGACAAGGTGGTCAAGAAGACATTTGGCGTGCTGACCTTCATCGGTCAGGGCGTTGAGTATAGGAATTGGAAAATCATGTTGCAGCTGTATAAGACTTTGGTTAGGCCGCATTTGGAATTTTGTGTACAATTCTGGTCACCACACTACCGGAAGGATGTTGATGCATTGGGAAGAGTGCAGAAGAAATTTACCAGGATGTTGCCTGGTTTGGAGGTTATGGACTATGAAGAAAAGTTGAACAAACTTGGATTGTTTTCATTGGAGCACGGAGAATGAGGGGGAGCCTGATAGAGGTTTACAGGATTATGACAGGCCTTGGATAGAGTGGATAGTCAGAGTCTTTATCCCAGGGCCGAAGGGTCAATTACTCGGGGGCGTAGGTTGAAAGTGAGAGGGGGAAAGTTTAAAAGAAATGTAAGGGGCAAGTTTTTCACACAGAGGGTGGTGAATGCCTGGAACGCGCTGCCGGAGGAGGTGGTGGAAGCAGATTCTATAACCAAGTTCAAGAGGCATCTGGATAGATACATGACTAGGCAGGGAATAGAGGGATATGGACCACGTAGAGGCAAGAAAATATTAGATTAGAGAGGCATCTGTGTTGGCACAGACTTGGTGGGCCGAAGGACCTGTTCCTGTGTTCCTTGTTCTAGATTGTAAATAGCTAAGACCCCAGCGCTGATCTTTGCAGCACTCCACTGGTCACAGCCTGCCAACTTGGAAATGCCCCATTTTCTTGTCTATTACACAATTCCCAATCGATGCACCCCCAACTCCTACCCCTGTGAAAATCAGAACTCATCATCAAAGAGATAGCCAGAAGGGGAAGTTAATAATGGATAGGGTGAGGGGAGGGTGGGAAGGAGTCAGGAGAGATTAATTCTTTATAAATGGTCAATCACACTGACTGAATGATGAGATCCTGTCATGTTGAAACATAGTCAGTGCTCTCCATATCCTCCATCCCTTTGTCAGGCGGCTGCTGATTAATTTATTGAGGGATGTTAAATTTTTAAACTCTGTCAGCATTTTACCGATATTGTTGAGTGCCTTTCCATTGTCGATGAGCACAGAACCATATTGTCCCTGGCGCAGTGAGGCAGAGCTCGGATTCGGCAAAGAACAAAGAAAATTACAACACGGGAACAGGCCCTCCAGCCCTCCAAGCCTGCACTGACGATTTAACTAAAGCCCCCTACCATTCCGGGGACCATATCCCTCCATTCCCATCCTATTCATGTACTTATCAAGACGGCCTTTAAAAGTCACTATCATATCTGCTTCCACTACCTCCCCCGGCAGCGAGTTCCGGGCACCCACCACCCTCTTTGTAAAAAGACTTGCCTCGTACATCTCCTTTAAACCTTGCCCCTCGCACCTTAAACCTATGCCCCGAATAATTGACTCTTCTACTCTGGGGAAAAAGCTTCTGACTATCCACTCTATCCATGCCCCTCATAATCTTGTAGACTTCTATCAGGTCACCTCTCAACCTCCGTCGTTCCAGTGAGAACAAATCAAGTTTCTCCAACCTCTCGCCATGGCTAATGCCCTCCATAGTAAGAAGTTTAACAACACCAGGTTAAAGTCCACCAGGTTTATTTGGTAGCAAAAGCCACACAAGCTTTCGGAGCTCCAAGCCCCTTCTTCAGGTGAGTGGGAATTCTGTTCACAAACAGGGCATATAAAGACACAGACTCAATTTACATGAATAATGGTTGGAATGCGAATACTTACAGCTAATCAAGTCTTTAAGATACAAACAACGTGAATGGAGAGAGCATCAAGACAGGCTAAAAAGATGTGTATTGTCTCCAGACAAGACAGCCAATGAAACTCTGCAGGTCCAGGCAGGCTGTGGGGGTTACAAATAGTTTGACATGAACCCAATATCCCGGTTGAGGCCGTCCTCGTGTGTGCGGAACTTGGCTATCAGTTTCTGCTCAGCGATTCTGCGCCGTCGTGTGTCGTGAAGGCCGCCTTGGAGAACGCTTACCCGAATATCAGAGGCCGAATGCCCGTGACCGCTGAAGTGCTCCCCAACAGGAAGAGAACAGTCTTGCCTGGTGATTGTTGAGCGGTGTTCATTCATCCGTTGTCGCAGCGTCTGCATAGGTTCCCCAATGTACCATGCCTCAGGACATCCTTTCCTGCAGCGTATCAGGTAGACAACGTTGGCCGAGTTGCAAGAGTATGTACCGTGTGCCTGGTGGATGGTGTTCTCACATGAGATGATGGCATCTGTGTCGATGATCTGGCACGTCTTGCAGAGGTTGCTGTGGCAGGGTTGTGTGGTGTCGTGGTCACTGTTCTGAAGGCTGGGTAGTTTGGTTTGATGAAGGCAAGCATGTCATATGCCTTCTTGAATATCTTCTCCACCTGCGTTGCCACTTTCAGTGACCTGTGTACCTGTACACCCAGATCCCTCTGTCTATCAATGCTCTTAAGGGTTCTGCCATTTCCCCACTGTATTAGACCTTCCAAAATGCATTACCTCACATTTGTCCGGATTAAACTCCATCTGCCATTTCTCTGCCAAGTCTCCAACCGATCTACATCCTGCTGTATCCTCTGATGGTCCACATCGCTATCTATAATTCCACCAACCTTTGTGTTGTCCACAAAACTTACCAATCAAACCAGTTACATTTTCCTCCAGATCATTTATTTATATATATATATATATATATATATATATATATATATATAGCAGCAAAGGTCCCAGCACTGATCCCTGAGGAACGCCACTTGTCACAGCCCTCCATTCAGAAATGCACCCTTCCACTGCTACCCTCTGCCTTCTATGACCGAGCCAGTTCTGTATCCATCTTGTCAACTCACCTCTGATCCCGTGCGACTTCACCTTCTGTACCAGCCTGCCATGAGGGACCTTTTGTCGTCCAAGGCCTTACTGAAGTCCATGCAGACAACATCCAGTGCCCTACCAATTATCTTTGTCACTTCCTCGAAAAACACAATCAAGTTCATGAGACACGACCTTCCCTTCACAAAACCATGTAGCCACTCGCTAATATGTCCACTTATTTCCAAGTGGGAGTCAATCCTGTTTCAAAGAATCCTCTCCAATAATTTCCCTACCACTAACATAAGGCTCACCACCTGTAATTACCTGGATTATCCTTGCTACCCTTCTTAAATAAAGGAATAACATTGGCTATTCTCCAATCCTCTGGGACCTCCCCTGCAGTAAGAAGTCTCACAACACCAGGTTAAAGTCCAACAGGTTTATTTGGTAGCAAATACCATAAGCTTTCGAAGCAGTGCTCCTTCATCAGATGGAGTGGAAATCTGCTCTCAAACAGTGCAAACAGACAGAATCAAGTTGCAGAATACTGATTAGAATGCGAATCCTACAGCCAGCCAGGTCTTAAATGTACAGACAATGTGGGTGGAGGGAACATTAAACATAGGTTAAAGAGATGTGTATTGTCTCTAGACAGAACAGCTAGTGAAATTCTGCAAGTCCAGGAGGCAAGCTGTGGGGGTTACTGATAATGTGACATAAATCCAACATCCCGGTTTAGGCCGTCCTCATGTGTGCGGAACTTGGCTATCAGTTTCTGCTCAGCGACTCTGCGCTGTCGTGTGTCGTGAAGGCCGCCTTGGAGAACGCTTACCTGAAGATCCAAGGCTGAATGCCCGTGACTGCTGAAGTGCTCCCCCACAGGAAGAGAACAGTCTTGCCTGGTGATTGTCGAGCGGTGTTCATTCATCCGTTGTCGTAACGTCTGCATGGTTTCCCCAATGTACCATGCCTCGGGACATCCTTTCCTGCAGCGTATCAGGTAGACAACGTTGGCCGAGTTGCAAGAGTAGGTACCATGTACCTGGTAGATGGTGTTCTCACATGAGATGATGGCATCCGTGTCGATGATCCGGAACGTATTGCAGAGGTTGCTGTGGCAGGGTTGTGTGGTGTTGTGGTCACTGTTCTCCTGAAGGCTGGGTAGTCTTCAAACAAACAAACAAACTTGCCTTCAAACAACCACGCAACCTCAAACAGACCATTATCCGCAGCAAACTACCCAGCCTTCAGGAGAACAGTGACCACGACACCACACAACCCTGCCACAGCAACCTCTGCAAGACGTGCCGGATCATCGACACTGATGCCATCATCTCACGTGAGAACACCATCTACCAGGTACACGGTACCTACTCTTGCAACTCGGCCAACGTTGTCTACCTGATACGCTGCAGGAAAGGATGTCCCGAGGCATGGTACATTGGGGAAACCATGCAGACGCTGCGACAACGGATGAATGAACACCGCTCGACAATCACCAGGCAAGACTGTTCTCTTCCTGTTGGGGAGCACTTCAGCAGTCACGGGCATTCAGCCTCTGATCTTCAGGTAAGCGTTCTCCAAGGCGGCCTTCACAACACACGACAGCGCAGAGCCGCTGAGCAGAAACTGATAGCCAAGTTCCGCATACATGAGGACGGCCTAAACCGGGATGTTGGATTTATGTCACATTATCAGTAACCCCCACAGCTTGCCTCCTGGGCTTGTAGAATCTGTCTGGAGACAATACACATCTCTTTAACCTGTGTTGAATGCTCCCTTCACCCACATTATCTGTACCTTTAAGACCTGGCTGGCTGTAGAGATTTGCATTCTAATTAGTATTCTGTAACTTGATTTCTGTGTCTGTGCACTGTTGGAGAACAGATATCCACCCCATCTGACGAAGGAGCTGTGCTCCGAAAGCTTATGGTATTTGCTACCAAATAAACCTGTTGGACTTTAACCTGGTGTTGTGAGACTTCTTACTGTTCTGTCAAGAAGCCAATTTTGTATCCATTTAGCTACCTCACCCAGGATCCTGTGAGATTTAACCTTATGCAACAACATGTGGTACCTTGTCAAAGGCCTTGCTAAAGTCCATGTAGACAACATCAACTGCACTGCCCTCATCTACCTTCTTGGTTACCCCTTCAAAAAACGCAATCAAATTTGTAAGACATGATTTTCAGGCACCTCACCCGTGACTATCGATGATTCAAATATCTCGGCTAGGGGACCCACAATTTCCTCCCTAGCCTCCCACAATGTCCTGGGATACACTTCATCAGGTCCTGGGGATTTATCTACCTTGATGCGTTTTAAGACTTCCAGCACCTCCTTCTCTGTAATATGTGCACTCCTCAAGACATCACTATTTATTTCCCCAAGTTCCCAAACTTACTAATCATGATGGGGAAGGTGAAAGGATTTGGAGAAGGGGAGATGGATGGGGTCAGTATAAGAGGTTGGGGGAGGGGGTGGGGAAAGTGGAGGGGCGAAAGGAGCAGAGATGGTGGATGGGAAAAGGAATTAGATGGAGACCGGGGTTGGGGATGGGGAAGACAGAGGAGGATAATGCAGGGAGATAGGGAAAGGGAGGAGAATCAGAGCAACGCAGAACTGGAGGAGGATGGGGGATGGGATGAGAACAATGGAAAGGGGAGGAGAAGGTGAGGGAGTGGGGGAAGGTGAGGGGGTGAGGGAGTGGGGGAAGGTGAGGGAGTGGGGGAAGGTGAGGGAGTGGGGGAAGGTGAGGGGGAGGAGAAGGTGATGGAGTGGGGAATTTGATGGAGTGGGGGAAGGTGATGGAGTGGGGGAAGGTGGGGGAAGGTGATGGAGTGGGGGAAGGTGATGGAGTGGGGGAAGGTGGGGGAAGGTGATGGAGTGGGGGAAGGTGAGGGAGTGGGGGAAGGTGAGGGAGTGGGGGAAGGTGAGGGGGAGGAGAAGGTGAGGGAGTGGGGGAAGGGGAGGGGAGGAGAAGGTGAGGGGGAGGAGAAGGTGAGGGAGTGGGGGAAGGGGAGGGGTGGATGGCTGTTTGTGTCCCATTGTTGTAATAACGACATTTGAAATAGCTTGGTCAAAACTGACAGTTATTTATGCAACTTCCCCAGAGGCCGTTGAGAAATGGTCTGTTGAAATTTGAAAGATGGTAGATAGCTTATCTGCCCTCCCCACTTCTTCTGATTTCCTGCAGGAGCACAATAGTCCTTGGTCAAGCTGGCAGAGAATATTTTAATGTTCTGAGCTGTTCTCATCCCTGAATCAGAAGATTGTGGACCCACTCAAGATATGCGAGAGCGTATCCAGGCTGCCAAGTCCAGTGCCGTACTGAAGGAGCCTCTGACAGTGCAACGGTCCCACAATACCGCACTGGCTCAGGTTTCTAGAGTGGGATTTGGAACCATTTCTGACTTGGAGCCGAGAACATTACTAATTGACCCAGACTAATAGCGCAGTATCTCCAAGGGAAATAAAATGGGATTTGGGTGATATTTTGCATCCTAAACTCATAAGGAAAGATAGAATTGGCATTGATTTTTTACTTTTAGCATTTGAGATGTTCAAAATAATGAGTGGTCTAGACAGGGCTGAAAGGGAGAAACTGTTCCCATTGGTGGAAGGATTGAGAAGCAGAGATTTAAGATGATTGACAAAAGAAGAAACAGCGACATGAGGAGAAATGCACTGTCTGAGAGTGTGGTGGAGACAGATTCTCACAGCGAGTGGTTAGGATCTGGAATGCACTGTCTGAGAGTGTGGTGGAGACAGATTCTCACAGCGAGAGGTTAGGATCTGGAATGTACTGTCTGAGAGTGTGGTGGAGACAGATTCTCACAGCGAGAGGTTAGGATCTGGAATGCACTAAGAGTGTGGTGGTGGCAAGGTCAATTGAGGCTTTTAAGAAGGAATTGGATTATAATTTTTTAATTCTTTCATTGGATGTGGGCATCGCTGGCAAGACCAGCATTAGTTGCCCATCCTTAATTCCCTCAAAATGGGAATGTGAAGGGCTATGGAGAGAAGCAGGGGAGGAGCAATAGGTGAATTGCCCCTTTGAAGAGCTGGCACTGACTGATGGGCTGAATGGCCTCCTTTTGTGCTCTAACCATTCTGTGATTTTTGTGATACGGCGCCTATCCCAACCTCAGGATGTCTCAAAGTGCTTCACAGCCAATGGTGTACTTTTGACGTGTATTCACTGTTGTAATGTAAGGAACGTGGCAGCAGATTTACACACAGCAGGATCCCACAAACAACAATGATTGGATCATTTTTGTTAGTGATTCAGGAGACTGGGGGATATTCCTCTCTTATGAAATGGTATCGAGATCTGTTCAATTTCCCTGAGAGGAATGAGGGGCAGGGGAGTGAAGCATTTGTAAGTTTGGTTTGGCCTTGTTGTATTTTTATTCCCTTGTCGCAGGAGAAAGAGGAAGGGGGTGTTTTGCCAGCATGCAGGCAGCCTTGACATTCAGTGCATCAGCCCGGAGTGAGTGAGGAGCATGCTGAAGCAGCATGCAGTAGATAGTGAGTGGGTGGGATGGCAGGGTTTTGTGCAGACGTTTGTGGAACACTGCCCAGCCCAAAGCATTGTTCAGTGTTTCTACAAAAAAGGGAAGGGAACAGTGTTGTTGGAAGCTCCCTGAGGAACCCTAGAGCTGCAGGCATTTCATCTACATTGCTCAATTATTATCCTTTTAAAATAACAACATACACACACACACACGCACTCATTCTCTCACACGCACACACTCTCACTCTCTCACACGCACACACTCTCACTCGCTCACACACTCGCTCACACACTCGCTCACACACTCGCTCACACACTCGCTCACACACTCGCTCACACACTCGCTCACGTATACACTCACACAAACTCACTCACTCCGAGAGGAGAATACTGAGATACAAGCTATTGGACCAGACGGGATTGAGGTTCATAAGGAGGAGGTGTTAGCAATTCTGGAAAGTGTGAAAATAGATAAGTCCCCTGGGCCGGATGGGACCAAGACACCCTTACAGCCAGGGGCTCGGATGGAGAGCAATTTGTTGGATGTGTCCAGGAGAGTTTTTTGATACAGTATGTTGACAATCCAACCAGGGAGGGGGCCATACTAGACTTGGTATTGGGGCATAAGCTGGGCCAAGTGATCAATGTTTCAGTGGGGCAGCATTTTGGGCTTCGTGACTATAATTCCGTAAGATTTCGCTTCCAGGGTTAGTGGTCTATGTTGCATGTTATAGATTGCACACCCTTTTCAGTTTTCTAAAAAACCTTTTATTGATGTTTTGTTTGCACTTCAGTCCCATGCTCCTGATCTGCAGGCACCCGGAGCGGAGAAGGAGGAGGACCTCCTCGTGATCCGGGGCCTAGCAAGGTGTTCCATCTACAGGTCCAGGCAGCGGGCGATCGAGGGGGTCGTCCAACCTGACTGTCTCCCCTCTACCGCGGCTATATTAGCGGCCGGGTGTCCCTGGAGAGGGGGCATGTGGTGTCCGAGGGCACAGTTGATGCCTTCTGTGCTCGCTGGGCACCATAGGGACTGGGGTGCATTATTGACCCCTTTAATCACATTTTAATTTGGTGTTTTAAGTTTCCTTTCCACTTTGTCTTTTGTTTCGGGTGGTTCCCCTCCTTTTAGGGAGCTGCCCTTTTTTGAGTTGTCTCTGAGTTAGTTTGATTTTGTTCATTTGGTTGGACACCAAAAAATGTCCCCGATTCAGGGCCAATCCTGGAGCCTCTTGCTTTGTACTTAACCAGGCGTGTCAGTTCCTCTGGGACTCCGAGTGCAGACCGCTAACTAAAAGTGCTCTGTATGCTGTTGTCAGACTGGTAAATAAAGGGATTTTGGTGAAGGGACTTCTGCCTCCGAGGACTTACTACAATCTCAAAGCATCTTATAGCCAATGTAGTACTTCTGAATTATAGACAAAGAACAATACAGCACAGGAACAGGCCCTTCGGCCCTCCAAGCCTGCACCGATCATGTGTCCCTAACTAGATCATCCGTTTGTATCCCTCTATTCCCTGTCTGTTCACGTGGCTATCTAGATAAGTCTTAAATGATCCTAGCGTGTCTGCCTCAATCACCTTGCCTGGTAGTGCATTCCAGGCCCCCACCACCCACTGTGTAAAATACGTCCCCCGCATATCTGTATTGAACCTTGCCCCCTTGTGGCCATTGTTGTAATGTAGAAAACAGAACAGCTAATTTGAGCAAAACAAATTTCTACAAACAACAATGTGATAATATGTTTGTGTGATGCTGATTGAGGGATAAATATTTGGCAGGACTGAAATAAAGATTAAACAGAGTGTAAGAAATAAACTGGACGCATGGGAAGCTGTCACATTACAGGAAGACCGTGAGCGTGAAACTGCCTTGCATAGCGCCACATTGGGGCCAATGAGGTGGAGTTTGAGCGCTGAATGTTAGACACTGCCACTGGGTGAGTGATAGAGTGTGGTATATGGAACAAAATGAAAGGTGCACAGTCAGTATAAAATGTAATGTGGGGATGCATTTACTTACCTTGGCCGCCCACGTGAGGTCATTGTACTTTTCCCTGCACTGCTATCATGTCCTAGGGGCCAAACACTGGGCATCGCCCCCTTTAACAACAAGGTTCCAACTCACTTCTGAGACTGGTGTGTGAGGGATTCCAGTCCCCTTGGAAATGATTGCAAGTCTCCTGAATTCCACCTGGGGCACCTCCAAGGCAAAGTCAGTAAATCGGGCAGCATGTTCCTTGGTCTTGTGTGCCATCCTGCTTTATTTTCAATCCTCCAAAATGATTCTCCACCAGCCTTCAGTTCAGGAGTGCAGCCTCCCTTTAATGGGACATGCTGGCTGAAGAATGTGTTTCGAGAACATCGCTTCTTGATCCCCCTACTGAGTGTAAAGGCAGCCGAGCAGCATTAAGTGGAAGGAGGCAGCACAGGAGCCGCTTAACTCTCCAATCATGCAGAGGAGATGGGTACACAGAGTTAGCATGCTGCCCCAACTTCGATCTGACAGGTGCAGGCATCTTTTGAAGACAACCCTAGTGCCCAAAAACAAAATAGGGTAAACCAATTTACAGTCCCTAGATTTAATAGTGGAACAAAATGAAGAATAATGTACTAGAATCCCTGCAGTGCAGAAGCAGACCATTCAGCCAATTGGGTCTGCACCAACTCTCCAACGGAGCATTCCACCCAGACCCTATCCCCATAACCCCAGCTATTTACCCCACTAATACCCACCCCCGCCGTCAACCTACACATTTCGAGACACTAAGGGGCAGTTTAGCATGGCCAAAAAACCCTAAACTGCACGTCTTTCGCACTGTGGAGGAAACCGATGCACCCGGAGGAAACCCATGCAGACACGGGAGAATGTGCAGACTACACACAGACAGTGACCCAAGCCAGGAATCGAACCCAGGTCCCTGGTGCTGTGAGGCAGTTGTGCTAACCACTGTGCCACCATGCCGCCGAGAAAAAAATCCCAAGAGAAAGAACAAGCACAGATGCGATGGCCCAATGGCTTCCTCTAAGGTATAAGTTTCTAAGATTACTATCTTCATGTAAGGTTGTATCGAGTCATGACTTCAGAATTCCCTCCTGGGGCGGCACGGTGACACAGTGGTTAGCACTGCTGCTTCATAGTGCCTTGGGCCCGGGTTCGATTCCCGGCTTGGGTCACTGTCTGTGTGGAGTCTGCACATTCTCCCCGTGTCTGTGTGGGTTTCTTCCAGGTGCTCCGGTTTCCTCCCTCAGTCCGAAAGACATGCTTGTTCGGTGCATTGGCCGTGCTAAATTCCCCCTCCGTGTACCCGAACAGGTGCTGGAGTGTGGCGACTAGGGGATTTTCACAGTAACTTCATTGCAGTGTTAATGTAAGCCTACTTGTGACAATAAATAAATAAATGCTGACTGGCCAGTATAACCTAGTGATTTCCGCCTAGGAATATCAGACCTCAGCAAACTTCTCTGCATATCGTTGTCAGGTAAAGGGCCTGAGCACTGAACAAAGCAGGTGGAGACAATTTCAATAGGGGCCTGCAAAAGTGAAAACACGTTGCAAAGACAGGGATATGGGTCTAGGTGAATTACTCTCGCATTCAGCGAGCATGGACACCTTGGCTCAAATGGCCTCTTTTTGCACTGTAACATTTTGAAAGATTTAATGTTTGTGTGAAGCTGAGGCCAGACCAGGGCAGAGTGCATTGAAGCTGAGGTGTGAGAGTGAGAGTGACGGGATGTAACACATGCACATGCGCAAGTGTGTGTGCATGCATGTGTGTGTACGTGTGTTTGTATGTGCGTGAATTTGCACAGGTATGAGATATGTGGTGTGGGCTGTTTTTGAGTTTGGATATCTGTGTGGTTATGGGTGTGCAGGTGAGATGTGCATGGGTGAAAGTGTGTGGTATTTATGCTGTGTCTTTTACCCTGGTGACACAGTTTGTGATCTCCCCTGTGTTGTTATCATCAATACCAGGCAGTGTTTACTGGCTTCTCAAACACTCTTTGCACCTTGTCCATATTGGTGGTAGTCAGGAGAGATAAGGGCCCAGCTTTGGGATTTAGATATGGTGTAGCCAGTGTCTGGAATTGGGATTATCCAGCAGGAGGGTATGGGAAATGGATAGGCTGAAGTAAAGACTCCCATCGGCTAACTGCAGGGGGCAAGAGAGCCACCGCACCCTGATCTGGTCAGCTTTGATAACAGCCCTGCGATGGTTCATCAGTTAGGTCAGCCATGACCTTATTAAATGGCAGAGCAGGTGCGAAGGGCTGAATGGCCCTCCTGTTTCTTATGGGTTTATGGTCTGCCTCCAGTTTGTTGAGGAAACGGGTTGTGGGTTGTAGTCCTTTGGTTTTGTTGGAGGTGGTGAGAGGATCCTGTATCAGTCTCCAACCTCATCCACTGGCACAGTTGTTATGGAATTTGCTCATGGGTTTTGGGCATCGTTGGCAAGGCAATTATTTATTGCCCATCCCTAATTGAACTTTGAGATAGTGGTGGTGAGCTCTCTTCTTGAACTCCTGCCATCCTTCTGGTGATGCTACACCCAGAGTATATTAGAAAGGGAGTTCCAAGAAGAAATGGTGATGTAGTTCGGAGTCAGGATGGTGGGTGATTTGCAAAGGAGCTTACAGTTGGTGGTGTTGCCATGTGCCTGTTGTCCCTGTTCTGCTAGGTGTTAGAGATCGTGAGTTTGGAAGGTGCTGTGAAGGCCTGTGACTTTGGAAGGCTCATGAGGTTACAGATTGTGGTTGAGTACAATTCTGCTGCTGCTGATGGCCCCACAGGGCCTCATGGATGTTCAGTCTTGAACTGCTAGATCTGTTCTGAATCTATCCCATTTTGCACAGGAATGGTTCCACACAACAAAGGGTGTCCTCAAATATGGAGATGGGACTTTGTTTCCACAAGGACTGTGTGATGATCACCTCTACTGATACTGTCATGAACAGATAGGTCTGCAACAGGTAGATTGGTGGGGACGAGATCAAGTAGATTATCCCTTTGACAAAGGGTCATCTGGACTCTCAACATCAGCTCTTTTCTCTCCTTACAGATGCTGTCAGACCTGCTTAGATTTTCCAGCGTTTTCTCTTTCGGTTTCAGATTCCAGCATCTGCAGTCATTTGCTTTTGTCAAGTAGATTCTGTCTTGTTGGTTCCATAACCACCAGTCGCAGTCCAATCTAGCAGCTCTGTCCTTTAGCACACAGTAAGAAGTCTCACAACACCAGGTTAAAGTCCAACAGGTTTATTTGGTAACAAATACCATAAGCTTTCGGAGCAGAGCTCCTTCGACCACTATCTCAAAGTTCAATTAGGGATGGGCAATAAATAATTGCCGTGCCAACGATGCCCAAAACCCATGAACAAATTCCATGACAACTGTGCCAGCGGATGAGGTTGGAGACTGATACAGGATCCTCTCACCACCTCCAACAAAACCAAAGGACTACAACCTACAACCCGTTTCCTCAACAAACTGGAGGCAGACCATAAACCCATAAGAAACAGGAACAGGAGGGCCATTCAGCCCTGACGAAGGAGCTCTGCTCCGAAAGCTTATGGTATTTGTTACCAAATAAACCTGTTGGACTTTAACCTGGTGTTGTGAGACTTCTTACTGTGCTTACCCCAGTCCAACGCCGGCATCTCCACATCATGACTTTAGGACACAGCCAGCCGGATTTGTGGTGATACTACCAAGCCATTCTTGGTGATGGACATTTGAAGTCCCCCACCCAGAATACATTCTGTGCCACTGTCACCCTCAGTGCTTCCTCCAAGTGATGTTCAACATGGAGGAATACTGATTTATGAGCTGAAGGGGAACGTTAAGTGATAATCAGCAGGAGGTTTCCTTGCCCCATGTTTCACCTGATGCCACGAGACTTCATGGAGTCCAAAGTCGATGTTGAAGACTTCCAGCGCGACTCTCTCCCTGTGCACCACTGTACCACCACCTCTGGTTGGTTGGTGCTGTTGGTGGAACAGGACATGCCCAAGGATGATGCTGTCTGGTACATTGTAAGATGTGATTTAGTGAGTGTGACTATATTAGTTTGGTTAATGTGTGGGACAGCTCTCCCAATTCTGGCACAAGCCCCAAGATATGAGGAGGACTTTGCAGTGTCGGCCAAGTAAGTTTCATTTGTCATTTCCAGTTCCTATGTTGATGCCAGGTAGTCCGTCCAGTTTAATTCTTATTCAGCTTTTCATAGCGGTTTGTCTTGCTAGGCCATTTCAGAGACAATTAAGAGTCAGCCACCTTGCTATGGATCAGGAATCACATGTAGGCAGGATAAGGACGGCAGATTTCCTTCCTTGAACCAGATGGGTTTTTACATCTAGTTGTTTCATGATCACTGTTACTGTGACTAGCTTCTAATTTCAGGTTTATTAATGAATTGCATTTAAATTCCTCCAGTTGCAAGGTGGAATTTGATCTTGTGTCTCTGGATCATAGTCTGGGCTTCTGGATTACTAGTCCAATAACCTAATCAGTCCGATCCCCATCCCCCCTCACTGCACAGCTTTTCACAAAGCATTGGTGTTTCAGATAGTGTCTGGTTGTCCTAATGCTTTGACCAGGCTCTAATTTGGTGACTTTGGTTGGGGGTACTGGGTTATGACGATGCTTATCAGTCTGTGTCTGTCCTCAGGTCCGACACCGGATATCTGGGCAGGTGATGGTCCTCAAGATGAACAAGCTGCCGAGTAACCGTGCCAACATGCTACGTGAGGTGCAACTGATGAACCGGCTCTCGCACCCCAACATCCTACGGTAAGCCCTTTGCTGCTCATTTCTCCCTCTTTATCTCTCCACACTCCCTCTCTCTCACACAACATTTTGTAAAATCTACCTCTACGATCATGCCTTTTATTCTGAATCTGATTTGAAATGTTGGCATTGCTGGAAAGATCGGCATTTACTGCCCAAGTCAAGCTATCCTATAGGAGGTGATGGTGGGCCTTCCTGTTGAGTGTCTTGTAGGAATACCCACAGTGCTGCTCAGAGGAAGTTCCAGCATCTTGACTCAGCAACAAAGAAGAAATAACCACTATTTGCGAGATTTTCCCGGAAAGTGGCTAAGGCCAATGGCGGGCAGGTGTTGAAGCCACTGATGGCAATGGTGGCCTTCTCCACCCCTCAAGGATTGGGTCCCACATCATATTGCTGGCGGGATGTCCTCCGATCCACCCGCACCACCACAAATCTAGAAGCATGAGCTTTGGGATAATTTTAAAGGCTGCCCCACTGCACAGCAGGCAAACTAGTTAACCCAGTAACCACCCCCCCCACCCTCCGCCAACCCCCACTCCCACCGGCATCCCGTCAGGGACAGAAGAGAAGTATTGTGGGGCCTCAAATGGAAAGGGAAGAGCCCTCCTTCACTGGCTCCACTTCCCAACTGGCCTCCACCTCCCGCAGGTCTGTCCCCCCCACCCGCAGGTCTGTCCCCCCCACCCGCAGGTCTGTCCCCCCCACCCACAGGTCTGTCCCCCCCACCCACGCACCCATTGGGCCAAAACATCAAGCTTTCTTCCCGGAGTCTTCCTTTCTGTCCTCGCTGTGATTCCTCTTGACAATTAGCTTCATCCTGACTCTGGCATTGACAAGCGGGACTGCTTGCAGGTCCAACAGTGGTCACTGCTCCCGATGGCTCTGCTGGGATACAGAGCTGTCAGCCAATTCGATTAGCTAGTAACTCCCTCTAAGGCGGGTTTCCTTCAGTGAGGTGCAGGCGTTTCACCTGGAGCCAATAAATAGACACGTGACAGCTGACATCACTGGAGGTGCATTCCCTCTCAATTCTTCGGGCGATAGAATAAGAAATCGCATCACTCTTTAAACTTTGCCCAAAGACTAGCATTTACGTAGTGCTTTTCCTGACCACAGGGCATCCCAAAGTTTTATGTCGACCTGAAAGGGCTGATTGAGCCTAGGTTTAGTCTTGTCAATATGAATGAGACCTCTGACTGTGTAGCACTTCCTCACAGAGGTGTCTGCCTTGATTTCTGTACTCAAATCCTGGACTGGGACTTGAACCCATAAGCTCCTGACTGATGCAAGAGTGCTAGCCACCGAGCCACAGCTGACAAACTGCAGGGACATTCCCAACTCCATAACAATCTCTTGCTTCCGGGGAAAGGGAAGATAAATCCAATCAGCAAGGCTGAGGAAAAATCATGGGAGCAATGGAAGAAGATGAAAAGGGAGATGCAGAAAGATAGCACCTTTCACCAGCTTGGGACATTTCAAAACAGCTTGGAGATAATGAAGAACTTTTTAGTAGTGTATTGTGATGTGAGAAATATGACAGCCATCAAGCACAATCCCACAAGCAGTAAGTTTGCCAACTCACCAGATAATCTGTTGTTTAGTGATGCTGTTTGAGGATTAAACAGTGGCCAGAATACCAGGCAGAACTCCCCAGCTCTTCTTCGGAAATAGTGCTGAGGAAATCCTTTACAGCCACTGGGAGAGGGGGCAGGCAGAACACGACATCTCCGACAGTGTAGTGCTCCCTCAGTGCTGCATGGTCGGGATTTATGTGAGGACAAAGATGTTATATTCAACGAGTGTGGAGGGGCAGAGAGGGGCCTGAACTTCTTTGGAGTGGCAATCAGAGTTGGATTGCCCCTCTATTTCTACTTCTTACCTGAATTTTTTTTTGATCCTATCTCGCTAGATTTTCTGACTCAGGTTATGTGAGATCCGGCAGTGCAGCACATCCTTGGGGCCTAGCAACAAGGGGAGCTCAGTCAGATATAAGGAGGCCAGGCCCCCTTCTTTACAGCACAAGCAAATCTGGCAAAATACAGGTCCAGCCAAATTTAAAGGTCCTTGACAGGCCATGGAGAAAGTAAGTGGGTACGACTTAGGGGAGAGGGTCAAGTCGTGTTGTGCTCAGCGGGGAGAGGCCTCAGGCCTCGGGGGCATGGGATGGTTGGGCATTGAGCAGGGTGTGTTAGGACTCATGCTGGGGGTTGGGACTGGTTAGTCATGATTTTAGAAACTTGATGTCTGCGTCGATATGTAGTTAGGACAGTCCTGGGGGAGGGGAGATGTAGGTAGGCTCGGGCCTTGTCGGGGGGGGGGGTCAGGTCTCAGGGGCAGCATTCGGACCAGGCCTTGGAAGGGGTCCTCCAGTCAGATCGGGTTTTAGAGTAGGACTCCAGGGGTGCGTGTGGTGAAAGTCCGGTGTCAGGCCTTGGGAGGGAATCCAACGGTTGTTGCAGGGAGTGGGGGGAGGGGTGGTCCAATGGGGCTGTAGGGTATTCTGTGGCGGGGGGAGTCTTCGTGGATGTGGGGTGTCCTCTTTGGGGGTGTGGGCATTGTACTCAAGGGTTGGGCTCAGGTGTGTGGGAAGAGTTCTGTAGGGGGTCATTGTGAGTCTGTATATTAGTTGTTCAGAAGTTAGAAGAGGTTTTAATCCTCCTAACCTTTTCTTGGTAATGATTGATGTAATTTAAAAAAAAAATTCATTTGTGGGAAATGGGCGTCGCTGGCTGGGCCAGCATTTATTGCCCATCCCTAGTTGCCCTCAGAGGGCAGTTGAGAGTCAGCCACATTGCTGTGGCTCTGGAGTCACATGCAGGCCAGACCGGGTAAGGATGGCAGATTTCCTTCCTGAAAGGACATGAATGAATCAGATGGGTTTTTCCGACAATCGACAATGGTGTTGTGGTCATCTGTAGATTCTTAATTCCAGATATTTTTTATTGAATTCAAATTCCACCATCTGCCGTGGTGGAATTTGAACCAGGGTCCCAGTCCAATAGCAGAGTTTCTGGATTAATAGTCTGGTGATAATACCACTAGGCCATCGCCTCCCCCATATACTGTCAGAACCCATCCAAGGTTTGTGATTTAAATCATATTTCCAGGTGGTTCCCATGCAGGGCAACTGCCCAGGGGAAGTTTGTACTTCTGGACAATTACTGTGCAATCTTTACCCTGAAACCTCTGGGGGAATGCCCCAGTGCATGTTTGGGGTTCCCCCAGTTACACTGCCCTGGAGCTCGCAAGCTACAGCCCATAATTTTACACAGTAAGCTAGGATAGATTGGCAGTTTCGTTTGAAGGATACGATCCAGTTTCTCCCTTCACTATTTTGATAGAGATGTTAATATTTTGATCATTAGAGGGTCATTTGGTCTGATCTCACTGTGTTTATATGTCAAAACCATGGACAATACTTTCTACCTTTGTGTCCTCTTAGATCATGGGGCTCTGTGATATGGGCAGGCTTTATTTTGCCAGCCTGTAGTCCTCCTCTGTGGACTATTTGACAACATTGTGTTAGAGAGGGTTGGTCAAATTTTATATCAGAGCTGTGAGCGAGAACCTGGCTGTGAGTGTAATTAAATCCTCTTCACAGAGCTCCGATTTCCTGCTGTGATTTATAAAATTGACAAGTGTTTCAAATTTCCAGTCACATCAGCCCTCTCAGGACCTCCCTCTCCTCGGGTGCCGGATGTTTATGAGGGGTAGAACAGGTGTTGAATAAAGGATCTGCCGTGGTTTAGTGAGTAACCCTCTCGCCATGCATCAGAAGGTTCCGTCCACTTCAGCCCATAATTCCAACTGATATTCGCAGTGCAGTGATGAGGGGATGCTGCACTGTCAGGTGTGCGGTCTTAACCGAGACCCACTGTTCAAAGATCCTGTGGCAATATTTTCTAAGTAAGAAGTTTAACAACACCAGGTTAAAGTCCAACAGGTTTATTTGGTAGCAAAAAATTATACCTTTTTTTTTTGCTACCAAATAAACCTGTTGGACTTTAACCTGGTGTTGTTAAACTTCTTACTGTGTTTACCCCAGTCCAACGCCGGCATCTCCACAATATTTTCTAAGGGCAGGGGAGTTCTACCCAGTGTCCTGGTCAACATTTACACCTCAACCAACAACACAAAAGCAAAGTATTTGGTCATTGTCACGTTGCCGTTTGCGAGAGCTTGCTGTGCATAGTTTGGCCGATGCTTTTCCGACATTAAGACATGAGGAGAATAATTTTTACGCAGCGAGTGGTTAAGGTCTAGAATGCACTGCCTGAGTGTGTGCTGGAGGCAATTTCAATCTAGACTTTCAGAAGAGAACTGGATAATTATCTGAAGAGAAAATATTTACAGGACAGTGGTGATAAATGGGAGGTGGACTCTCTTGTAGAGAGTTGGCAAGGATGCAACGGCTGGATGGTCTCCTGTGCTGTAACTGTTCTATGAGTCTGTTCTATTCAAAGGTACTTAATTGACTGCAAAGCACTTTGGGATGCCCTGAGGTTGTGAAAGGTGCTACATAAATGCAAATCTTTCTTTGCTTAACATTTGCTCTTGGTAAATCAGGATGTCAGTCCCTTTGCAGGACACCGTAATCCTACATGCTGACCCTTTCCCTGCATTAAAAACTGCATACTGCCCCAGTCTAATCTTTCCCAAGCCTTCAAAATTGAAGAACCCCTCACCTGATCTCAGTCTCCATGTAGATTGAAAACACAAGCTCGGTTTGATTTGTCTTCTCTACTATTCTACATCTTTTCAGCCCTCACAATACATTGCGCCATGGGCCTTGGCTCACTGTTGTCTACACAGTGAGTAGCAGTACACAGCTCTCCACACTGAGAGAACGACAAGCATTTCTTATCCAGAGAAAGAGAGCAAAATCGGACGCAGTTTCAATTCCCACCAATGCTTCAGGGAACATCCCTCCACGATCAAAGGTCTTGTGGCTTAGTAGGTCGCAGTTCTCCACACCCTAGCTATGACTGGAACACTACATTCTGCACTCTCTCCTTTCCTTCTCTATGAACAGTATGTTTTGTCTGTATAGCGCGCAAGAAACAATACTTTTCACTGTATGTTAATACAGTGGAGCCCCGTTGTAACGCGCCCCGATTTAGCGTGAAATCGGATATGACGCGATGAATCATTGGACCTTTTTTTTGCTCTTTCTGGTTTAGTGATTTAGCGCGACCCCGATAACATTTTATGGACCCCAACCATCGCGTTACAACGGGGCTCCACTGTACATATGACAATAAATCAAATCAAATTTCTCTGCATTGAACTTCATCTGTCACTTAACTGCACATTTCACCATTCTGCCTGTGCCCTTTTGAAGTTTGACACTATTCTCTTCACAGTTCATAATGCTTCCAAGTTTTGCATTGTCCACAAATTCTAAAATTGTGTCCATTGCACCAATGTCCAGGTCAACAACATACATTAGAAAGAGCAGGGTGTCTGGTGGCATCGACTCCTGGAGAACTCCACTGCAAACCTTAGTTCCAAAAAACAATCTTTAACCAGTATACAAATCAAAACAAAGTGCTGGAAATACTCAGTTCATAACAACTGCTCTCCTTTTTATGTCACTCAGCTAGTTTTGGACCCATGTTGCTATTGTACAGTCTCTTTACTACACTGGGCGAAGCCCCATTCACCAAGTCTGCCCGCCCACCCCGGCAACTGTTCCCTCCCCTTTTGGCTTCACCAGCAAGATCTGGACTCCAGGACTTAGAACCTCAGGACTGCTTGTAGCCCCAATTAATCAGATTGGCCAGCAGCTTTCTGAGGTGGGTCTTCCTCTGAGTAAAGGAGAAAGTCCTATCTCCGGTCAGTTAATGTTCCTTGGAGGGTTTTGGCGGGGATGCGTTCCTCGCTGACTCTTCAGAAAGTGGAGCGGGGAATCCTGTCATGGTTACTTCACCTGATACTATCTTCCTATTCCAGATTTCCATTTAGACCAGTTCAGCAGATTACCTGAGTAGCAGGAGACAGGGTTGGGATAATTGGGCCGGTACTGTAATAGACAGAATCCCGGTTGAGGTCTCAACTATTCACCATAAATATTAATGATTTGCATGAGGGGATAGATAGAAAGCCATGCATCTGAGTTTGCTAATTCTGACATTGTAAGCTGTGTAGATGGAAATGGGTGCTTTTCTGGTTGGCAGTTGGTGACTAGTGGCGTGCCGCAGGGATCGGTGCTGGGGCCTCAACTGTTTACCATATACATAGACGATCTGGAGGAGGGGACCGAGTGTAAGGTAACAAAGTTTGCAGATGACGCAAAGATGAGTGGGAAAGCGAATTGCATGGAGGATGCGGAAAGTCTGCAGAGAGATTTGGATAGGCTAAGTGAGTGGGCGAGGATCTGGCAGATAGAGTATAACGTTGACAAGTGTGAGGTTATCCACTTTGGAAAGAATAATAGGACAATGGACTATTATTTAAATGGTGAAAAATTACAACATGCTACTGTGCAGAGGGACCTGGGGGTCCTTGTGCATGAATCGCAAAAACTCAGTTTGCAGGCGCAGCAGGTGATCAAGAAGGCAAATGGAATGTTGGCCTTTATCGCGAAGGGGATGGAGTATAAAAGCAGGGAGGTCTTGCTGCAACTGTACAGGGTACTGGTGAGGCCGCAACTAGAGTACTGTGTGCAATTTTGGTCCCCTTATTTGCGGAAGGATATATTGGCCTTGGAGGGAGTACAGAGAAGGTTCACCAGGTTGATACCGGAGATGAGGGGGTTGGCTTATGAGGAGAGATTGAGTAGATTGGGCCTGTACTCGTTGGAGTTTAGAAGGCTGAGGGGAGATCTTATAGAGACATATAAGATAATGAAGGGGCTAGACAGGGTAGAGGCAGAGAGATTCTTTCCACTTAGAAAGGAAACAAGAACTAGAAGACACAGCCTCAAAATAAGGGGGAGTCAGTTTAGGACAGAGTTGAGGAGGAACTTCTTCTCTGAGGGTAGTGAATCTCTGGAATTCTCTGTCCATTGAAGCAGTGGAGGCTCCCCCGTTGAATATGTTTAAGTCACAGGTAGATAGATTTCTGATCGATAAGGGAATTAAGGGTTATGGGGAGCGGGCGGGTAAGTGGAACTAAACCACTATCAGATCAGCCATGATCTTATTGAATGGCGGGGCAGGCTCGAGGGGCTAGATGGCCTACTCCTGCTCCTATTTCTTATGTTCTTATGTTCTTATGTTCTTAACTGCAACACCACAGAAAGATGTTGATGGATTAAGTGACTGGACAAAACTGAAGGAAATGCAATTTTTTTTTTATTCCTTCACAGACATGGGCATGACTGGCTCGCCCAGTATTTATTGCCCATTCCTGACTGCCTTCTTCAACTGATGAAGGAGCAGCACTCCGAAAGCTCATGTTACCAAATAAACCTGTTGGACTTTAACCTGGTGTTGTGAGAGTACTTACTGTCTCCAGAGATGATTGGGCTCAGGGGAGTGGGAGGGAAGCCGAGAGAATTTCAGAAATAATAATAATTAAACAATCATTCCCCCACCACCGACACATACAGCAGCCATCTATAAGGTGCACTGCAGCAATTCACCAAGGCTCCTTTGACAGCACCTTCCAAACCCACAACCACTACCATCCAGAAGGACAGGGGCAGCAGACATATGGGAACACCACCACCTAGAGGTTCCCTTCCAAACCACTCACCATCCTGATTTGGAAATATATTGCCATTCCTTCAGTGTCGCTGGGTCAAAATCCTGGAAGTCACTCCCTAACAGCACTCTGGGTGTACCTACACCACATGGGCTGCACCAGTTCAAGAAGGTTCATGTTTAATGAGAGAGGATTTGTGTAATAAGAGAGGATTAATTAGCAGCCTTGTGGTGCGAGATCCTTTGGGGAAGAATGACCACAGTATGGTAGAATTCTTCATTTAAGATGGAGAGTGACACCATTAAGTCTGAGACTTGGGTCCTGAACTTGAGGAAAGCTAACTTTGATGGTATGAGACATGCATTGGCGAGGATAAGTTGGCAAAGGATACTTGAGGGGTTGACAATGGATAGGCAATGGCAGACATTTAAAGAACACCAGGATGAGATCTGCCTTCACTAAGGAGGACACAAATAACCTTCCAGAAATACTAGCGGACAGAGGGTCTAGCATGAAGGAGAAACTAAAAGGAATCCTTATTGTCAGGAAGGAAAGCAAATTACTGCGGATGCTGGAATCTGAAACCAAAAGAGAAAATTCTGGAAAATCTCAGCAGGTCTGGCAGCATCTGGAGAGAAAAGAGCTGAGACAAAGGGCCACCTGGACTCTTTTCTCTCCTTATAGATGTTGCCAGACCTGCTGAGATTTTCCAGCATTTTCCCTTATTAGTCAGGAAATTATATTAGGGAGATTGCTAGGATTAAAACCCAATAAGTCCCCAGGACCTGATACTCTGCATCCCAGAGTACTCAAGGAAGTGGCTCTGGAAAGAGTGGATGCATTGGTGATCATTTTCCAGCATTCTATAGACTCTGGAAGAGTTCCAGTGGATTGGAGAGTAGCTAATGTAACCCCACTTTTTAAAAAAGGAGGGAGAGAGAAAACTGGTAATTATAGACTGGTTAGCCTGACATCGGTGGTGGGGAAAATGCTGGAGTCAATTATTAAGGATGCAACAACTGAGCATTTAGAAAGCGGTGATAGGATCAGTCCAAGTCAGCATGGATTCACTGAAGGGAAATCGTGCTTGACAAATCTTCTGGAATTGTTTAAGGATGTGACCAGCAGAGTGGACAAAGGTGAGCCAGTGGATGTTGTGTATCTGGACATTCAAAAGGCTTTTGACAAGGTCCCACACAAGAGATCAGTGAGCAAAGTTAAAGCTCATGGTATTAAGGGTAATGTATTGATGTGGATAGAGAACTGGTTGGCAGACAGGAAGCAGAGAGCGGGAATAAATGGGTCCTTTTCAGAATGGCAGGCAGTGACTAGTCGGGTACTGCAGGGTTCAGTGCTGGGACCCCAGCTATTCACAATATATACTAATGATTTGGACAAAGGAATTGAATGCAATATCTCCAAATTTGCAGATGACACTAAGCTGGGTGGCAGTGTGTGCTGTGAGGAGGATGCTAAGAGGCTGCAGGCTGACTTGGACAGGCTGGCTGAGTGGGAAAATACTTGGCAAATGCAATATATTGTGGATAGATGTGAGGTTACCCACTTTGGGCAAAAACAGGAAGGAAGATTATTATCTGAATGGTGGCAGTTTAGGAAAAGGGGAAGTGCAACATGACCTGGGTATCATGGTGGAACAGTCGCTGAAGGTTGGCATGTAGGTACAGCAGGTGGTGAGGAAAGCTAATGACATGCTGGCCGTCATAGCAAGAGGATTTGAGTAAAGGAGTAAAGATGTCTTGCTGCAGTTGTATGGGGCCTTGGTGAGGACACGCCTTAAGTATTGTGTGCAGTTTTGGTCTCCTAGTATGAGAAAGGACATGCTTGCTATTGAGGGAGTCCAGTTAAGGTTCACCAGACTGATTCCTGGAATGGCAGGACTGACATTTAAAGAGAGACTAGATTGGCTGGGCTTGTACTCATTGGAATTTAGAAGAATGAAAGGAGACCTCATAGAAACATAAATTCCTGATGGGACTGGACAGGCTAGATCCGGGAAGAATGTTGGGGAAGTCCAGAACTAGGGGTCACAGTCTAAGGGGTAAGCCATTCAGGATTGAGATGAGGAAGAACTTCTTCATTCAGAGAGTTGTGAATTTGTGGAATTCTCTACCACAAAGCTGTTGGGGCCAATTCGTTAGATATGTTCAAGAAAGAGTTCGATGTGGCCCTTGTAGCTAAAGGGATCAAGGGGTATGGAGAGAAAGTGGGAGTGGGATACTGAAAGTGCATGATCATATTGAATGGTGGTGTAGGCTCGACAGGCTGAATGGCCTACTTGTGCATCTATTTTCTATGTTTCTAAGGCAGCTGATCACCATCTTCTCAAAAGCAATCAATACTGAGTTGAGGAAGAACTTCTTCACAAATTAAGAAGGCAAATGGAATTTTGTCCTTTATTGCTAGAGGGATGGAGTTTAAAAATAGCGAGATTATGTTGCAGCTGTATCAGGTGCTGGTGAGGCCACACCTGGAGTACTGTGTACAGTTTTGGTCTCCTTACTTGAGAAAGGATATACTGGCACTGGAGGGGGTGCAGAGGAGATTCACTAGGTTGATTCCGGAGTTGAGAGGGTTGGCTTATGAGGAGAGACTGAGTAGACTGGGGCTATACTCATTGGAATTCAGAAGAATGAGGGGAGATCTTACAGAAATATATAAGATTATGAAGGGAATAGATAATATAGAAGCAAGGAAGTTGTTTCCACTGGTGGGTGAAACTAGAACTAGGGGGCATGGCCTCAAAATAACGGGAAGCAGATTTAGGACTGAGTTGAGGAGGAACTTCTTCACACAAAGGATTGTGAATCTGTGGAATTCCCTGCCCGGTGAAGCAGTTGAGGCTACCTCATTGAATGTTTTTAAGGCAAGGATAGATACATTTTTGAACAGTGAAGGAGTTAAGGGTTATGGTGAGCAGGCGGGTAAGTGGAGCTGAGTCCACGAAAAGATCAGTCATGATCTTATTGAATGGCGGAGTAGGCTCGAGGGATCAGATGGCCTACTCCTGCTCCTAGTTCTTATGAACAATAAATGCTGGTCTAGCGAGCAATAAATGCTGGTCTAGCCAGCAATGCCCACATCCCATGAATGAATAAATAAAGAGTGTAAGGTTTGATGAGGGATCTTCACTCAACACCTTCATCCATCAGTTCATTCACTGCTTGTCTCTCTTTATCTCCAGCACCTTCATGTTGTATTTACAGCACAGAAACAGATCATTCTGCCCAAATGTCCAACGCCTGTATTTATGCTTCACGAAAGTCTCCTCCCACTCTAATTCAACTCAGCCTATCATCATAACCTTTCCCCTCTCCCTCACAGGTTTGTCCATCTTCCTCAAAAATGCATCTGTACCATTTTTCTCAACCACTCGTTAGGGTGAAGTTGCACATCCTAACCACTCACTGGGCAAAGAGGTTTCTCTTCAATTCCCAATTCTACTTATTAGTGACTATTGCATGTGCATGACCCCTGGCTTCCCTCTTCCCACAACTGACAACATATTTTCAACATCTACTCTATCAAATACTTTCATAATCTTATAGACCTGCATCAGATCACTCTTTGCCCCCCTGCACCCCCCCCCCCCCCACCCCCAGCCTTCACAAAAGAGCCACAGACTGTTAAATTGTCCAGTTATAGCATCATCCCCATAAATGTTATTTTCACTTTCTCCAGATTTTTAGTATCATTTTTATGGTAGGGAGACCAGAACAGTTCACTGTATCTCTCGAGTGTAGCCTCGTCAAGGTTCTATACAGTGTGAATACAAATCTCTCTTTGAAATTTACCCCTTTAGAAATGAACCACATTTTTTGCATTTTTAAGAACATTCTGTTCTTATTTCAGACTCTTCATTCGAGAGAGAGGGAGAGCATTTTGTTCAGGGTCAATGTATCCATCCCCCTCCGAGTTTGAAACATGTCAAAGTTGTGCTGTTCTCACATGAGGTTATGCACCACTTGTCCATGGCATTGTCTGGCCAAATATTAATCGACAGTAGAGGTCATGGCCAATGTACGAGGCAGAGGCTGAATTCAAAACTAATCTACTAATGTTTCATTCAGCGAGTGGCCTATCTACAGGCTCAGTGGCGAGAGTGCAATGGCTGACACATCTTGAGAACATTTTGCTCTGTTATGACATAGCTGATTGGTGTGTGATTCTCTCTGCAGGTTTATGGGCGTCTGTGTTCATGAAGGCCAGTTACATGCTCTAACTGAGGTAAGTGTTACTGTTATTGGTGCAAGGCTTCGAGTAGCAGGTGGATCGGGTCTCCTCATAGGAACACATGAACACACTTGGTCATTCGTCCTGTTACAGAGGACGGGAGTCCATTTAGCTGCTCCTGCCTATTACACCATGACATTAGAACTTGGTTGGCGTCAACATTTAACTCCTTGAATCCAAATGCCCCTCCCATGCCCTGCTCCTGCCCACCTCCAGTCTTTTTCTTCCTCTTTGACTCCCTCATTGTCTTTCCATCCTCACTTTCTTTCTTCCCCTCTTTCTCGCCCCCTTCACCCTCTCTCTCTAGTTTCCCCCTCACCACTTTCTCCTTACTCTTTCTCTCCCTCCCACTCTCTCCTTCCCCTCCCTAAAGGAAAAAACAATTCGGACCAGTATTCTTGTTTCCTGATTTTACTGGTATTCCATTTTAAAGTAGACAAGACCAGTTAAGGCCAGTGTTTCTTATTTCAGAAAATATGTCAAGAGTCTCAAAGGGAACAAGTTGAGTTCAGACTCGCTTGTTGAACAAGTGTGTCCCTGCCTAACTATGTCAGGAGACCACAGAAATACATACAGTTACACAAGAGTTACACAGGCCCAAATAATACCTGCAAGGCCGAGAGAGAGAGCTTTGGGAAGGGAAGCAGGTTTGCATTTTGAACCTGGAAGAAAATCTCCTGCTCCCCGCTAGCCCACAAGCAGTGCTAGAAAGGCATTTGACCTAATGGATCTGGCCCCTCCTGCCTCCCTTAAGTGGCTGCATTCACCATTAATTGTAATATTCTGGTTAATATGGAGGCATGCAGCCCTATTAAAATATTTTAGTAAAAGATCACATTGATCTCTGAAGAACAGGCCACTGTTTTTTTCCTTCTGTGTTCTCCCTCCCTTCCAAAACACTTTCTTCTGACTCTGTTCTCTCTCCCTCTTCTCTCTTCTCCCTCTCTCCTTTCTCCTTCTCTCTTCTCCCCCTTCCTCATCTTCCCACTCCTTCCCCCTCTCCTGTCCTCCTCTTCTCCCTCTATATATACCACTCTCTCTTCCCACAACCCCAATCTCTTCATCCTATCTCTCTCCCTTCCCTGAGATGAGGATTTGTCTGTGGAACATTAGTTATTGGGGACTCCATAGTTAGGGGGATAGATAGGAGATTCTGTGGGAACGAGAGGGACTTGTGTGTTGCCTCACAGGTGCCAGGGTCCGTGATATGTCGGATCGTGTTTTCGGGATTCTTAAGGGGGAGTTATATTCACAACATGTGATAATTCTTCTCAGAAATACCTCACCAATTCTTTCACTGAGTGTGGTGAGGCTGTCGAATTTGTCGCAAGGGTTGTTGTTTTAAACGGAAACTATATGTCAGCATTCGAGATTAAATTGGAGGGATGACTGAAGTGCAAACGGTTGAGGGAGGTATGGCAACAGAGTGGATAAATGTAATCGGGGCGGTTTACTAGTGGAGGATAAATGCCGACATGGTGGTTGGGTTGAATGGCCGGTTTCAGTTTTGTACGATGTGCATGTTCCCACAACTGCAAAGAAAATATGTCAAGAGTCTCAAAGGGAACAAGTTGAGTTCAGACTCGCTTGTTGAACAAGTGTGGCCCTGCCTAACTATGTCAGGAGACCACAGAAATACATAAAGTTACACAAGAGTTACACAGGCCCAAATAATATCTGCAAGGCCGAGAGAGAGAGCTTTGGGAAGGGAAGCAGGTTTGCGTTTTGAACCTGGAAGAAAATCTCCTGCTCCTCCCTAGCCCACAAGCAGTGCTAGAAAGGCATTTGACCTAATGGATCTGGCCCCTCCTGCCTCCCTTAAGTGGCTGCATTCACCATTAATTGTAATATTCTGGTTAATATGGAGGCATGCAGCCCTATTAAAATATTTTAGTAAAAGATCACATTGATCAGGGATGTCTTGATGCACCTGTACAGGGCATTGGTGAGGCCGCAGCTGGAATACTGTGTGCAGTATTGGTCCCCTTATATGAGGAAGGATATATTGGCATTGGAGGGAGTGCAGAGAAGGTTCACCAGGTTGATACCGGAGATGAGGGGTTTGGATTATGAGGAGAGGCTGAGGAGATTGGGTTTGTACTCGTTGGAGTTTAGAAGGATGAGGGGGGATCTTATGGAGACTTATAAGATAATGCGGGGGCTGGATAGGGTGGAGGCGGAGAGATTCTTTCCACTTAGTAAGGAAGTTAAAACTAGAGGACACAGCCTCAAAATAAAGGGGGGTCGGTTTAAGACAGAGTTGAGGAGGAACTTCTTCTCCCAGAGGGTGGTGAATCTCTGGAATTCTCTGCCCACTGAGGTGGTGGAGGCTACCTCGCTGAATATGTTTAAAGCGCGGATGGATGGATTCCTGATCGGTAAGGGAATTAAGGGTTATGGGGATCAGGCGGGTAAGTGGTACTGATCCACGTCAGATCAGCCATGATCTTATTGAATGGCGGGGCAGGCTCGAGGGGCTAGATGGCCTACTCCTGCTCCTATTTCTTATGTTCTTATGTTCTTATCTCTGAAGAACAGGCTAGCTGCTTAAACATAATGTCGTTAAAACTGGGGGTTACCACTTCTAAAATTTTTACCATCACCTTACCTGCAGAGCCCTCCCACATACACACGCCTGCCTCTTTCTGTCCATCTTTCGGAGTGAAAATTTGCCCCACAGAATTTATAGCACACAACCAGGCCATTCAGCCCATCAGGTCAATGTTAATGTGATTGCTTCACAAATCTCCCAATTGACATCTCACCATCTCTCCATAAGCAGTGCTGGGAAGATACTTACCTTCTGATCCTATCTCCCCGGTGTTTTTCTGGAGCTTCCCCTGATGCTATTTGCCTCAAACACTCCTTGGCACAGCGAGTTCCACATTCTAACTCCTCTGTGCAAAAAAGTTTCTCCCGAATTCCTGACTGGATTTATTAGTGACTATCTTCTATTTAGGTCACCTAGTTCTGATCTCCTCCACTAAGGGAAACATCTTCTCCACGTCTATTCTATTGAAACTTTTCATAATCTTAAAGACAATCAGGTCACCTCTTGGTCTTTTATCAAGAGAAGAGTCACTCTTTATCCTTTGCGTTATGGTACTATTCTTGTGGATTTATTTTGTACTTTTTCCAATGCCTTCTAAATTCTTTTTATAATATGCACTGTAGACCTGTGCACCGAAACTCCAAGTCTAGTATAACCTAGATGTTTTAATAGCTTATCAAAACTTCTTGACCAGTATTTTAAACAAGCTTAGCATAACCTCTCTGTCTGTGCTGGCAAAGAGGGCTGCCAGACAAGAGGTATTCAGTGGAAATGAATGGCACGGAGCCAACTCAGACAATCCAAGTCAAAATACAGCCTACAAAAGCTGGATTAGATACAGAGGTAAAGGAACATTGTTTGCACAGTGGGAGAAAGATTTAAGCATTTTGCACTTTGTCTGTTTCATCCTCATTGATTGGTTCTAATCTCACTTGCCTCTGTGTAAAAGAGAGAAATCCATGGGAGTGTTTGATGGGACAGTGTTAGAGGGAGCCTTACTTTCTTGATTTGATTTGATTTATTATTGTCACATGTATTAACATACAGTGAAAAGTATTGTTTCTTGCATGCTTTACAGACAAAGCATACCGTTCATAGAGAAGGAAACGAGAGAGTGCAGAATGTAGTGTTACAGTCATAGCTAGGGTGTAGAGAAAGATCAACTTAATGCAAGGTAGGTCCATTCAAAAGTCTGACAGCAGCAGGGAAGAAGCTGTTCTTGAGTCGGTTGGTATGTGACCTCAGACTTTTGTATCTTTTTCCTGAAGGAAGAAGGTGGAAGAGAGAATGTCCGGGGTGCGTGGGATCCTTAATTATGCTGGCCGCTTTGCCGAGGCAGCGGGAAGTATAGACAGAGTCAATGGATGGGAGGCTGGTTTGCGTGATGGATTGGGCTACATTCACGACCTTTTGTAGTTCCTTGCGGTCTTGGGCAGAGCAAGAGCCATACCAAGCTGTGATACAACCAGAAAGAATGCTTTCTATGGTGCCTCTGTAAACGTTGGTGAGACTCGTCGCTGACATGCCGAAGTTCCTTAGTCTTCTGAGAAAATAAAGGTGTTGGTGGGTTTTCTTAACTATAGTGTCGGCATGGGGGACCAGGACAGGTTGTTGGTGATCTGGACACCTAAAAACTTGAAGGTTGAGGGTGTGGTTGAGATTGGATAGTGAGGTTCTATAGGGGTTGAGGGGAGAGGTTGGGATTGGATAGTGAGATTCTATAGGGGTTGAGGGAAGAGGTTGGGATTGGATGGTGAAGTTCTATAGGGGTTGAGGGGGGGAAGGTTAGGATTGGATAGTGAGATTCTATAGGGGTTGAGGGGAGAGGTTGGGTTTGGATAGTGAGGTTCTATAGGGGTTGAGGGGGGGAAGGTTGGGATTGGATAGTGAGATTCTATAGGGGTTGAGGGAAGAGGTTGGGATTGGATGGTGAAGTTCTATAGGGGTTGAGGGGGGGGAAGGTTGGGATTGGATAGTGAGATTCTATAGGGGTTGAGGGGAGAGGTTGGGATTGGATAGTGAGGTTCTATAAGGGTTGAGGAGAGGTTGGGATTGGATAGTGAGATTCTATAGGGGTTGAGGGGAGAGGTTGGGATTGGATAGTGAGATTCTATAGGGGTTGAGGGGAGAGGTTGGGATTGGATAGTGAGATTCTATAGGGGTTGAGGAGAGGTTGGGATTGGATAGTGAGATTCTATAGGGGTTGAGGGGAGAGGTTGGGATTGGATAGTGAGGTTCTATAGGGGTTGAGGGGAGAGGTTGGGATTGGATAGTGAGGTTCTATAGGTGTTGAAGGGAGAGGTTGGGATTGGAGAGTGAGGTTCTATAAGGGTTGAGGAGAGGCTGGGATTGGATAGTGAGTTTCTATAGGGGTTGAGGGGGGGAAGGTTGGGATTGGATAGTGAGGTTCTATAAGGGTTGAGGGGAGGTTGGGATTGGATAGTGAGATTCTATAGGGGTTGAGGGGAGAGGTTGGGATTGGATAGTGAGATTCTATAGGGGTTGAGGGGGGGAAGGTTGGGATTGGATAGTGAATTTCTATAGGGGTTGAGGGGAGAGGCTGGGATTGGATAGTGAGTTTCTATAGGGGTTGAGGGGAGAGGCTGGGATTGGATAGTGAGTTTCTATAGGGGTTGAGGGGAGAGGCTGGGATTGGATAGTGAGGTTCTATATGGATTGAGAAGAGTGGAATGGACACAACTTGTCTGGGAGCTTGAATGCAGACTGATTGGACTGAGTGACCAACTCTTTCTATGACTGGTGGCTAGTAAGAACCTCTGGGAAAAGAATGCCCCTCTCCTCTGAAAGAGGGTAAATAGGGGCTAGTTGGTGAAGCGCAGGAGGAATTAATCATCAAAATACTGAGTTGCCAAGGTGGGAATCACAACTGGGTGAAATTAAGCTCCTCTGCAAATTCTCAGGCTGAAATTCCACAACAGGATGTTCAGGAGCAGCAGACTTCCCATTTAACTGGAATCTTGACAAACATGCAAGTGATTTACTGAGCCTGTCTGGAAACGGGTTTTGAATGACTCACCGAGTCATGAGCCAACAGTAACAGGTCCCAGCAACTCCCAGAACAAGGTCCTGAAAAGGCAATCTCGAGAGAGAGAATCTGCTGGAACGTTGGGTTGGAGTTACTTTCACTCTTTGCCATCTCTCTAAAGCTGCCAAGCCTTTTACCAAAAACAAATCCACTGCCTCTCCGGTGGCCCCACCTATCAGTGCAAAACTATTTTACTCTACAGAAAATAACTTGCAATTATATAAAACCTTTAATCTAGTAAAACATCCCAAGGGGCTTCACAAGAGCGACAGACAAAGATTTAACAGTAAGTCTCACACAGAGATTATTTGATTTAAATTATTATTTTCACATGTATTGGGATACAGTGAAAAGTATTGTTTCTTGTGCGCTATGCAGACATAGCATACCATTCATAGGGTACATAGGGGTGAAGGAAAGGAGTGGGTGCAGAATAAAGAAAGATCAACTTAATATGAAGTAGGTCCATTCAAAAGTCTGATGGCATCAGGGAAGAAACTGTTTTTGAGTTGGTTGGTACGTGATCTCAGACGTTTGTGTCTTTTTCCTGAGGGAAAAAGGTGAAAGAGAATGTCCGGGGTGCGTGGGGTCCTTAATTATGCTGGCTGCTTTGCCAAGGCAGCGGGAAGTGTAGACAGAGTCAATGGATGAGAGGCTGCTTTGCGTGATGGATTGGACTTTGTTCACAACCCTTTGTAGTTTCTTGGTAGGTGATAGAAAAATTTGGTCAAAGAGATAGGTTTCCAGGAGCACCTCAAAACCTAAGGAGGAGGTAAAGGGGCGCAGAGGTTCGGGGTGAGATTTCAGGAACTCCTGCCCAAGGAGCTAAATGCACGGCCACTAATGATGGAGTGAATAAAATCATGGATACTTAAAAAGGCAGAATTGGAAGAGTGCAGAGATTTTCAACGGTTGCAAGGCTGGATGAGATTACAGAGATAGGGTGAGGGGCAAGGCCATGGAAGGATCTGAACACAGGATGGGCTGGAGGAGCTTTGCCTGATCCAGATTCTTGCTGAAAAATCACATGCACGTTATTCTGGAAGGAATTCCTGGGGTGAGTGAAAGTGATTCCTCTCCTCTAAGATCTCTCCTCTGAGACATGATGGGACATTAATCTGAGGCCCTGTCTGCTCTCTCAGTTGGATGATCCCAGGGCGACTATTGGAAGAGGAGTTCTGCCCAATCCCCTGGCCAACTGTGAAAGGTCCAATCTATCTCAAGATTCCAGCCCAAAGACAAATTTAAGGGGTAATATATTTATAGAAGGTTCTTAGGACCTGAGATCATGTGCTTAATTGGACTTAGTGATATTAGCAGATTAGCAATTTTCTTTTTAAACTGCTTGATTAAATCCAAAGCTCTCCTTCCTAGGAATAGTAAATATAGTCAGCAATGCAGAATAAAGGCAACATCAGGAATAGAGTGAGAGAACACAAGGATAAGTGGGGTAAGTGGAGAATTGGTAGGTGAATAGAACAAATGGAAACTACAGGAGAAATCTGGCAAAGAATTGAAAATGAGAATGAGATCAGGAGGAAAACAAGAAGCACCATGAGCAAGTTGTGGCCTGTGCACTTTGAAACAGTGCCGTGGGATCTTTCCCATGCAGCCGAGAAGGCAAACTGGGCTTCATTTCAACATCTCATCTGAAAGACAGTGCAGCATCCCCTCAGTTGTGCCAGCCTACATTCTGCGTTCCAGTCTCTGGAGTAAGACTTGAATCCACAATCTTTCAACTCGGAAATCTTTCAACTAGTGTTAACAACCGAGCGATACAACAGCTTGATAAAGGAGCTTCATGGGTTAATGAGCATGGGTAATGCAGCATGTGCCAGAGATAGAGAGAAAGAAAGAACAGCATTTTTTTAACAGAAAAACATGTCGAACAAATACCCTGAGCTGAACGGGACCACCAGCTGGTATAGGAGTAATGGTATTCTCGTAAGCGATTGATCCTTCAAACCTACAACCTTCTGACTCAGAGTGCGACCCACTGAGCCATGATTAATACCTAAAGAGAGAGTGAGTGAGTCACTGATGCAGTTGTTAGTGGTGGGAGAAGAGGGGAAGATAGAGAGAGTGAGTGATGAGGGATACTAATTGCTGGGGGTGGGGGGGAGGTGTGGTTGGGCAGTAGCCTGTGTGTGTGTGAGGAGAGATGGAGAGTGTGCTGCTGCGGGCTTTGGCATGCTTCAAATGCTTTCACTGAACCTGCAGTACGTATGGAGCCAAGAGCACTAAATTCACACAAATAAAGCTGCACATGGAGGCAGGAGAATGCAGGTTGATGACAATCTCCTCAGTCTCAGGTGCTGAGTGACTCTTACAGTAAGGGATAAGCCAGGGGCTGTGTTGTCTAGCAACAGACAGCTCAGTAGGAATTTGCTTTACTTGTTCCAGCCTGACAAATAGCTCTGACCCCAGTCAGCGTGAAATAATAAACATGGAGGCAAAATAACCTTTCACTTTTCAGGGACCAAGCTGGATTTTAAACATTACAGTCAGCTTTCTAAATCACCGACTTTTCACACGATGCTCCATTCTCCCCACACACCTCAGTAATTCTTCTGGGAATTCCATTTTCATTAATGTTTGGGATATTTGTATTGGGAATCGAAGAAATCCCATTTTAATCAGTCAGTCCCAGTTACACAGACAGGTACAGCACAAGGTCAGATACAGAGTAAAGCTCCCTCTACACTGTCCCCATCAAACACTCCCAGGACAGATACAGCATGGGGTCAGATACAGAGTAAAGCTCCCTCGACACTGTCCCCATCAAACACTCCCAGGACAGGTACAGCACGGGGTTAGATACAGATACACCGAGATAACAAGGACACCTATGTCAGGCTCCTATTTATTGACTACAGCTCAGCCTTCAACACCATTATTCCCACGAAACGCATCTCCAAACTCCGTGGCCTGGGCCTCGGCACCTCCCTCTGTGATTGGATCCTGAACTTCCTAATTCACAGACCATAATCAGTAAGGATAGGCAACAACACCTCCTCCACAATCATCCTCAAAACCGGTGCCCCACAAGGTTGTGTTTTCAGCCCCCTACTATACCCCTTATACACCTATAACTGTGTGGCCAAATTCCCCTCCAATTCGATTTTCAAGTTTGCTGACGACACCACTGTAGTGGGTCGGATCTCAAACCATGATGAGACAGAGTACAGGAATGAGATAAAGAATCTGGTGAAATAATCTCTCCCTCAATGTCAACAAAACGAAGGAGATTGTCATCAACTTCGGGAAGCATAAAGAAGAACATGCCCCTGTCTACATCAATGGGGTTGAAGTAGAAAGGGTTGAGAGATTCAAGTTTTTAGGTGTCCAGATCACCAACAACCTGTCCTGGTCCCCCCATGCCGACCGTATAGTCAAGAAAGCCCACCAACGCCTCTACTTTCTCAGAAGACTAAGGAAATTTGGCATGTTCAGCTACGACTCTCACCAACCTTTACAGATGCACCATAGAAAGCATTCTTTCTGGTTGTATCACAGCTTGGTATGGCTCCTGCTCTGCCCAAAACCGCAAGGAACTACAAAAGGTTGTGAGTGTAGCTCAGTCCATCACACAAACCAGCCTCCCATCCATTGATTCTGTCTACACTTCCCGCTGCCTCGGCGAAGCAGTCAGCATAATTAAGGACCCCCACGCACCCCGGACATTCTTCCACCTTCTTCCGTCAGGAAAAAGATACAAAAATCTGAAGTCACGCACCAACCGACTCAAGTACAGCTTCTTCCTTACTGCTGTCAGACTTTTGAATGGACTTACCTTGCATTAAGTTGATATTTCTCTACACCCTAGCTATGACTGTAACACTACATTCTGCACTCTCTCGTTTCCTTCCTATGAAGGGTATGCTTTGTCTGTATAGCGCGCAATAAATAATACTTTTCACTGTATGTTAATACATGTGCAATAATAAATCAAATCAAACCCCTATTGAACCTCACTATCCAATCCTAACCTCTCCCCTCAACCCCTATTGAACCTCGCTATGGAAGGTATTTTGAGAGACAAGATCTACAGGCATTTAGAGAGGCAAGTGTTGATTAGAGACAGTCAGCATGGCTTTGTGAGTGGAAAATCATGTCTCACAAATTTGATTGTGTTTTTTGAAGGGGTAACCAAGAAGGTAGATGAGGGCAGAGAAGTTGATGTTGTCTACATGGACTTTAGCAAGGCCTTTGACAAGGTACTGCACTGCATGGTAGGTTATTGCATAAAGTTAAATCTCACGGGATCCAGGGTGAGGTATTTAATGGATACAAAATTGGCTTCTTGACAGAAGCCAGAGGGTGGTTGTAGAGAGTTGTTTTTCTAACTGGAGGCCTGTGACCAGCGGTGTGCCTCAGGAATCACTGCTGGGTCCACTGTTATTTGCCATTTACATTAATGATTTGGATGAGAATATAGGAGGCATGGTTAGTAAGTTTGCAGATGACACCAAGACTGGTGACGTAGTGGGCAGTGAAGAAAGTTATCTCCGATTGCAATGGGATCTTGATCAATTGGGCCAATGGGCTGACGAATGGCAGATGGAGTTTAATTTGGACAAATGTGAGGTAATGCATTTTGGTAGATTGAACCAGGGCAGGAGTTAGTCAGTTAATGGTAGGGCGTTGGGGAGAGTTACAGAACAAAGAGATCTAGGGGTACATGTTCATAGCTCCTTGAAAGTGGAGTCACAGGTGGACAAAGTGGTGAAGAAGGCATTTGGCATGCTTGGTTTTATCGGTCAGAACATTGAATACAGGAGTTGGAATGTCTTGTTGAAGTCATACAAGACATTGGTAAGGCCACACTTGGAATACTGTGTGCAATTCTGGTCACCCTATTATAGAAAGGATATTATTAAACCAGAAAGAGTGCAGAAAAGATTTACTAGGATGCTTTTGGGACTTGATGGATTGAGTTATAAGGAGAGGCTGGATCGACTGGGACTTTTTTCCCTGGAGCGTAGGAGGCTGAGGGGTGACCTTATGGAGTTCTATAAAATAATGAGGGGCATAGACAAGATAGATAGTCAATATCTTTTCCCAATGGTAGGGGAGTCTAAAACTAGAGGGCATAGGTTTAAGGTGAGATGGGAGCGATACAAAAGTGTCCAGAGGGGCAATTTTTTCACAGAGGGTGGTGGGTATCTGGAACAAGCTGCCAGAGGCAGTAGTAGAGGCAGGTACAATTCTGTCTTTTAAAAAGCATTCAGATAGTTTACATGGGTAAGATGAGTATAGAGGGATATGGGCCAAATGTGGGCAATTGGGATTAGCTTAGGGGTTTAAAAAAAAGAGCGTCATGGAGAAGTTGGGCCGAAGGGCCTGTTTCCATGCTGTAAACCTCTGTGACCTCTGTCCAATCCCAACCTCTCCCCTCAACACCTATAGAGCCTCACTATTCAATCCCAACTTCTCCCTTCAACCCCTATAGAACCTCACTATCCAATCCCAACCTCTCCCCTCAACCCCAATAGAACCTCACCATCCAATTCCAATCTATTTTTCTTTCCCCCTATATGCTTTACATGCCTAATCCCTACCTCTCCATCCAGCCCATCTATTGTCAGATCCTGGTCTACTTTAGTATCTAGTTGTAGCCCTTCCTCCCTGCTCCCTATTCAGTTACCTATCATGTTGACCCCTCCTCCTGGCTCCCAGCCATATTGCTGTTATATCCTAATCCAGCACCAGTTCATAAGAACATGAGAAATAGAAGCAGAAGGAGGCCATTCAACCCATTGAGCCTGCTCCACCATATAATAAGATCATAATTTATTGACCATTGCCTTAAGTCTACATTTCTACCTTCCCCCCCCCCCATAACCCTTGACTGCCTTGTTGATCAAAAGTCTGTCAAAATCAGCCTTGAATATAGCCAATGACCCAGCCATCACTGCTCGCTGTGGAAGAGAATTCAAAAGACTAATAACTCTGAGAAGAAATTTCTCATCTTCATTTTAAATGGGAGACCCCTTATTTCTAAACTGTGCCTCCTAGTTCTTTATTCCTCTGTGAAAGGAAACGTCTCTCAGCTTCCACTCTGTCAAGCCTCGATTTCAATAAGATCACTCCTGCCTTCTTAATTCCAATGAGTATAGGCCCAAACCACTCAACCTTTCCTCATAAGACAACTCCTTCATTTATTTCCCTTGAGTGTCTATCAAATTTCCTTTGAAGTCATTGAGATCTATGATAACAAAAAGACTTAACAAAAAGATTTAACAAGGTAAGTGTGAGGTAACACACTTGGGGAAGGCTAATAAGGTAAAGGATTACACTATGAATGGTAGGACCCTGGAAAGTACTGAAGATCAGAGGGACCTTGGAGTACATGTCCACAGATCAGTGAAGGTGGTATGGCAGGTAGATAAGGTGGTTAAGAAGGCATATGGGGTACTTGCCCTTACCAGCCAAGGCATAGAATACAAGGGCAGGGAGGTCAATATAGAACTGTATAAACACTGTTGAGGCCACAGCTGGCATACTGTGTGTTGTTCTTGTCACCACATTGAAAGAAGGGTGTGATTGCACTGGAGAGGGGCAGAGGAGATTCACCAGGATATTGCCTGGGTGGGAGGGTCTGAGCTATGAGGAGAGATTGGATAGGCTGGGGCTGATTTCCTTGGAGCAGTGAAGGTTGGGAGGGGACCTGATAGAGGTGTACAAGATTATGAGGGGCAGAGATAGGGTGGATAGGAAGACACTTTTTCATTAGTAGAGGGGTCAATAGCCAGGGGGCAGAGATTTAAAGTAAGAGGTAGAAAGTTAAGAGGGGAGTTTGAGGAGAAACATTTTCATTCCAAAGTGGGAGTTTGGAACTCACTGTCTGAAACGGTTGTTGAGTCAGAAACTCTCATACCATTTAAGGACTATTTAGAAATTCACTTGTGCTGCTATAGCCGGGGCTGTGGGCCAAGTGCTGGACAATGGGATTAGTGTGGCCAGATTTTTGTTGACCAGCATGGACATGATGGGCCAAATGGACTTCTTCTGTGCTATAAGCATCTATGTTCAGGAGGATTTTTAGCATGTTCCCAGTGAGGAAGGAGGTGTTTCTGGATCTGGGGAATGAGGTGAGACAGTGGATTAAGTGTCCGTTGGGGAACTTTAGAGAACAGTGACCATAGTATTATAAGGTTTAGGTTAACTATGGAAAAGGGCAAGGAGCAATTCAGAATAAAATTACTAAATTGGTGGAGGACTAATTTTAGTGGGGCAAGAACAGATCTGGCCCAGGTAAATTGGACAAACATGGACAAGCAAGCACAATTCAAAAGATGATGTGAGAGTGCCTACCCTTGACATCAAGACAGCATCTGACTGAGTGTGGTATCAACAGCCCTCGCAAAACTGGAGTCAATGGGAATTATAGTCATACCTAACACAAAGGAAGATGGTTGTAGTGGTTGGGGATCGACCATCTCAGCTCCAGGACATCACTGCAGGAGTTCCTCAGGGTAGTGTCCTAGGCCCAACCATCTTCAGCTGCTTCATCAATCAACTCCCTTCCATCAAAAGTGGGGCTGTTCGCTGGTGACTGCACAATATTTAGTATCGTTCGTAACTCCTCAGATACTGAAGCAATCTGTGTCCATAAACAGCAAGACCTGGACAACATTTAGGCTTAGGCTAATGCACCACACAAGTGCCAGGCAATTAATGTCTCTAACAAGAGAGAATCTAACCATCTCCCCATGACATTCAATGGCACTGCCATTGCTGAAACGGAATGATCAACATGCTGTGATGATACCAGTAATCAGAAACCTAACTGGACAAGCCACCTAAATACTATGGCTACAAGAACAGATCAGAGGCTTGGGGCGGCATGGTGGCACAGTGATTAGCACTGCTGCCTCACACCACCAGGGACCCGGGTTCAATTCCCAGCTTGGGTCACTGTCTGTGTGGAATATGCACATTCTCCCCGTGTCTGTGTGGGTTTCCTCCGGGTGTTCTGGTTTCCTCCCACACTTCAAAGATGTACAGGTTAGGTGGCTTGGCCATGCTAAGTTGTCCCTTAATGTCAGGGGGACTAGCTCGGGTAAATGCATGAAGTTATGGGGATAGGGCCTGGGTGGGATTGTGGTCAGTGCAGACTCGATGGGCCGAATGGCCTCCTTCTGCACTGTAGAATTCTATGCAGCTTTGCATCAACTCAACCCCTGACTGCTCATAGCCTGCCCACAAAGCACAAGTCAGGAATGTGATGGTACTCTCCACTTGTCCAGTTAAGTGCAGCTCCAACAACACTCAAGAAGCTTGAAAACGCAGCCAGCCCGATTACACCACCTCCACCAATTTAAACATTCATTCCCACCACCACCGATGCGCAGCGGCAGCAGTGTGTGCTATATACCAGGTACAGTACAACAACTCACCAAGGCTGCTTCAACAGCACCTTCCAAACTTGCATTGTTTATATCTAGAAGCCAAAAGCAGTAAGTGCATGGAAACACCACCACCTGGAAGTTGTCCTCCAAGCCACACATCATCCTGACTTGGAAATATATCGTCGTTCTAACATTGTCGCTGGGTCAAAATCCTAGAATTCCCTTCCTAACAGCACTGTGGGTATACCTACACCAAACTGACTGCAGCGGTTCAAGGAGGCAGCTCACCGTCACCTCAAAGGGAAATTAGGGCTGGGCGACAAATTCTAGCCTTGCAAATCATGTTTAACTCAGTTGATTGAATTTTTTGATGAAGTAACAGAAAGTGCTGATGAGGGTAATTGATGTGGTGTACATGGACTTCCAGAGTACATTTGATGAAGTGCCACAAAATAGGCTTGCCAACAAAGTTGAAGTGCACGGAATAAATGGGCCAGTGGCAGCAAGCATATAGAATTGGCTGAATGACACGGAAGAAAAGAGTTGTGGTGAATAATTGTTTCCTGGTCTGGAGAAGGTCATGATGTGGAGATGCCGGCGTTGGACTGGGGTAAACACAGTAAGAGTTTTAACAACACCAGGTTAAAGTCCAACAGGTTTATTTGGTAGCAAATACCATTAGCTTTCGGAGCACTGCTCCTTCGTCAGATGGAGTGGCAATGTGCTCTCAAACAGGGCACAGAGACACAAAATCAAGTTACAGAATACGGATTAGAATGCGAATCTCTACGGCCAACCAGGTCTTAAAAATACCTTTAATCTTTAAGACCTGGTTGGCTGTAGAGATTCGCATTCTAATCAGTATTCTGTAACTTGATTTTGTGTCTCTGTGCCCTGTTTGAGAGCACATTTCCACTCCATCTGACGAAGGAGCAGCACTCCGAAAGCTAATGGCATTTGCTACCAAATAAACCTGTTGGACTTTAACCTGGTGTTGTTAAAACTCTTACTGGAGAAGGTGCACAAAGGGTGCTCCAGGGTTGGTACTGATATTCATAATGTACATTAATGGCCAAGACTTGGTGTGCAGGCACAATTTCAAAATTTGCGGATGACACAAAACGTGGACCATGAGGCGGATAGTGACAGATTTCAAGAGAAGAGAGACAGGCTGGGGGAAATAGCAGACAGGTGGCAGATAAAATTTAATGCAGAGAAATGTGAAGTGACTCATTTTAGTTGGAGGAACGAGGAGAGACAATGGGTGAAATCGTTCCAAAAAAAATGGCAGTGTGCATCTCTCCAGGGAAACTGGTCGGTTTCCTCTCCAGGTTCTACCACACTCTGCCAAAACAAAAATCAAGAGGATGTGATTCATGGTCATGCAGGGACGGGGCCTAAACGGGCTGGCAAAACCCGGCTGCTCAGAGATTGTGGCGCCATCGGTAAAGGGCGCCCTGATCAGAACTGCAATAAATCTTCTGCCAGTCCACCACGGAGGCCTCAAGGGCTCCCCACCCCTCCGTGGGACCATGGCCCTTTCTCTCTCAACCCCCCCCCAACTGTGGGATCATCAGCTCTTTCTCTCCTGCCCCTGCCCCCCCCCCCCATCCTGCTATCATTGGCCCCTTCCCGCTTACACCCCCCAAATGTCCAATGCTCGCATCCCCTCCCCATTGGACGACTTGCAGCCCACAACCACATCTGCACCCCACCCCCCCCCACCCCGAGGCTCCGACAGGGATCTGCATGGTGCCAACCTGGCAGTACCAACTTGTGCCAGGGAGCATTACCAGTGCACTGCCTGGCCATGTTCCTCGAGACCCCGGGGAGACTGCACGACAGGTTCACGTCACTATGAACGTGTTGTAAATCACTGTGATGAGATGTCACATCGGCATGGTTTGAAGGTATGGCGAAGGGTCAGGATATGGCAGAGATGGTGTTTAATTATATTAAAATACATGAAAATGCATATAATCAGGTTTATGCCCATTATTGTTGTGAACCTGATGATATTGCCGGCAAGAATTGTGACTTCCGGATCTTGAGCCCCCACCACAACCTCGCAGACAGTGAACGCAAGCTCAAGGAATCGCCTTAAAATGAAGGATACAATTTTAAAAGTGGGTGTAGGAACACCTGGAGGTGCATGTGCACAAATCATTAAAGGTGGCAGGGCAGGTTGAGAATGTGGTTAAAAAGGCATAAAGGATTCTGGGCTTCATAAATAGAGTACAAAGGCAAGGAAGTTGTGATGAACCTTTGTAAAAACCCTGGTTCGACCTCAACTTGAGTATTGTATATATTGTATCCAAGTCGGGACACCACCCTTTAGGAAGGATGCGAAGGCAATAGAGAGAGTGCAGGAAAGATTTCTTCCATGGTTGACGAACTTCAGTTGCATGGATCAATTGGAGAAGCTTGGGTTGATTTCCTTCGAGAAGAGAAGGTTGAGAATAGATAGAAGTGTTCAAATCATGAGGAATAGATGGGGCGAAGCTGGTATCGTTAGTGGAAGGGTCAAGAACCAGACAGCACCAATCTTAAGTTGAGCGGCAAATGGACCAATGGCAACATGAGGCAAAACTTTATTATGCCCATGATTGGTTAGGGCCTGGAATGTACTGATCAAGAATATAGTGGAACCAGATTCAATTATGGCTTTTGAAAGGGAGAAGCAGGGGGAGTAGCTGTTCTACAGAGGGCCAGCACTGACACAGTGGGCTGAATGGCCTCTGATTGTTTTGTATCCATTTTATAATCCTCTCTGTGTCTGCCTCTGTAAATATACACTGGATAGAGTATAGAGGTGAATGGTGTGGGTGTGTTTAAGGGAAAGCTAGATAAACACATGCGATAGAAAGGAATAGAAAGATATGCTGATAAGGTGAGGTGAAGTGGAGTGGGTGGAGGGTTGAATGGAGTAAAACACTGGCATGGACCAATTGGGCTTAAGGATGTTTTTTCTGTGCTGTAGAATCAGTGTAACACAGACAGGTTTCTGCCAATGTCACCTTTTCATAAGCAACCAGATGAACTGATTAGTGGTTAACTCGAGCACTTATATCATATAGATTTTAACATGGGCACTCTATCCAGTGCATATTTACAGAGGCAGACACAGAGATTCCCATGAGTTATCTAGCACCAGACGAGAGTGAACTGTTCCCTTCTACCCGCTGTGTACTGTACATGTACAGGAACTGACACTGAGACACACATGGGGTACACAGTACCAGAGTGAATCATTTCGTTTTGCCCAGTTTGTACTGTGTATCTACAGGAACTGATGCTGAGCAACACATGAGCTGCACAGTACCAGAGAGAATTTGTGATCTCCCCACACCCAATTCACCTATTTTCTGATTAATTTTAAATTTGTAGGAGCTCATTTTGTCTTGCAATGCAATTTATCGGGACAATGCCAATTGCAGATATATATGTGGGATGGTTTCAAACACACTGATATTCCAATGAACAATATACATTAATTGGGCCTTTTCTTTGTTCTTTCCTTCAGTACATCAATGGAGGGAGCCTTGAGCAGGTACTGGGCAGCACAGATTATCTGTCTTGGATGGTCCGGATCAAACTGGCACTGGACATTGCAAAGGGCCTGTGCTACCTGCACTCCAAGGGGATCTTCCACCGGGACTTGACATCCAAGGTACAGAAATCAAAACTGAAGTACAGTTAGCAGAATGATTATGGATCAGGATTACTCAGCTTACTTTAATTCATCCATCCAGAGCCTTTCCTCAGTGCGTTGTCCAATTGATTTGTAAATGTATCCCAGAGAGACTATTCGCAATGGCGGGAGGGATGGTAACCACAGGACAAAGATCTAAGATAATTGACAAACAGGAGGTAAAGATGAAGAAGAGCAGGCGAATTCTCCCCAATGATTGAATAAACTGGGATTGTTCTCCTTGGAAAGACGGAGGCTGAGGGACGACCTGATAGAAGCTTATAAAATTATGAGCGGTATAGATAGGGTGAACAGTTAGAAACTTTTTCCCAGAGGAGAAATAATTACAAGGGGGCACAAATTCAAGATAAGGGGGGAAAAGTTCAGTGGAGATATGCGGGGGGAGTTTTTAACACAGAGGTAGTGGGGGTCTGGAATGCACTGCCAAGTGAGGTGGTCGAGGCAGTTAGCCACACATTTAAGACTTATCTTGTTAGGCATATGAACAAATGGGGAATAGGGGAATATAAATGGTTGGTTTAGATTGGTAAATGTGATTGGTGCAGCCTTGGAGGCAGAAGGGCCTATTCCTGTGCTGTACTGTTCTTTGTTCTTGTTGTTCTTTGTGTCCTGGCCTTTATTTTTCCCTCAACCAATGTAGCTAAAAGAGAGTAACTAACTATTTCATTGTTGTTTGTGGGAGCTTAGTGTACACATTCACTGCTGGGTCCTTTACAACACTGACTGCCCCTCAAAAGCATTTAATTAGCTGTAAAAGCTCTTTGGAAAACCTGAAGTCATGAAAGGCACTATATATTGCAGATTCTTTAACCTGAATCGAGCAACTGCCTTTGAACGACAGAAATTGGATCTACAAGCACAGACAGCAGGATTTGGGCTGGACTCCAAATGAAAGGGGAGATGCAAGAGCTGCAAAGTCATTTCGTTAATTAGAAAGTCTCCTTCAATTTCCCGTGAAGCTTTAAAGCCGGAGAATTTCCTTACTCTTGGAGACATTTGTGATCCAAGCTTCAGCAGTTATTGTAAAGTATCAGGGAGAGCAACACAACAGACCAATGCTTGTCTTCCCGGGTGAACTCTAGTTTTTTCTGGAATGTGAGCGGAAGGTATTGAACCAGACAGGGAGTAGACTCAGCACATGGAGAGCATGGTCGTGCAATGGTTATCTTACTGGACTTACATTCCTGCTAGTACTGAGGTCCAAACCCACAAGAAGCAGTTTGATATTTTGAATTGAGTTCAATTTTTTGAAAAAAAGCATAGCTGTAAATGTGTTGCATTATGAAAACCCAACCAATTCACCAATGTGCTTTAGTGAAAGTAACCTGCCACCCTTGCTCTAGCCCAATTGTGATTCTAATCTCATAGGAAATAGGAACAGGAGTAGGCCACATGGCCCGTTGAGCCTGCTCCACCATCCAGTATAATCATGGCTGATCTTGGGCTTCAATTTGGGTGTCAGGGGGTATGGGAAGAGTGCGTTGAGATAGAGGATCATCTATGATCATGTTAAATGGTGGAACAAGCTTACAGGGCCCAAGGATCTATTCCCGTTCCTAGTTTCTATCTACATAACTCAATTATCCCGCCCATCCACATATCCCTTAATTCACTGCAAGACCAAAAATCTGTCTATCCCAGTCTTAAATGTATTCGGTGAGAGAGCATCCACAATGCCCGGAGGTAGAGAATTCCAAAGATTCACAACCTTTGTCTAAAGTATTTCTCCTCATCTCAGTCCTAAATAATTCTGAGATTGTGCCCCCGACCAGCAGAAACAATCTTTCAGCGTCCACCCTATCAAACCCTTTCAGAATCTGGTAGGTTTCAATGAGATTGCCTCTCATTCTTCTAAACTCCAGAGAATAAAAACCCAGTTTACACCGCCTCTCATCATTGGACAGCCCCCTCATCCCAGGGCCCAATTTAGTGAACCTTCGCTGTCCCATCTCCAATACAAGTGTATCTTTTCTTAAATGTGGAGACCAAAACTACACAGTATTCCAGTTGTGGTGTCACCAAAACCATGGACAATCGTAGCAAACCTTTTTTTATTCCTGTACTCCAATTCCTTTACAATAAAAGCCTACATGCTATTTACCTTTCCAGTTGCTTGCTGTACTTGTTAGAACATAGAACAGTATAGCACAGAACAGGCCCTTCGGCCCACGATGTTGTGCCGAGCTTTATCTGAAACCAAGATCAAACTATCCCACTCCCTATCATCCTGGTGTGCTCCATGTGCCTATCCAATAACCGCTTAAATGTTCCTAAAGTGTCTGACTCCACTATCACTGCAGGCAGTCCATTCCACACCCCAACCACTCTCTGCGTAAAGAACCTACCTCTGATATCCTTCCTATATCTCCCACCATGAACCCTATAGTTATGCCCCCTTGTAATAGCTCCATCCACCCGAGGAAATAGTCTTTGAACGTTCACTCTATCTATCCCCTTCATCATTTTATAAACCTCTATTAAGTTTCCCCTCAGCCTCCTCCGCTCCAGAGAGAACAGCCCGAGCTCCCTCAACCTTTCCTCATAAGACCTACCCTCCAAATCAGGCAGCATCCTGGTAAATCTCCTCTGCACTCTTTCCAGCGCTTCCACATCCTTCTTATAGTGAGGTGACCAGAACTGCACACAATATTCCAAATGTGGTCTCACCAAGGTCCTGTACAGTTGCAGCATAACCCCACGGCTCTTAAACTCCAACCCCCTGTTAATAAAAGCTAACACACTATAGGCCTTCTTCACAGCTCTATCCATTTGAGTGGCAACCTTTAGAGATCTGTGGATTTGGACCCCAAGATCTCTCTGTTCCTCCACAGTCTTCAGAACCCTACCTTTGACCCTGTAATCCACATTTAAATTAGTCCTACCAAAATGAATCACCTCACATTTACCAGGGTTAAACTCCATTTGCCATTTTTCAGCCCAGCTTTGCATCCTATCTATGTCTCCTTGCAGCCTACAACAGCCCTCCACCTCATCCACTACTCCACCAATCTTGGTGTCATCAGCAAATTTACTGATCCACCCTTCAGCCCCCTCCTCTAAGTCATTAATAAAAATCACAAAGAGCAGAGGACTAAGCACTGATCCCTGTGGCACTCCGCTAGCAACCTGCCTCCAATCCGAAAATTTTCCATCCACCACCACCCTCTGTCTTCGATCAGACAGCCAGTTACCTATCCAATCGGCCAACTTTCCCTCTATCCCACACCTCCTCACTTTCATCATAAGCCGACCATGGGGGACCTTATCAAACGCCTTACTAAAATCCATGTATATGACATCAACTGCCCTACCTTCATCAACACACTTAGTTACCTCCTCAAAAAATTCAATCAAATTTGTGAGGCACGACTTGCCCTTCACGCATCTGTGCTGACTATCCTGGATTAATCCGCATCTTACTAAATGGTCGTAAATCCCATCCCTAAGGACCTTTTCCATCAATTTACCAACCACCGAAGTAAGACTAACCGGCCTATAATTACCAGGGTCATTTCTATTCCCTTTCTTAAACAGAGGAACAACAATCGCCATTCTCCAGTCCTCTGGCACCATCCCCGTGGACAGCGAGGACCCAAAGATCAAAGCCAAAGGCTCTGCAATCTCATCCCTTGCCTCCCAAAGAATCCTAGGATATATTTCATCAGGCCCAGGGGACTTATCGACCTTCAGTTTATTCAAAACTGTTATGTTAACTTTTTGCATTCCTTGTACATGTAAACTCAAGTCTCTTTGAGTATCAGCATTTACAAGTTTCACACCTTTTTAAAAAAAAATTCTGCTTTCTTATTCTTTGGACCAAAGTGAATAACTTCACACTTCCCTACATTATAATCCATCTGCCATCTTGTTGCCAATTCACTTAACGTGTCTATATCTGAGTATTGCTGGGAAAAACATTTTGTGAAAGCTATCATGTGTTAAAAATTACACTGACAGCCAGTTTAGATTGTCAGTGGTGCATTTGCGTGTACTGGAAGCTACATATGTTAATACACAGGGCCCTGTTCATTGCAGGCAGAAAGAACATGTACACGCACTGTGCCTGTTCCAGCAAAACAAAATAAGTGATGGGCATTCATCAGGGCAATGCTTCGACCGGCCAGAGTCAAGCTGCCATTTAAAACAATGCTTGGCCATAACTGTCAGTCACCATCAATGGTGCATTCTCCATGCGCCTGGAGGTGTGGGGAGTGGGCGGGTGTCACTGGGGAAACCTTCAACTTTACTTTGAGATCAGGATGTCCTTTCTAGAAGCAGTCTTGCTGTCGTCTTTCTATCTCTTTCCGGTGGGAATCTCCCCAAGCTCCAATAAAATGACAATGTGGGTGGATTGCAATCTGGATCGTGCCCATCCACTTCGCGGAATTCTCACAATTTTTCCGCCAGAGATGACATTTAGTCATTTTCTCCTCATCCCAGGAGAATTCCGCCCGTTGTTCCTCCTGACATTGGTATCCTTGCGATTGTTCTGATGAGTGCAAGATGAAAAGCTATGACAGATCTCTTTTTTTCACCAATACTCAAGTTCTGTGTTACCAAATGACTATCTGTATATATCCCTCCGCAGTCTCTCTGTGTCCTCCCCACCTAGCTTTGTATCATCTGAAAGCTTGGATACGTTACTCTCTGTTTCTTATCTAAGTTATCAATATAGTTTGTAAATAGCACTGACATTGTGGTACCTGATTATTCACTAACCTGAAACTATGTCAACTTGAAAAAGAACCATTTATGCCTAGTCTCTGCTTTCTATCTGTTAACCAATCCTCTATCCATGCTGAAAATGACTTCCAATTCCATGTACACTTCTCTTACCTATCAACCTTTTATGTGGCACCTTATCAAATGCCTTTTGGAAATTTAGTTATACTACATCTACTGGTCCCCCTTTACCTACCCTACACCCTCAAAAAACTCCAACAAATCTGTTGAACAGGATTTCTCTTTAGTAAAACTATGTTGGATTGTTCTGAAGTCCGAAAGACATACTGGTTAGGTGGATTGGCCATGCTAAATTCTCCCTCAGTGTACCCGAACAGGCGCCGGAGTGTGGCGACTAGGGGATTTTCACAGTAACTTCAATGCAGCGTTAATGTAAGCCCACTTGTGACACTAATAAATAAACTTAAACGTACTTTGCTTTTCTAAGCGTATTGTTAAGATTTGCTTAATAATAGATTCCAGTATTTTCCCAGGAGTTGATGTTGGGCAAACTGGCCGATAGTTCTGTTTTCTTTCTCCCACCAGTGTACCTTCCAGTTCTGTAACTTACTCCTTTAGAACCCTATGGTGTAGGCCAAAAGGGATTTGTCGTATTTTAGTCCCTTGAGTTTCTCCAATACGTTTTAATCTATTATTAATTCCCTTAATATCCTCACTCTTTTGAGCAGTCTATTTCTGGAATAAAACTTGTGTCTATCTTCACAGTAAAATATTTATTCAATGCCTCGGTCATTTCCTCATAATTTCCTCTGTCTCTGATTTTAAAAGATCAATGTTTACTTTAGCTAATCTCCTCTTAGTATACTTATAAAGCTGTTATGATCTGTTATTATATTACTGGCTAGTTTATTCTCATTTCTATCATCGTTTTGGTTGCCCTTAGCTGGTTTCTAAAATCCTCAGACTTGTTACTGTTTATCGAAATGATATAAGCCTTTCTGTTTAATCTAATACAATCCCTAACTTCCTGAGCGAGACACAGATGGGTCTTTTTTGCTGAATTTTTGTTTTAATATGGAATGTATTTTTGTTGGATATTTTCAATTGTATCTTTCAAATTTTCCCGTTTGTTCATTTACAATTGTACCTTTTTGGCTATTTACCCAATTTATCTTAGCCAGTTCTCCACTCCTATTTAATTGACTTTATTTAAGTTTAAGTTTGTGATTGGATTGTGTCACTTACAGATTTAACCTGGAATTCAATGGTATTATGATCACTATTTCCCAGAGGATCTTTTACTATAACATTACCTTGCTTCATTACACAATATTAGATCTAAGATGCCTTAATTCCACAATGTATTGCTCCAAGGAATTGTAATTAAAGCATTCCACAAACTCATCTTCTAGACCACTCTTACTAATTTGATTGTCCCAATGTGGTTGGCTTTAAACTGGTTTATTTGGTAGCACGAGCTTTCAGTGCACTGCTCCTTCCTCGGGTGATGAAGGAGCAGCACTCCGAAAGCTCATGCTACCAAATAAACCTGTTGGACTTTAACCTGGTGTTGTGAGACTTCTTACTGTGCCTAGCCCAGTCCAACACCGGCACCTCCACATCATGACTTTAAACTAGACTCTGAAGTAATCTGGCAAGCCACTGAGGAGCATGGAATTAATGTTATTGAAGAGGAAAGACCTTCTGGAAGAAACTGGAAACTGAGCAATAAATGTCAATCTTGCCAGCAATACCCGCACTGCCAGAGTTACTTGATTTGATCTGATTTGATATATTATTTCCACATGTATTAGTATACAGTGAAAAGTATTGTTTCTTGCGCGCTATACAGACAAAGCATACCGTTCATAGAGAAGGAAAGGAGAGAGTGCAGAATGTAGTGTTACAGTTATAGCTAGAGTGCAGAGAAAGATCAATTAATGCGAGGCAAGTCCATTCAAAAGTCTGATGGCAGCAGGGGAGAAGCTGTTCTTGAGTTGGTTAGTACGTGACCTCAGACTTCTGTATCTTTTTCCCGACGGAAGAAGGTGGAAGAGAGTATGTCTGGGGTGCTTGGGTTCCTTGATTATGCCGGTTGCTTTTTCAAGGCAATGGAAAGTGTAGACAGAGTCAATGGATGGGAGGCTGGTTTGCGTGACGGACTGGGCTTCATTTGTGACCTTTTGTAATTCCTTGTGGTCTTGGGTAGGGCAGGAAACATACCAAGCTGTGATACAACCAGATAGAATACTTCCTATGGTGCATCTGTAAAAGTTGGTGAGAGTCTAGGACCTTCTTTTGCCACCACAATATTTATCTGACTGGTCCAGTTCCGTTTCTGTCCAATTGTGATACCAAGAATGTGGATGGTGGGGGATTCAGTGATGCCATTGAAGGTCAAGCGGTGACTGTTAGATTCTCCCTATGGTCATTGCCAGGTACTTGTGTGGCATGAATGCTATTTCCCACCTATCAACCCTAGCCTGGATATGTCCATGTCTCCCTGCATGTGGACACACTTCACAGTATCTGAGAAGCTGTGAATGGCACTGGACACTGTACAATCTTCAATAAACATCAATACAATCTTCAACAAACGTCCTCACAGCTTACAGTGGAGGGAAAGTCATTGATGAAGCAGTTAAAGATGGTTGGGCGTAGGACACTACCCTGAGGAACTCCTACAGAGATCTCCTGGAATTAAGATGATTGACCTTCAACAACCACAGCCATCTTCCTTTGTTCTAGATATGACTGTAACCAGTAAAGATTTTTCTCCCAATTCCAGTTGACTTCAATTGTGCTCGGGCTCCTAGATGCCACACTCAGAGACTCAGAAAGCCAGCTACAATACCAAAAGACAGTTGTTGCTTAGTCAATGATTTAGAGCTTCTTTTTCAAATTAGATGAGTCGATGTATGATAACAACTTACATACCAATTAGGAGCAGGTGTAGGCCACTCGGCCCCTTGAGCCCGCTTCGCCATTCAATAAGATCATGACTTATCTAATTGTTACTTCAGCCCCACATTCCTGCCTGCCCCCAATAACCTTATTAATCAAGAATCTGTCTAGCTCTGCCTAAAAAATATTCAACGACTCTGCTTCCACTGCCTTTTGAGGAAGAGAGTTTAGTCTGAGTAAAACCCAGAGAACCTGTCCCTGAATTAGTGAGTGTTGTGAATTCAGTTCTGATGGAATATTGCTCTGCTTTCCTTTTCAGAATTGCTTGGTGAAACGTGAAGGCAAGTCCTACACGGCAGTGGTGGGAGACTTTGGTCTTTCAGAAAAGATCCCAAACTATAGGTAAGTGAAAATAAAAAGCAGGGAAGAACTATTTCAAAAATTATTTCATGAGATGTGGGTGCCGCTGCCTAGACCAGCATTTCATTGTCCACCCCTCATTGCCCTTGAGAAGCTGGATGTGAGCTGCCTTCTTGAACTGCTGCAGTCCATGTAGTGCAGGTACAGGACTGCAGCGGTTCAAGAAGGCAGCTCACCAGCAGCTTCTCGAGGGCAATTAGGGGTGGGCAATAAAAGCTGGTCTCGCCTGCAATGGTAACATCCTGTGAATGAATTTAAAAAGTCCATTTGCCGTAGGTACACACACACTGCTGTTTGGGAAGGAGCTCAAGGATTTTGAACGAGTGACAGTGAAGGAACAACAATCGGGATGGTGTGTGACTTGTAGGGGAACTTGCAGGTGATGGTGTTTCCATGCCGTAACACTATAAGATGTAGGAGCAGAAGTAGGCCATTCGACCCATCAGATCTGCTCTGTCATTCAGGGAGATCTTGGGTGATCTGATATAATCCTTAACTCCACTTTCCCACGTTATCCCCATATTCCTCAATTTCCTTACTGATTATAAATCTGTCGCTCTCAGCTTTGAACATACTTAACGCCCCAGTCTCTACAGCCCTCCTCGGTAAAGAATTCCACAGATTCACTACCATCGGAGAGAAGAAATTCCTCCTCATCTCTGTCTTAGATGGGTGATCCCTCACTCTGTGATTATGCCCTCTGGTCCTACACTCTCCCACAAGAGGAAACAACCTCTCAGTATCAAGCCCCCTGAGAATCCGATATGTCTCAATAAGGTATGCCTCTCATTCTTCTGAACTTCAGGCCCAACCTACTTAACTTCTCCTCATAAGGCAATCCCTCCATACCTGATATTAACGCAATGAACCTTCTCTGGACTGCCACCAATGCCAATATATATATGGGTGGCATGGTAGCACAGTTGGGCGGCACGGTAGCACAGTGGTTAGCACTGCTGCTTCACAGCTCCAGGGACCTGGGTTCGATTCCCGGCTTGGGTCACTGTCTGTGTGGAGTTTGCACATTCTCCCCGTGTCTGCGTGGGTTTCCTCCGGGTGCTCCGGTTTCCTCCCACAGTCCAAAGATGTGTGGGTTAGGTTGATTGTCCATGCTAAAAATTGCCCTTAGTGTCCTGAGATGTGTAGGTTAGAGGGATTAGTGGGTAAATATGTAGGGATATGGGGGTAGGGCCTGGGTGGGATTGTGGTCGGTGCAGACTCGATGGGCCGAATGGCCTCTTTCTGTACTGTAGGGTTTCTATGATTCTATGATCTTTCCTTAGATAAGAGGACAAAAACTGTTCACAGCATCTGCTGTCCTTATCTTTCTAGGTGGGTGATCATCTGGTTTAGAAGGTGCTGTCCAAGAAGCCTTGGTTAATTGCTGCAATCCGGCTTGTAAATGGTACACACTGCTGCCACTGTGTCAGTGGCGAAGGGAGTGAATGTTGGAGGTGGGGAATGGCTTGCCAATCAAGCAGGCTGCTTTTTCCTGGATGGTGTTGAACATCTTGAGTGTTGTTGTAGCTTCAGTCTTCCAGGTAACTGGAGAGTATTCCGTCAGAATCCTGACTTGTGCCTAGTGGATGGGGGACAGGCTTTGGGGAGTCAGGAGTGAGTTACTCTTTGTAGAATTCACACCCGCTGACCTGCTGTTGTAGCCACAGTATTTATATGGTTGGTCCAGTTCAGCTTCTGGACAATGGTAAACATCCCCTCACCATATGAGCACAGACTGCTTCAGTATCTTAGGAATCATAAAAGATGCCAAACATTATGCAATCATCAATCAATATCCTAACTTCGGACCTTATGATGGGAGGAAGATCATGGATGAATCAGCTGAGAATGGTTGGTCCTAGGACACTCCCTGAGTAACTCCTGCAGCCGCTGTCCTGGGACTGAGATGATTGATCTCCAACAAACACAACCATCTCCCTTTTTGCTCGAGTCCAACCATTGGAAAGTTTTCCCCCTGATTCCCATTGATTCCAATTTTGCTTGGGGTCCTTGATGCCGCATTCAGCCCTGATGTCAGAGACAGTCGTCTGCTCTTGCGTTCAGTTTTTTTGTCCATGTTTAAACTAAAGATGTAATGAGGTCAGGAGCGGAGTGGCCCTGGTGAAGCCCAAACTGAGCGTACGTGTGCAGTTTGTTGTGTATGTGCCACTTTATAGCACAATTGACAATCCCTTTCCTCACTTTGCTGATGATTGAAAAGAGACGGATATGTGGTGATTTGTCCTGCTTTTTGTGGAGGGGACATACGTGGGGCAATCTTGTAGGTAGCTGAGGGAAAGGGCATGTAGGCTTTTCCCTCTTGTTTGTTTCCCTCACCACCTGCCACCGAACCAGTCTAGCAACTATGCCCTTTAATACTCGGCCAGCTTAGTCAGTAGTGCTGCTACTGAGCCATTCCTGGTTTTGGACATTGAAGTCCCCCACTCAGAGTACATTCTGTGCCCCTGCCACCCTCAATACGTCCTCCAATTGGTGTTCAACATGGAGAAGTACTGATTTATCAGCTATGGGGAGGTGGTACGTGGTAATCAGCAAGAGGTTTCCTTTCCCATGTTTGACCTGATGCCATGGTCAGAGTCGATGTTGAGAACTCCTGGAGCAACTCTCTCTCGACTGTGTACCACTGTGCTGCCACCTCAGGTTTGGTGGTGGGCAGTTGTCAGAAAATCCCATGTTAGATATTCACTAATATCCTTTGGGAAGGAAATCTGTCGGACTTACCTGGTCTGGTGTACATGTGACTCCAGACCCACTCTGAAATGGAGGGCAGTTAGGGATAGGCAATAAAAGCTGGCCCAGCCAGCAACACCCTCATCCTGTCAATGAATGTTTTAAATTATCTGTAAGGTATGATTGCTTGAGTATGACTGTGTCAGGCTTTTGCTTGACTAGTCTGTCTCACACACAGCTTTCTCAATTTTGGCACGAGCCTCCAGATGTTAGTTAGGAGAACTTTGCACAGGAGACACAGCTGGGTTGCCATTGTCATTTACAGTGCCTAGATCGATGCTGGGTGATCCGTCATGCTTGATTACAACTGAGTGGCTTGCTAGGCCATTTCAGAGGGCACTTAAGAGTCTGTGGCTCTGGAGTCACATGTAGGCCAGACCAGGTAAAGACGGCAGATTTCTTTCCCTAAAGGACATTAGTGAAGCAGATGGGTTTTTATGACAACTGTTTTATGGTCATCATTACCAAGACTACCTTTTTAATTCATGATTTTTGTTATTACTTGAATTTAAGTTCCACCAGCTCCCATGTCCCCCGAGCATTAGCCTGGGCCTCTGGATTACCAGTCTGGTGACATTCTCACTGGGCGTACATGACCACCGATCACTGAAAGCGGCAACGCAGATGGATAAGGTCGTCAAGAAAGCATATGCTTGCCTTCATTGGTCGGGGCATTGAGTATAAAAATTGGCAGATCATGTTGCAGCTATACACAACCTTAGTTAGGCCTCATTTAGAATAGTATGTTCAATTCTGGTTGCCACACTACCAGAAGGATGTGGATGCTTTGGAGTGGGTACAGAAAAGATTTACCAGGATATTGCCTGGTCTGGAGGATATTAGATACGAGGAGTGGTTGGAGAAACTCGGTTTGTTCTCACTGAAACGACGGAGGTTGAGAGGTGACCTGATAGAGGTCTACAAGATTATAAGTGGCATGGACAGAATGGATAGTCAGATTTTTTTTCTAAAAAAGCCAAGTGCTAGGGGACATAGATTTAAGATGCGTGGGGAAAAGTTTAGAGGAGATGTGTGAGGCATGTTTTTTACACGGAGGGTGGTGGTTGCCAGGAATGCGCTGGGGAGGTGGTGGGAGCTGGTACGATTGCAGCATTTAAGGGGCAACTAGACGAGTGCATGAATAGGATGGGAATGGAAGGATACGGACTCCGTAAGTGCATACGGTTTTAGTTTAGGCAGGCATCATGATCGGCGCAGGCTTGAAGCGCTGAAGGGCCTGTTCCTGTGCTGTACTGTTCTTTGTTCTTATTACGGCTATACCACTGCCTTCCCCCTGCACCTCTCCCTCCCTTGCATTTATATTGCACCTTTCACAACCGTAGGATGTTACAAAATGCTTTAAAGCCAATTAAGTACTTTGAAGTGTATTGTTGTAATGTAGCAACCAATTTGCAAACAGCAAACTCTCAGAATCATGAGGTTGAATAAATAATTGGTTTTCATGATGTTGGTTGAGAATTAAAAATTGATCATACCAGAGACAACTCCCCTGCCCTTTGATGTTTGATGGGGACAGAGTAGAAGGAGCTTTACTCTGTATCTAACCCCGTGCTGTACCTGTCCTGGGAGTGTTTGATGGGGACAGAGTAGAGGGAGCTTTACTCTGTATCTAACCCCGTGCTGTACCTGTCCTGGGAGTGTTTGATGGGGACAGAGTAGAGGGAGCTTTACTCTGTATCTAACCCCGTGCTGTACCTGTCCTGGGAGTGTTTGATGGGGACAGAGTAGAGGGAGCTTTACTCTGTATTGAATCCTGTGCTGCACCTGTCAAAGAACAAAGAAAATTACAGCACAGGAACAGGTCCTTCGGCCCTCCAAGCCTGCACCAACCATGCTGCCCGACTGAACTAAAACCCCCTACCCTTCCGGGGACCATATCCCTCTATTCCCATCCTATTCATGTATTTGTCAAAACGCCCCTTAAAAGTCACTATCGTATCTGCTTCCACTACCTCCCCCTGGCAGCGAGTTCCAGACACCCACCACCCTCTGTGTAAAAAAAACCTGCCTCGTACATCTCCTTTAAACCTTGCCCCTCGCACCTTAAACCTGTGCCCCCTAGTAATTGACCCTTCCATCCTGGGAAAAAGCTTCTGACTATCCACTCTGTCCATGCCTCTCATCATCTTGTAGGTCGCTATCAGGTCACCCCTCAACTTCCATCATTCCAATGAGAACAAACCAAGTTTCTCCAATCTCTCCTCATAGCTAGTGCCCTCCATACCAGGCAACATTCTGGTAAATCTTTTCTGTACCCTCTCCAAAGCCTCCACATCCTTCTGGTAGTGTGGCGATCAGAATTGAACACTATATTCCAAGTGGGTTGAACTAAGATTCTATAAAGCTGCAACATGACTTGCCAATTTTTAAACTCAATGCCCCGGCCGATGAAGGCAAGCATGCCGTATGCCTTCTTGACTACTTTCTCCAACTGCGTTTCCACTTTCAGTGACCTGTGTACCTGTACGCCCAGACCCCTCTGCTGATCAATACTCTTAAGGGTTCTGCCATTTACTGTATATTTCTAATCTGTATTAGACCTTCCAAAATTCATTACCTCACATTTGCCCGGATTAAACTCCATCTGCCATCTCTCTGCCCAAGTCTCCAACTGATCTATATCCTGCTGTATCCTCTGATGGTCCTCATCGCTATCCGCAAATCCACCAACCTTTGTGTCGTCCACAAACTTACTAATCAAACCAGTTACATTTTCCTCCAAATCATTTATATTTATATATATATATATATATATATTACAAACAGCAAAGGTCCCAGCACTGATCCCTGAGAAACGCCACTTGTCACAGCCCTCCATTCAGAAATGCACCCTTCCACTGCTACCATCTGTCTTCTATGACCGAGCCAGTTTTGTATCCACCTTGCCAACTCACCTCTGATCCCATGCGACTTCACCTTCTGCACCAGTCTGCCATGAAGGACCTTGTCAAAGGCCTTACTGAAGTCCATGTAGACAACATCCACTGCCCTACCCTCATCAATCATCTTCGTCACTTCCTCGAAAAACTCAATCAAGTTCGTGAGACACGACCTCCCCTTTTCTTCTAAATAGTGACCATGAGATCTTTCACACCCACCAAATCCCATTCAAAAGACGGTACCTACCCCGGCAGTGCAGGATTTCCTCAGTGTTCACTGTGAGTATCGATCCAGATTTGGCACTCAGGTCTCCAGAGGGGAATTTGTATCTGACTTTGCAGTAAAAGTGCCACCCAGTGAAACACAGCTAATCCTGACCAGCTGACCTACCAGGAAGTTACAGCAAGGATTCTGGTCTCTATGTTATAAATAGGATATGGGGCACTGGAGAATGTGGTATAAGGGTCTGGCACATATAAGGTTAATGTGGGACTGAGTACAGTGCCGCCCACACAGTGATGTAAGAATGCACATGACCCAGACCCTGGGTCAGTCTAGAAATGGACAGAGATGTGTAAAGATCTGGGATGGAGCCAGCTCCTGGCTTGTACCCTCGTACCCTTTACGTGTGTAAATAATTCTAGTCGTCAATAAAGACCTATAGTTAATCTACAGAACACTACAACACCCTCCCAACAGAGAAGGTGCGAGAATGGATTCACAAGGATGATACCAGAACTGAAAGAATATAAATATCCGGAAAGGCAGAACAAGCTGGGGCCCTTTTGTCTAGTGTGACAAGATAGAGATCTTTAAAATGCAGAAGGGTTAGATCGCGTAGATGTAGAGAAGCTATTTCTACCCGTGGGGGAAGTTCAAAACTAAGACTGTCGCTACTAAATCCAGTGGATAATTGAGGAGAAACTTCTTTAGCCAAAATGTGTTTGGAATGTGGAAATTGCTACTAACATTATCCTGGTTCTTCCTTTGTTTTGTTTAATATGAGGAAACCAGCTGTAATTCTAAATGGATGCAACTCTGCAAATTTATACAAGATGTTCAGTGCTTCATTCTAAAAAGTTACAATCAAAACCATTCTTTTACCCTCATAAAGAAACATAGTTACACAGCCTTAATATTTAATACAATGTTAATTCTTTATCCTCTTAGACTCCGAAGACTCCCTGCTTCTGGAGGTGCATGCGGCAGACAAAGCACTTGCTTACATAGCTTGTTTTCCCTGAAAAAAGTCACAAGCCTGAAAGGTGCACCACTCTGCAGCAAAAGTGGCTCTCCTGCTCTTACAGGTTGGCAATCAACCTGGGTGTGTTGTGAATACACCTTAAGTGGTCATCAAGTCGTGGAGTGGGACTTGAACCCTGAGCATCTGCCTTCAGAGGCAGGGACACTTCCCCACTCTGCTGCAAGACCATCTTCTTTACCCACCCAACAGATACCTTCATTTCATTCTTCAACAATTTCAATCGTACCACAAGGTAAACATTCCCCCTGTATTCACTGAAGATATTTTCATTTGATTTGATTTATTATTGTTACATGTATCAGTATACAGTGAAAAATATTGTTTCTTGCGCGTTATATCGACAAAGCATACCGTTCATAGAGAAGGAAAGGAGAGAGTGCACAATGTAGTGTTACAGTCATAGTTAGGATGTAGAGAAAGATCAACTTAATGCAAGGTAGATCCATTCAAAAGTCTGATGGCAGCAGGGAAGAAGCTGTTTTTGAGTCGGTTGGTACATGTCCTCAGACTTTTGTAAGTTTTTCCTGATGGGACAAGGTGGAAGAAAGTATGTCCGGAGTGCATGGAGTCCTTAGTTATGCTAGCTGCTTTTCCAAGGCAGCAGGAAGTGTAGACAGTGTCACACTGGGAGACTGGTTTGGGTGATGGACTAGACTTCGTTCATGACCCTTTGTAGTTCCTTGCAGTCTTGGGCAGAGCAGGAGCCATACCAAGCTGTGATGCAACCAGAAAGAATGCTTTCTATGGTGCATTTGTAAACGTTGGTGAGAGTCGTAGAGGACATGCCAAATTTCCTTAGTCTCCTGAGAAAGTAGAGGCTTTCTTAACAATAGTGTTGGAGGGACCAGGACGGGATGTTGGTGATCTGGACACCTAAAAACCTGAAGCTCTCAAAGCACCCTGAAGGGGAAGGGTGATAAGGCAGAGGTCATGGTACATGTTTGGTACCAATAACATAGGTAAAAAGAGGGATGAGGTCTTGAACCAGGAATTCAGGGAATTAGGCAATAGACTAAGAAGCAGTACCTCTCGGGTTGTAATCTCTGGATTACTCCCAATGCCACAAACTGGTGAGTACAGAAATAGGAGAATAGCACAGATGAATGCGTGGCTTAAGAGTTGGTGCAGGAGGGAGGAGTTTAGATTCCTGGATCACTGGGACCATTTTTGGGGAAGGTGGGGCCTGTACAAGCGCATGGTCTACATCTGAATCAGAGTGGGACTAACACCCTTGCTGGTGGGTTTGTTGGTGCTGTTGGGAAGAGTTTAAACTAGCTTGGCAGGGGAAGGGGACCCAGAACTGTCAGCAGAATAGGGACACAGTATAACATTAAAGTTTATTTATTAGTCACAAGTAAGGTTTACATTAACACTGCAATGAAGTTACTGTGAAATTCCCCTCGTCGCCACACTCCGGTGCCTGTTCGGGTCAATGCGCCCTAACCAGCACGTCTTTCAGACTGTGGGAGGAAACCAGAGCACCCGGAGGAAACCCACGCAGACACAGGGAGAACATGTAGACTCCACACAGGCAGAGACCCAAACCGGGAATCGAACCAGGTCCCTGGCACTGTGAGGCAGCAATGCTAACCACTGTGCCACCGTGCTGGAGTGTGGCTAAGCAGGCCATAGAAAAGCAATCAGGTCAGAAGGAATACAGCGGTAGTAAGTTTCAAAGGAGTAAGACGAGGCTGGAGGGCCTCTACTTTAATACCAGGAGTATTAAAGGTAAAATGGATGAGTGCAGGGCGCTTTCTCTGGAGCAGAGAAGACTGAGGGGCGACCTGATTGAAATGTTCAAGATTATGAGTGGCATGGAAAAGGTGGATAAGGAGCAGCTGTTCCCTTTAGTTGAAGGGTCAGTTACGAGGGGGCACAAGTTAAAAGTAAGGGGGGAGGTTTAGGGGGGATTTGAGGAAAGACTTTTTCACCCAGAGGGTGGTGAGGGTCTGGAATGCGCTGCCTGGGAGGGTGATGGAGGCGGGATGCCTCACATCCTTTAAAAAGTACCTGGGTGAGTACTTGGCACATCATAACATTCAGGGCTATGGGCCAAGTGCTGGCAAGTGGGATTAGGTGGGTAGGTCAGGGCCTTTCATGCGTTGGTGCAGACTCGATGGGCCGAAGGGCCTCTTCTGCACTGTCGGATTCTGTGATTCTGATTCTGTGATTTTGATTTCTCCTTCGTCCCCATTGATGTAGACAGGGGCATGTTCTCCACTACGCTTCCTCATGTTGCTGACTATCTCCTTCATTTTGTTGACACTGGGGGAGAGATTATTGTTGCCGCACCAGTTCACCAGATTCTCTATCCCTTTCCTGTACTCTGTCTCATCATTGTTTAAGATCCGACCCACAGCGGTGGTGTCGTCAGCAAACCTGAAAATCGAGTTGGAGGGGAATTTGGCCACACAGTCATACATACATAAGGAGTATAGTAGGGGGCTGAGAACACAGCCTTGTGGGCACTGGTGTTGAGGATGATCGAGGCAGAGGTGTTGTTGCCTATCCTTACTGATTGTGGTCTGTGGGTTAGGAAGTTCAGGATCCAGTCGCAGAGGAAGGAGCCGAGGCCCAGGCCACGGAGTTTGGAGATGGGTTTTGTAGGAATAATGGTGTTCAAGGCTGAACTTTAGTCGATAAATAGGAGTCTGACAGGGGTGACTTTGTTATGTAGGTGTCCCAGGGTTATGGCTATCTAAAAACAAACGGTAACTAAACTACTTAAAGTCTAAAAATGTGTGGTCAAAGATAAAATCTACACCGTTTACTTAAAGCTCTTTAAGCCCTTAAAGCCTTTTCAGGAAGTTAAACAGAGCTTAATAAGTTAAGCTATATGAAAATGTTGTTGCAGCTCTGTTTTACCATTTGATAGTAGTGTTTTAATTTTTGACAGAGCTGCTTACATAGATGTGAAATGAAACATTGATGCAATATAAGCCTGAGCAATCTGCAGCCAGTCATACCTAATCTATACTACTTGGCTGACACGCCGAGACTGTGGCTTAGAATGCACGAGTTGAGTGCAATAACATAGATGCATCTATAGGGAAGCTGATGAATGCATGAGGGAGGAGGAAATAGAAGGAAATGCTGGTGGAGGAAATGAAGTAAGGCTGGTGTGAATTCTGTGGTTGTTAGAGGCAGATTATTCCTCCTGTGTAAACCAGACAACTTCACTGCAGCTACAGGACACCCTGACCTCATGTTCTGGTTTTCATTAGAAAAGGGAAGGCCGAAAGAAGACATGATCCAAATGTCTGAAAATGCTGACGAGAGTGAAAGTAAAGGTCGGGTTTCAAGCACAAACTGAGCATGCAGTGAGATGTTCAAAGATTATTTTGCACATGATAGATGAGGATGAAGGAGGCCATTGGGGCCATTGATACTCACCCATCCAACTATACCTAAAGCAGAATATCTGGTCGTTATTGGATTACTGTTTGTGGGGTTTTGCTGTGCACAAAGTGACTTCTGTGTTTCCTATATTACAACAGTGTCTGTACTTCTAAAAGTACTTCATATCCCTTTCCCAAAGGCATGGAGATTTATATATATATGAATTCTTTATACTTGGAGTGATTGAAGCAATTAATAACTGTTGGATGTCAGTTGGTTAAGAGTGAGGATGGAGTTCACAGCTAAAGATGATTGAATGCATAGAAACTAGAAACAGGAGGAGGCCATTCGGCCCTTCAAGCCTGCTCCACCATTCATTTTGATCATGGCTGATCATCGAGTTCAATATCCTGATCCCCCTTTCCCGCCCATATCCCTTGATCCCTTTAGCCCCAAGAGCTATATCTGATTTATTCTTGAAATCAGGCAACGTTTTGGCCTCAACTACTTTCTGTGGGAGTGAATTCCACACATTCACCACTCTCTGGGTGAAGAAATTTCTCCTCACCTCAGTTCTAAAAGGTTTACCCCTTATCCTCAAACTATGACCCCTGTTTCTAGACTCCCCCACCATCGGGAACATTCTTTCTGAATCTACCCTGTCTAACCCTGTTAGAATTTTATAAATTTCCATGAGATCCCTTCTCACTCTCCTAAACTCCAGCGAATGTAACCCTAACAGACTTAATCTCTATCATACTGTCATGACAAAGTTGGAAAGCTGTCAGAGATGTGTGGTCATCTCTCCTCCTCTTTTCTCCCCATTCCTTTACCCTCACTCTTTCCTCTCTCCTTCCTTTTACTCCTTTGCTCTATGCCCTCTCTCCTTATCCCTATCTCTCCCCCCCCCCATTCTCTATCCCTCAACTCTCCTTCCTTCCCCACTCCTTTCCCCCTTCTTTGCTCTCTCTTTCACCACACCTGCCCTCTCCCGCTCACTCCTCTACTCTCCCCCCTCACTTCTCCTCAACTTAATCTTTCCTCCTAACCCCTGTCCACCTCTTTCCAGTTCCCCTGTCCTTTCTCACCTCTCCTTCCCCTTTCATTTATCAGTCTCCATCTTGTTGAAGAAATGCAGTTAGTTTCCTGAGCACCTGTGTGGTTTGTGGAGGATCTGATTACACCAGCAGGCTCCTCAGTCTGAGAAACAGAAGATAGTTTTAACAATGAAGGCAAGGCAGAGTGAATGCAACGTTGAATCTTAATGACAATTGAACTGCTCTTTGGGCAGTTTGAGCTGCTGTTTAATGAGAAATATTGTACTGCCCTTTCTCTAACAGTAAATTGTAGTGTTTAAAATGCTCTGAAATCCAGTTTTGTTCTGATAATTAGAAAAAAACATTCCAGAACTAACTAAATTAAACCGCAAATTCGAAATGGAACTGTATGGTGGTTGTTCCGATTACAAACTGAATGACACTGAAAGAAAGAAGGAAGTTGGAACAAGCTCAGTATGGTGTCACTCCACTGAGGCTGATGTTGCAGAGACACGGGCCCTGATATATAGTGGACATGATGTGGAGATGCCGGCGTTGGACTGGGGTAAGCACAGTAAGAAGTCTCACAACACCAGGTTAAAGTCCAACAGGTTTATTTGGTAGCAAATACCATAAGCTTTCGGAGCACAGCTCCTTCGTCAGATGGAGTGGTTATCTGAACAGATAACCACTCCATCTGACGAAGGAGCTGTGCTCCGAAAGCTTATGGTATTTGCTACCAAATAAACCTGTTGGACTTTAACCTGGTATTGTGAGACTTCATATAGTGGACAGCCACTGAAGGCCAGAGTAGCCTGGGAGTGAATGAGGAACTCACAAAGCTGGGACTTTGAGACCCTGCCAATGTTAACCACAAATTGATAGGCAGTTCTAGTCTCCCCTGGGGACAATCTCTGGCAACTAGGATGGGAAGAGGTAGCGAGAGATCAAGGCTTGGGCTGTGGGGAGAAAGAGAGATCGTTGTGGGTGTGAGGAAGCGAGTGATCGTGGCTGGGGGAGAAAAGTCACCCCCTGAGGATGAAGTGAGAGATCACCGCTGGGCAAGAAAGGTCAACTCAAGAGATTGGCATTTTATATGAGGGGTGAGGTGAAGAAAAATGATTGTGAGGGTGGGCATTGGGAGGGTGATGCTGGCTGAAGGCTTCTTTGATGGGATTGGTGGAGATATGGAGCATTCCTGCTCTCTCTAACCTAGAAGGAGCAAAAGACACTGGCAACTTGAGCCAGGAGCTCCCATCTCCCTTTTGCTGCCAGATTTCCTGATCCCTGGGAAATCCAGGGATGTAAATCAGACTCCTAATTGCATTGTGGGATTTCATTTTAAGTTAGTTACAGCGTCTCACTGCAGCAGAACACTTGGTAGCCACAAAACCTGCCACAGTGAAAATGGTAATGGGCAGGTCAGCAATGGGTTAGAGTTGTAGAGTCATAGAGGTTTACAGCATGGAAACAGGCCCTTCGGCCCAACTTGTTCATGCCGCCTTTTTTTAAAAATCCCTAAGCTAACTCCAATTGCCCGCATTTGGCCCATATCCCTCTATACCCATTGTACCCATGTAACTGTCTAAATGTTTTTTAAAAAGACAAAATTGTACCTGCCTCTACTACTACCTCTGGCAGCTTGTTCCAGACACTCACCACCCTGTGTGTGAAATAATTGCCCCTCTGGACACTTTTGTATCTCTCCCCTCTCACCTTAAACCTATGCCCTCTAGTTTTAGACTCCCCTACCTTTGGGAAAATATATTGACTATCTAGCTGATCTATGCCCCTCATTATTTTATAGACCTCTATAAGATCACCCCTCAGCCTTCTACATTCCAGAGAAAAAAGTCCCAGTCTATCCAGCCTTTCCTTATAATTCAATCCATCAAGTCCTGGTAGCATCCTAGTAAATCTTTTCTGCACTCTTTCTAGTTTAATTGGGTCACGTTCTTTGTTTTTGCATCTTCGACCATCTCTCGACCATTTGTGACAGGACTATCATGTTTAACCAATTTATTGGAATTTTTTAATGGAGTAACATATACTATGGTTATAGGGGAGCCTGTAGACTTGCTGTACTTGGATTTCCAGAAGGGAGTTGATAAGGTGCCATTTCAAAGTTTTTTGCAAAAAAATCAAAGCTCATGGTGTAGGGGGGAACATAACAGCATGGATTGAAGATTGGCTAGCTGGCAGAAAACTGAGAGTATACATAAATGGGTCTTTTTCTGATTGACAGGATGTGATGAATAGAGTCTGGGGCCTTAACTTTGACAATTTACAATGATGGGGATTGAAGGCATGGGAAGAGGACATGAGGAGGTTGCAGGGAATAGGTTGAGTGAGTGGGCAAAAATCTGGTCAGTGGCAAGTAATGTGGGAAAATCTGAAGTTGTCTTGGCAAGAAGAACAAAAAAGCAGAGGATTACTTAAACAGAGAATGGTGCAGAGGGTTCTGGGTATCCTCGTGCGTGAGTGCTGAGGAGTGTGGGAAAGAGGTGCTTTTATGCTTTCTAACTTCCTCAGCCTCCAGGAAGTGGTCTTACTCTGCTACAGGAGAAGAAACCAGTTACTTGTTGAGTGTTTGATGAGTGACTACAGTTCATTCTATTCCTAAGGTTCAAAATAGTATAGCAACAGGTGGTAAGGTTTACAAAATATAGATAAACAAAAGTAAAATATATAATTGAATAAAGTATTAAATTGTTAATTAGAACACATTAGAACACAGTCCAAAGATGTGCGGGTTAGGTTGATTGGCCAGGTTAAAAATTGCCCCTTAGAGTCCTGAGATGTGTAGGTTAGAGGGATTAGTGGGTAAATATGTGGGGGTAGGGCCTGGGTGGGATTGTGGTTGGTGCAGACTCGATGGGCCGAATGGCCTCCTTCTGCACTGTAGGGTTTCTATGATTTCTATGATTAAGGACAGGGCAGCTGCAGCATGTGGGTGCTTCTGGATGCCAGTTTGATCCAGGGCAAGCATGTTGGCAGTAAGTGTTTGAAGTTTGAGCAGCTTTGGCTCAGAGGTAATGAGCTGGAGGCTGAACAATGGACACTGTGACACATCAGGGAGGGGGAGGCAGACACACCTCTCAGGACAGGGCCTTCTGATTTGGTCAGGGACAGGGGAGTGACTGCAAGTGAGGCAGGTAATGGGACCCAGAGGGCAGGAGGTTCGCTGTTTAAAAATAAGGAATTGCTCACTTAAAATGGAGATGAGGCGAAACAATTTTCTGAGATTTTGTGAGTCTGAAAATCTCTTCCCAAAAAGGTGGTTGATGCGCGATTGATTCACACGGGAGGCTAGGACATACCCGGGAATAAAGGCTTTTATTCACAACAAGATTGGAGCACACTACTTAACAATACTATCCCAGACTAAGGGCTACTAGGAAGTAGCAGTGACCTTTATACTCCTGTAAGAAGACGGAGCCGAATGGAGTGTACCACATAAACAATAATAACAGGTGGAACACCCCAACCCTAACCCCAACAGTAACAAAAGTAACATATGTACAAGTACCCATAGTGGTAACCATCTATGGTTCACCACAGTGGTGGAAGCAGAGTCTGTGAATATTTTTAAGGTAGAGGTGGATAGATTCTTGGTAAGCGGCGGGGGGGAGGGGAGTGATAGGTTATCGGGGGTAAGCAGGATGCAGATTTGTGGTTACTTTCAGATCAGCCATGATCTTATTAAATGGCAGACCAGGTTCAAGGGGCTGAATGGCCTACTCCTGCTCGTTGTTCGTCTGTTTGTAAAATGTTGGTTGGGGAGGTAAGGAGGGTGCCCCCTGGGCATTGCCAGCCTAGCCCCCTGGAACTGCCCAAGGGGCAAAGTGACATTACACACTGGGCATTGAGCAGTGCCAAGGAGGCGGGGCCTATGTGGGGGGAGATTGGTGGGGGGGGGATCCCCACTGCCACTCTGCATAAGGTTCCGTGGCAGAGGGAGGGAATGCATTGATCGGGGCTGGCTTCCAATGGGGGGGGGGGGGGGGGGGGGGGCACGGTCAGGTAGATCGAGGTGGGAAGGGGGGATTGGGGCTAGGTTGGGGCATACGCTGATCTCCGCTCTGACAGATCGGTGCATGCGCAATGGCCCATTCAGTGCTATGCTGCCGGCCTCTCCAGTGGGATAGGCCCCACCCTGGATTTTCATCGTGAATCTCACTGGGGCACTCTGCAGTGCACAGAGTGGGAGATTCATTTTGAAACTCCCGCTGAAAAAAACAGCAGGAGTTACTCCAATTCTTACACAAATTCAACACTTAGAATTTTTTTGGGAGAATCTTGGCCCACATCTTAAATATTGGGTGCAGATTTGGTCTCCTTATTTAGGGAAGGATACAAATGCATTGAAGGTGGTTCAGAGAAGGTTTACTCGATTGGAATGAATGGGTTACCTTATGATGATGCATGAAGAAAAGATGGATATATTGGACTTGTTTCCATTGGAGTTTAGCAGAGTGAGGGGTCACTTGATTGCTGTATATAAGATCTTGAATGGTGATGACAAGGTGGACATGGAAAGGATGTTTCCTCTTCTGAGTGAGTCCAGAAGTAGGGGGCACAGTTTTAACATTAAGGGTTGCACTTTTAGGACAGAGATGAGGAGAATTTTTCTCTCTGAGAGTTGTGGGAATTTGGAACCCTCTGCCTTCGTAGGCGGTGAAGGTGGGGTCACTGAATATTCTTAAGGTGGAGGTAGATAAATTCTTGTCGGACGAGCAAATCAAAGGTTATCGGGAGTAGTTGGAGTGTGGAATGCGAAACACAAACAGGTCAGCTATGACCTTATTGAATGGCGGAGCAGGCTCAAGGGGCCGATTGGCGTACCTCTGCTCCTATTTCTCATATTTGCATATGCGGGGAGTGGAGTTACTATCAAGGGAAGATCTTTGCAAAGAGCGCCATAGGGTGGATGCTGATGACAGATACCTCGCAGTTTCCTGCACAATAAGTGTCTTTATAGATAACTCCTGGAGTGGTTCCAATTATCTAAAGGAATTGGCGAGAGGAATTTTCCAGGGTGATTTTCCCTTCTCGGTCCTTAGTTTTTTCTGTCTGAAAGGTGCTGAAAGAATTCCTTCTTCGAACATTGGTTCGGCCGCATTTGGAATACTGCGCTCAGTTCTGGTCGCCACACTACTAGAAGGACGTGGAGGCTTTGGAGAGAGTGCAGAGGAGGTTTACCAGGATGTTGCCTGGTATGGAGGGGCTTAGTTATGAGGAGAGATTGGGTAAACTGGGGTTGTTCTCACTGGAAAGACGGAGGATGAGGGGAGACTTAATAGAGGTGTATAAAATTATGAAAGGCATAGATAGGGTGAACGGTGGGAAGCTTTTTCCCAGGTCGGTGGTGACGTTCACGAGGGGTCATAGGTTCAAGGTGAGGGGGGGGGGAGGTTTAACACGGATATCAGAAGGACGTATTTTACACAGAGGGTGGTGGGGTCCTGGAATGCGCTGCCGGGCAAGGTGGTGGAGGCGGACACACTGGGAACGTTTAAGACTTATCTCGATAGCCACATGAACGGAGTGGGAATGGAGGGATACAAAAGAATGGTTTAGTTGGGACCAAGGAGCGGTGTGGGCTTGGAGGGCCGAAGGGCCTGTTCCTGTGCTGTATTGTTCTTTGTTCTAAACGACTGAAACATTGCTGAGAAGAGAGTTGTTTTTATCTGTTCGTGGGATGTAGGTGTCACTGGCTGGGCCAGCATTTATTGCCCTTCCTTAGGCTGTTACTGAGATGATCCGTCCATATCAAAGGCATTAATTGTAGCAGGTCTTTGCAAACTGATGTGCTGCAGCTGGTGTTTCTGACAGATGCTGTCTTCAGACAGCAGTTGCTGTTGACGAACGAACAGTCTCTGAATGCTGCTGAGGGCTCACCGCCTTCCACCTTCCCTCCTCTGCAGTTGTTGCTAGGTGATGGCCTCTACACAATGTTCCAACAGGCAGAGGTGTTGACTCTATGAAAAGGAGATTATATTTTAGAACTGGATTATGGTCGAAGGGAATGGGTACATTTTACCTGGTATCTTCTCATTGACATTAATCGACATTTTATCCTGACTGGAATTTACTTTGTTTTCAATTTGTGATCTTTTCTTTTTAATCCCCAATGTGCCTCTTCATATTCTCCTGCAACAGAAAAGACTTTGAGGTTTAAGTCCAAGATTCCATACTTTCTGCAGTGAGATAGTTATTATGTGGGTGGCACGTTGGCACGCTGGTTAACACTGCTGCCTCACAGCACCAGGGAGCCGGGTTCAATTCCAGCCTCGGTGACTGTGTGGAGTTTGCATGTTCTCCCCGTGACTGCGTGGGTTTCCTCCGGGTGCTCCGGTTTCCTCCCACAGTCCAAAGATGTGCGGGTTAGGTTGATTTGGCCATGCTAAATTGCCCCTTAGTGTCAGGGGGACTAGCAGGGTAAATACGTGGGGTTAGGGCAATAGGGCCTGGGTGGGATTGTGGTCGGTGCAGACTCGATGAGCCGAATGGCCTCCTTCTGCATTGTAAGGTTTCTATGACCTTAATTACAATTTAGTCTTTTTCCCGTTAAATGCTCCTGTTTGACATTTGCTCAATTGGACTTTTACTGTCTCATTCTCTCATTTGGCTGATCCTGACACCTAATTAGAATCTGACAGATTTACCATGCATTTTGCTCGTGACCAAATCTGTCATCCTACTTTGCATTTTCTATCTGAGATGATCCGTCCATATCAGGCCAATGAGGCCAAAAGGTTGCCTGTTGTCTGATTTCAAGAAGAAATTAGATATAGCTCTTGGGGCTAAAGGGATCAAGGGATATGGCGGGGGGGGGAAAGAGGGGGATCAGGCTATTGAATTCAGTGATCAGCCATGATCAAAATGAATGGAGGAGAGATTAAACAGATTGGGTCTGTACTCGTTGGAGTTTAGAAGGATGAGGGGTGATCTTATAGAGACATATAAGATAATGAAGGGGCTGGATAGGGTAGAGGTGGAGAGATTCTTTCCACTTAGAAGGGAAACCAGAACTAGAGGGCACAGCCTCAAAATAAGGGGGGGCCGGTTCAGAACAGAGTTGAGGGGGAACTTCTTCTCTCAGAGGGTAGTGAATCTCTGGAATTCTCTGCCCATTGAAGTGGTGGAGGCTTCCTCGTTGAATATGTTTAAATCACGGGTAGATAGTTTTCTGATCGATAAGGGAATTAGGGGTTATGGGGAGCAGGTGGGTAAGTGGAACTGATTCGCTTCAGATCAGCCATGATCTTGTTGAATGGCGGGGCAAGCTCGAAGGGCCAGATGGCCTACTCCTGCTCCTATTTCTTATGTTCTTATGAATGGGCCGAATGGCCTACTCCTGCTCCTAGTTTCTATTCAAGGTATCAGAATTTACAACAAATGCCACTGATTTTTATGACACAGAAACAGATTATTCAGCCCAACTGGTGTCTGCCAGTGTTAATGTTCCCTTCAAACCTTTCCCATCCTACTTTACCTAACTCTTATCAGCATAATCTTCATTAACTTTCTCACTCATACTTTTATTCAGTTACCCCCTTAAATAAATCTTTGCCTCAACTCCTCCATATGGTGGTAAGTTCTACTTGCTACCCACTCTCTGAGTAAAGAACTTTCTGCTGAATTACACATTGGATTTATTGTGATTATCTTACATTTACTGGCCCTACTTTTGTACTTCTGAATCTGTAATCTGTAATCTGAAATATTTTAATTATGTTTACCCTATCGAATCCATTCATAATTTTAAAGACCTTTATCAGGTTACCCCATCAGTTTTCCCTTTAGAGTTAAGAGTCCAGATCACTTACTGTTTGCTGATAGTTTTAGCCACTCATTTCTGATATCATCCTTGCAAATATTTTTTGTGCCTTGGGGGTGAGTTTCTGACATTCAGGTGAGAGGCCCAGTCCAATGATTCAGGTGAACAGCAAAGATCAGTAAAAATATTTTAAAAGCAGAAACATTCTCCAGTGTCTTCACCAACACTGGGGCGGCACGGCGGCACAGTGGTCAGCACTGCTGCCTCACAGCATCAGGGACCCGGGTTCGATTCCGGCCGAGGCCCACTGTCTGTGTGGAGTTTGCACGTTCTCCCGGTGCCTGCGTGGGTTTCCACCGGGTGCTCCAGTTCCGTCCCACAGTCCAGAAATGTGCGGGTTTAGGTTGATTGGCCATGCTAAAATTGCCCCTTAGGGTCAGGGGGACTAGAAGGATAAATATACCTGGGGCTGCATGGATGGGGCCTGGGTGGGATTGTTGTCGGTGCAGGCTCGATGGGCCGGGTGGCCGCCTCCTGCTCTGTAGGGATTCTATAATTCTATGAACATTTTTCCCTCAAGTGAATAAAGATTAACTGGTCGTCCCTTTGCAGTTTGTGATAACAAGACCTTTCTGTGTACAGTTGGCTGCTCTACAAAATAAGACTACACCTCAAAATCAATAATGAATTGTGTCACGGTGTCCTGAGGGTCATATAAATGTCAGCTCTTCTTTACTTAACGGTCAGTAATTATTCAAGGATCACTGCCCAACTCATTAATTGCAAGTTGTTGCTTTCCCTCGGCAGTGATTTAGTTGCTGAACACCTGTCGTATCTTGATGCGTGCAACCAATCATTTTTACACCAATTAATATCAGTCTGGGATTTGAATCTTGTTTTACATGTACTTGTTACATAATTTGGATGGGTGAGAGTATCAAGGGGTGTGGAGCTATGGGGGAGGAACAGTTGAGGGACAGATCAGCTATGTCTTAATTGATTAGGGGAGTGTCTTGAGGGGCTGAATGGCTTGTTCCTATGCTCCTTTGTATTTGCCTCAGGCCTAATTAAATCCTTGGAGCTTTAAAGCTTTGAACATAATGTTGTGTATTGTGAGGATTCCCATGATTAATGCATTTTGCTTGGTAGCACAGAACTTAAATATTGCTAAACTGAGAGGCTTGTTTTTTTTAATTAATTGACAGGCTAGGCCAGCATTTATTGCCCATCCTTATTTGCCCTTGAGAAGGTGGTAGTGATCTGCCTTCTTGAACCACTGCAGTTCAAGTAGTGTAGGTACATCCACAGTGCTATTAGGGTGGGAGTTCCAGGATTTTGACCCAGCAACAGTGAAGGAACGGTAATATAGTTCCAAGTCAGGATAGTGAGTGACTTGCAGGGAACCTCCAGGTGGTGGTGTTCCCAGACATCTGCTGCCTTTGTCTTTCTAGATGGTAGTGGTTGTAGATTTGAAAGGTGCTGCCTAAGGAACATTGGTGAGTTCCTGCAGTGTATCTTGTAGATCGTACATTAGGCTGCCACTATGTATCGGTGGTGGAGGGAGTGAAGGTTTGTAGATGGGGGAATCAAGCGGACTGCTTTGTCTGGATGCAGCTTGGCTTCCTGAGGGTTGTTGGAGCTGCACTTATCCAGGCAAGTGGAAAGTATTCCATTACATTCTTGACTTGTGCCTTGTAGATGGTGGACAGGCTTTGGGGAGGAGAGTTATTGGCTGCAAGATTCCTAGCTTCTGACCAGCTCTTGTAGCCACAGTATCTATATGACTAATCCAGTTCAGTTTCTGGTCAATGATAATCCCGAGGATATTTGATTTTGAATTTGATTTGATGTGTTATTGTCACATCTATGAGTAAACAGTGAAAAGTATTGTTTCTTGCGCACTATACAGACAAAACATACCGTTCATAGAGAAGGAAAGGAAAGAGTGCAGAATGTGGTGTTACAGTCATAGCTAGGGTATAGAAAGATCAATTAATGCGAGGTAGGTCCATTCAAAAGTCTGATGGCAGCAGGGAAGAAGCTGTTCTTGAGTCGGTTGGTACATGACCTCAGACTTTTGTATCTTTTTCCCGACGGAAGAAGATGGAAGAGAGAATGTCTGGGGTGCATGGGGTCCTTGATTATGCTGGCTGCTTTTTTGAGGCAGCGGGAAGTGTAGACAGAGTCAATGGATGGGAGGCTGGTTTGCCTGATGGACTGGGCTTCATTCATGACTCTTTGAGTTTAGAACATAGAACATTACAGCGCAGTACAGGCCCTTCGGCCCTCGATGTTGCGCCGACCAGTGAAACCAATCTAAAGCCCATCTAATCTACACTATTCCAATATCATCCATATGTTTATCCACTGACCATTTAAATGCCCTTAATGTTGACGAGTCCACTACTGCTGCAGGCAGGGCATTCCACGCCCTTACTACTCTCTGAGTGAAGAACCTACCTCTAACATCTGTCCTATATCTATCACCCCTCAATTTAAAGCTATGTCCCCTCGTGCTAGCCATCACCATCCGAGGAAAAAGGCTCTCACTATCCACCCTATCTAATCCTCTGATCATCTTGTATGCCTCTATTAAATCACCTCTTAACCTTCTTCTCTCTAACGAATACAACCTCAAGTCCCTCAACCTTTCCTTATACGATCTTCCCACCATACCAGGCAACATCCTGGTAAATCTCCTCTGCACCCTTTCCAACACTTCCACATCTTTCCTATAATGCGGCAACCAGAACTGTTCGCAATACTCCAAATGCGGCCACACCAGAGGTTTGTACAGTTGCAGCATGACCTCCTGGCTCCGAAACTCAATCCCTCTACCAATAAAAGCTAACACACCGTACGCCTTCTTAACAACCCTATCAACCTGGGTGCCAACTTTCAGGGATCAATGCACGTGGACACCCAGATCCCTCTGTTCATCCACACTACCAAGTATCTTAGCATTAGCCCAGTACTCTGTATTCCTGTTACTCCTTCCAAAGTGAATCACCTCACACTTTTCCGCATTAAACTCCATTTGCCACCTCTCAGCCCAGCTCTGCAGCTTATCTATGTCCCTCTGTAACCTGCCACTTCCCTCCGCACTGTCTACAACTCCACCGACTTTAATGTCATCCGCAAATTTACGAATCCATCCTTCTACGCCCTCATCCAGGTCATTAATAAAAATGACAAACAGCAGTGGCCCCAAAACAGATCCTTGCGGTACACCACTAGTAACTGAACTCCAGGATGAATATTTCCCATCAACCACCGCCCTCTCTTTTCTTACAGCTAGCCAATTCCTGGTCCAAACCACTAAATCACCCTCAATCCCATGTGTCCGTATTTTCTGCAAAAGCTTACCATGGAGAACCTTATCAAACGTTTTGCTGAAATCCATATACACCACATCAACCGCTTTACCCTCATCCACCTCTTTGGTCACCTTCTCAAAGAACTCAATAAGGTTTGTGAGGCACGACCCACCCTTCACAAAACTGTGCTGACTATCCCTAATCAAATTATTCCTTTCTAGGTGATTATAAACCCTATCTCTTATAATCCTTTCCAAAACTTTGCCCACAACAGAAGTAAGGCTCACCGGTCTATAATTACCAGGGTTGTCCCTACTCCCCTTCTTGAACAAGGGGACAACATTTGCTATCCTCCAGTCTTCTGGCACTGTTCCTGTAGACAATGACGACACAAAGTGCAGAGCCTTTAGCTTTGATACCTCCTATCGAGCCTCCCAGAGAATCCACGGATAAATCCCATCCGGCCCAGGGGACTTATCTATTTTTACCCTTTCCAGAATTGCTAACACCTCCTCCTTATGAACCTCAATCCCGTCCAGTCCAACAGCCTGCATCTCAGTACTCCCCTCGACAACACTGTCCCTCTCCAGTGTGAATACTGACGAAAAATATTCATTTAGTGCCTCTCTTATCTCTTCAGACTCCACGCACAACTTCCCACTCCTGTCCTTGACTGGCCCTAATCTTACCCTAGTCATTCTTTTACTCCTGACATACCGATAGAAAGCTTTAGGGTTTTCCTTGATCCTACCTGCCAAAGACTTCTCATGTCCCCTCCTGGCTCTTCTTAACTCTTTCTTTAGGTCCTTCCTGACTAACTTGTAACTCTCAAGTGCCCTAACTGAGCCTTCACGTCTCATCTTAACATAAGTCTCCTTCCTCTTCACAAGAGATTCAACCTCCTTAATAAACCACGGTTCCCTCACACGTCTGCTTCCTCCCTGCCTGACAGGTACATATTTATCAAGGACGCATAGTAGCTGTTCCTTGAACAAGTTCCACATTACAATTGTGCCCATCCCCTGCAGTTTCCTTCCCCAACCTATGCCAGCTAAATCTCGTCTAATCGCATCATAATTTCCTTTCCCCCAGCTATAACTCTTGCCTTTTGGTATATACCTATCCTTTTCCATTGCTAAGGTAAACGTAATCGAATTGTGGTCACTGTCACCAAAGTGCTCACCTACCTCCAAATCTAACACCTGGCCTGGTTCATTACCCAGTACCAAATCCAATGTGGCCTCGCCTCTTGTTGGTCTATCTACATACTGCGTCAGGAAGCCTTCCTGCACACATTGGACAAAAACTGACCCATCTAAAGTACTCGAACTATAGCTTTTCCAGTCAATATTTGTCTGTACAACTACCCTGTTACTTTCGCTCCTATCCAGAATCATCTTTGCAATCTTTTCCTCTACATCTCTGGAACTTTTCGGAGGTCTATAAAAAACTCCCAGCAGGGTGACCTCTCCTTTCCTGTTTCTAACCTCAGCCCAAACTACCTCAGTAGACGAGTCCTCATCAAATGTCCTTTCTGCCACCGTAATACTGTCCTTGACTAACAATGCCACACCTCCCCCTCTTTTACCACCTTCCCTGCACTTACTGAAACATCTAAACCCTGGAACCTGCAACAACCATTCCTGTCCCTGCTCTATCCATGTCTCCGAGATGGCCACAACATCGAAATCCCAGGTACCAACCCATGCTGCAAGCTCACCCACCTTGTTCCGGATGCTCCTGGCATTGAAGTATACACACTTCAAACCACCTTCCTGCCTGTCAGTACACTCCTGCGACCCTGAAACCTCATCCATGACCTCACTACTCTCAACCTCCTGCACACCGGAGCTACAATTCAGGTACCCACCCCGCTGCTGAATTAGTTTAAACTCTCCCGAAGAGCATTAGCAAATTTCCCCCCCAAGATATTGGTACTCCTCTGGTTCAGGTGCAGACCATCCTGTTTGTAGAGGTCCCACCTACCCCAGAAAGAGCCCCAATTGTCCAGGTATCTGAAACCCTCCCTCCTGCACCATCCCTGTAACCACGTGTTCAACTGCTCTCTCTCCCTATTCCTCTCCTCACTATCACGTGGCACGGGTAACAAACCAGAGATAACAACTTTGTTTGTTCTAGCCCTAAGCTTTCTTGCGGTCTTGGGCAGAGCAGGAGCCATATGAGGGTATTCCATTGTAAGTCAAGGAGTAATGGTTAGATTCTGTCTTGTTGGAAATGGTCATCGCCTGGCCAATGATTGCCTGGCACATGTGTGGTGTGAATGTTACTTGCCACTTGTCAGCCCAAGCCTGAATATTGTCCAGGTCTTGTTGCTTTTGGGCATGGACTGTTTCAGTATCTGAGGAGTCACGGATGGTGCTGAACATTGTGCAATCATCGGCGAACATCCCCACTTCTGACCTTACGAAGAAAGAAAGGTCATTGATGAAGCAGCTGAAGATAGCTGGGCCTAGGAAACTATCCTGAGGAACTCCTGCAGTGATGTCTTGGAACTGAGATGAGTGACCTCCTACTACCACATTCTTCTTTTCATGTGCAAGGCCAGCGGTGGGTTTTCCCCCTGATTCCCATTGACTCCAATTTTGCCTGGGCTCCTTGATGCCACACTCAGTCAAATGCAGCCTTGATGTCGAGGGCAGTCACTCTCACCTCACCTCCTTTTGTCCATGTTTGAACCAAGGCTGTAATGAGGTCAGGAGCTGAGTGACCCTGGCGAAACCCAAACTGGGCGTCACTGAGCAGGTTATTGCTGAGCAGGTGCTGCTTGATTGCACTGTTGATGACCCCTTCCATCACTTTGCTGATGATCGAGAGTAGACTGATTGGGCGGTAATTGGCCGGGTTGGATTTGTCCAAGTTTTTGTGTACAGGACATACCTGGGCAATTTTCCACATTGCCGGGTAGATGTCAGTGTTGTAACTGTACTGGAAGAGCTTGGCTTGGGGAGTGGAGTTCTGGGGTACAAGTCTTCAGTACGATTGCTGGAATATTGTCAGGGCCCAGTGCCTTCAGCCATTTCTTGATATCACGTGGAGTGAATCGAATTGGCTGGAGACTGACATCTGTGATGCTGGGGAGCTCAGGAGGAGGCTGAGATGGAGCATCCACTTGGTACTTCCGGCTGAAGATGTTCTGACTCTTTTGCATTGATGTGCTGGGCTCCTCCATCATTGGGAATGGGGTTATTTGTGGAGTCTCATCCTTCAGTGAGTTGACTGCAATCGTTAAGGATAGGCAACAACACCACCTCCACAACTACACAGGGTGCCTCACAAGGTTGTATTCTCAGCCCCTTACTAGATTCCTATGCCCCTATTACTGTGTGGCCAAATTCCCCTCCAACTCCATTTTCATGTTTGCTGATGACACCACCATAATGGGTCGGATCTCAAACAATGACGAGACGCAGCACAAGAAAGAGATAGAGAATCTGGTGAACTGGTGCGGCAACAATAATCTCTCCCTCATGCCGCAACTCTACCACCTTGCCCGCCACGGAATCGGAGCAGGTGAGGGTCTGGCAATGGAAATCTCTGTTGACCTCGGGCAGGAATTTCCAGTCTCGCCCAAGCGAGGCCGTAAAATCCTGCCCTCAATTTCAGTATAACGAAAGAGATAGACATGGAGTTCAGGAAGCATAGTGGAGGACATGCCCCTCTCTACATCAATGGGGATGAAGTGGAAATGGTTGAGAGCTTCAGATTTCTAGGTGTCCAGATCACTAAGAACCTGTCCTGCTCCCTCCACACTGACGCTATTGTTATGAAAGCCCACCAACACTTCTACTTTCTCAGGAGTCTAAGGAAATTTAGCACATCCACTATGACACCAACCTTTACAGATGCATCATAAAAGCATCCTTTCTGGTTGTATCACAACTTGGTATGGCTCCTGCTCTGCCCAAGATTGCAAGAAAGTACAAAGGGTCGTGAACGAAGCCCAGTCCATCACACAAACCAGCCTCCCATCCATTGACTCTGGCTATACTTCCCGCTGTCTCGGAAAAGCAGCCAGCATAATCAAGCACCCCGGACATACTCTCTTCCACCTTCTTCCGTCGGGAAAAAGATACAAAAGTCTGAGGTCACATATCAACCGACTCAAGAACAGCTTCTTCCCTGCTGCCATCAGATTTTTGAATGGACTACCTTATACTAAGTTGATCTTTCTCGACATCCTAGCTATGATTATAACACTACATTCTGCACTCTCTCCTTTTCTTCTCTATGAACAGTATGCTTTGTCTGTATAGCACGCAAGAAGCAATACTTTTCACTGTATACTAATACACGTGACAATAATAAATCCAATCAAATCGAAGATGTGTAATTGTCCACCACCATTCACTGCTGCATATGGCTGGACTGCAGAGCATATATCTAATCTGTTGGTTGTGGGAATGCTTAGCTCTGTCTAATTACTTGCTGCTTATGCCGCTTGGCATGCAAGTAGTCCTGCGTTGTAGCTTCACCAGGTTGACACTTCATTTTTAGGTATGCCTGGTGTTGTTCCTGCACTCTTCGTTGGACCAGGGTTGATCCCCTGGCTTTATTGGAACAGTAGCCAGGAGGATATGCCAGGTCATGAGATTACAGATCGTGGTTGAGTACAATTCTGCTGCTGCTAATGGCTCACAGCGCCTCTTGGTTGCCCAGTCTTGAGTCGCTAAATCAATTTGAAGTCTATCCCATTTAGCACGGCGATCGTGCCGCACAAGACCATGGAGTGTATCCTCAATGTGGAGACGGAACTTTGTGGTACATCTCAGCCACTTTTGATCCTGGACATTGATGGATTTCAATGTCCCAGAGTACACCCTCGCCACCCTCAGTACTTCCTCCAAATGGTGTTCAACATGTAGGAGTACTGATTCACCATGAGTGAGGATGTTTTGGAGGTTCTGGCAGGCTTAAAAATGGACAAATCCCCAGGTCCGGATGCATCTCCCAGGCTGCTGTGGGAGACGAGCGAGGAAATTACAGAGGCTCTAATCCAAATTTTGAATTTGTCTCTGGCCACAGGGGAGTTAGCAGGGGACTCAGCTGATGAAGAAGCAGCGCTTCGAAAGCTAGTGGCTTTTGCTACCAAATAAACCTGTTGGACTTTAACCTGGTGTTGTGAGACTTCTTACTGTGTTTACCCCAGTCCAACGCCGGCATCTCCACATCACAGGGGATGCCAGAGGATTGGAAGTCAGTCACTGTGGTTCCACTTTTCAAGAAGAATGGTAGAGATAAACCAGGGAGTTATAAACCAGCGAGTCTCACATCAGTGGCAGTGAAACTACTGGAGAAAATTCTGAAGGAGAAAATTAATCTCCATTTGGAGAGGCAAGGTTTGGTCAGGGATAGTCAGCATGGCTTTGTCAGAGGTACGACTTGCCTGAGGGTGGCACAGTGGTTAGCACTGCTGCCTCACAGCACCAGGGACCTGGGTTCAATTCCGACCATGGGTGACTGTGTGGAGTTTGCATGTTCTCCCCATGTTTGCATGGGTTTTCTCCGGGTGCTCCAGTTTCCTCCAACACTCCAAAGATGCACTGGTTAGGATGATGGGTTGTGCTAAATTGTCCCTTAGTGTCAGGTAAGTTAGCAGGGCAAATACATGGAGTTATGGGTCAGGGCCTGGGTGGGACGCTCTTTCGGAGAGTCGATGCTGGCTTGATGGGCCGAATGGCCTCCTTCTACACTGTAGGTGATTCTATGAAATCTTCTATGAAACAAATTTGATTTTTTTCGAGGAGGTGAAGGTGGGAAAATAAAAGGTGAAGGCGGGAAAGTCTGTACGGAACCAGTAGAAATGGCAGAGGTGCTTAATGAGTATTTTGCCTCAGTTTTCACAGAGGAGAAGGACCTGGGTGGATGTACTGTGGGCTTGCGGTGGACTGAAAAGATTGAGTATGTGGACTTTAACAAAGAGGTTGTGCTGGAATCTTTGAATGACATCAAGATAGATAAGTCACCGGGTCCGGATGGGATGTACTCCAGGTTACTGTGGGAGGCGAGGGAAGAGATTGCAGAGCCTCTGGCGATGATCTTTGCGTCGTCGATGGAGCGGGAGAGGTGCCGGAGGATTGGAGGATTGCCAATGTGGTTCCTATTTTCAAGAAGGGGAATAGGGATAGCCCAGGAAATTACCGACCGGTGAGTCTAACCTCAGTGGTTGGTAAGCTGATGGAGAAGATCCTGAGGGACAAGATTTATGAGCATTTAGAGAGGTTTAGTATGCTCAAGCATACTCAGCATGGCTTTGTCAAAGGCAGACCGTGCCTTACGAGCCTGGTGGAGTTCTTCGAAAATGTGACTAAACACATTGACGAAGGGAAAGCGGTAGATGTGGTTTATATGGATTTTAGCAAGGCGTTCGATAAGGTCCCCCATGCAAGGCTTCTAGAAAAAGTGAGAGGGCATGGGATCCAAGGGGCTGCTGCCCTGTGGATCCAGAACTGACTTGCCCAAAGGAGGCAGAGAGTGTGTATAGATTGGTCTTTTTCTAATTGGAGGTCGGTCACCAGTGGTGTGCCCCAGGGATCTGTTCTGGGACCCTTGCTGTTTGTCATTTTCATAAATGACCTGGATGAGGAAGTGGAGGGATGGGTTGGTAAGTTTGCTGACGACACAAAGGTTGGTGGGGTTGTGGATAGTCTGGAGGGATGTCAGAAGTTACAGAGGGACATAGATAGGATGCAAGACTGGGCGGAGAAGTGGCAGATGGACTTCAACCCAGATAAATGCGTCGTGGTCCATTTTGGCAGGTCAAATGGGATGAAGGAGTACAATATTAAGGGAAAGACTCTTAGTACGGTAGAGGATCAGGAGGACCTTGGGGTCCGGGTCCATAGGACTCTAAAATCGGCCCCGCAGGTGGAGGAGGTGGTTAAGAAGGTGTATGGTGTGCTGGCCTTTATCAATCGAGGGATTGGGTTTAGGAGTCCGGGGATAATGATGCAGCTATATAAGACCCTTGTCAGACCCCACTTGGAGTACTGTGCTCAGTTCTGGTCGCCTCATTACAGGAAGGACGTGGAAAAGATTGAAAGGGTGCAGAGGAGATTTACAAGGATGTTGCCTGGATTGAGTGGCATGCCTTATGAGGATAGGCTGAGGGAGTTCGGTCTTTTCTCCTTGGAGAGACGTAGGATGAGAGCAGACCTAATAGAGGTGTATAAGATGTTGAGAGGCATAGATCGGGTGGACTCTCAGAGGCTTTTTCCCAGGGTGGAAATGGCTGCTACGAGGGGACACAGGTTTAGGGTGCTGGGGGGTAGGTACAGGGGAGATGATAGGGGGAAGTTTTTCACACAGAGGGTGGTGGGCGAGTGGAATCGGCTGCCGTCAGTGGTGGTGGAGGCAAACTCAATAGGGTCTTTTAAGAGACTCCTGGATGAGTACATGGGACTTAATAGGATGGAGGGTTATAGGTAGGCCTAAAAGTTTGGGATATGTTCGGCACAACTTGTGGGGCCGAAGGGCCTGTTTTGTGCTGTAGTTTTCTATGTTTCTATGTTTCTATGAGGTGATCAAGTGTGTAGATGAGGGAAGTGCAGTTAATGTGGTTTATATGGATTTCAACGAAGCCTTTGACAAGGTCCCACATGGGAGACTGATAAAGAAGGTAAAAGCAAATGGGATCCAGGATAACTTGGTAATTTGGATCACGAATGTCCTTTAGAGAAGGAAATCTGCTACCCTTACCTGGCCTGGCCTACATGTGACTCCAGAGGCACAGCAAAGTGGTTGATTCTTAACTGCCCTCTGAGATCGCCTAGTAAGCCACTCAGTTCAAGGGCATCTAGGGATGGGCAGTAAATGCTGGCTGGGCAGCCAGCGACGCCCATGTCCCACGAATGAATAAAAAAAATTGGGCCCAAAACTGGCTTAGTGATAGACGACAGAGGGCGGTGGTAAAAGGCTGCTTCTGTGATTGGAGGCTGGTGTCCTATGGCATACCACAGGAATTAGTGCTCGGACCCTTATTGTCCGTGATATATATAAACGATACAGGTGAGATTGTGGTGGGGGGATGATAAGTAAATTTGCAGATGACACGAAGCTTGGCAGGGTGGTTAATAGTGAGGAAGATTGAAAGTCTTAGGTTGCAGGATGATGTAGATGGGTTGGTCAGATGGCAGAGATCAGCAGCAGATGAAATTGAACCCTAAAAAGTGCGACGTGAGGCACTTTGAAAGGAGTAACAAGAGAAAGGAGTGCTTGGATACTAGGAAACTCAGAGGAACAGAGGGATTTGGGGTGCTTGTCCATCCAGGTGGCAGGACAGGTTAATAGGTAGTTAAGAAGGCATACAAGACACTTGCCTTTATCAGTCATGGCCTAGATTAAAAGAGCAGGCAGGTTATGTTGAATCTGTACAAAACTTTGGTTAGACCACAGCTGGTGTACTGTGTGCAGTTCTGGTTGCCTCACTATAGGAAGGATGTGATTGCAATGGAGAGGGTGCAGAGGAGATTCACCAGGATGTTGCCTGGGCTGGAGCATTTGAACTGTGAAGTGAGGCTGGATGGGCTCAGGTTTTTTCCTTTGGACCAGAGAAGACTGAGGGGGGTCCTGATTGAGGTGTATAAGATTATGAGGGGTATGGACAGAGGGGCTTGGAAGCAGCTGTTTCCCTTCGTTGAAGAATCAGTAACGAGGAAACATAATTTTAAGGTGGGGGGCAGGGGGTTTAGAGGGGATTTGAGGAAAGAGTTTTTCACCAAGAGGGTGGTGGGACTCTGCAATGCACTGCCTGGGAGGGTGATAGAGGCAGGAAGCCTCACAACCTTTAAAAAGTGTGTGGGTGAGCGAATGAAATGTCATAATGTTCAAGGCTATGGGCCAAGTGCTGGAAAGTGGGATTGGTGTAGATCTAGTGTAGTTTTTTGATGCAGAATTGATGGGCTGAATGGCCTCTTCTGTACTGTATAACTCTATGGTTGACTCTTATCTGTCCTCTGATGGGCAATTTCAGGATGGGTCAACACCCACATCCTATGACAGAACATAGAGAAAAAAACCGTCATCCTTTCTTTTGTGAAAACAGATGTAAAATCACTCACACATCTCCGTTTTGTCGCTAATCACTCACTATTCCGTTTACCATCCTTCTACTTTTTATATGTTTGTAAAAGGTTTTGGGTGTTAACTGCAGATCTTTTTTTTCATACTCTTTCCCCTTCTTGTATTCCTTTCATTTTCCACTTGTTTGTAACATTCCTTGCATTAACACATAATTCCAACACCATGCTGGTCTTATATAAAAGCACGTTACTGTGGATGCTGGAATCTGAAACAAAAACAGAAAATGCTGCAGAATTTGCTCTAACGAAGACTCATCCAGACTCGAAACATTGGCTCTGCTCTCTCTCTGACCATGCTAGTCTTTTTCATTTCCCAAAGACCTACTACTCTTTGGACATAATTCTTTATTCTGTTGCCGTGAATGGGCATGCAAAAGGACCCCAGCTGTCTTGTCATGTTACGAACAGTTATTTAAAATTGTTTGTTTAGACTGAAGGTAATTTAACTATTTAGCTCACACTAAAAGACGAATCAGTAAAAACAATAGAAATACAGGACATCACTTTCTAAAGGGCAATGAAGGATAGGTAATAAATACTGGTCTTGCTTTATCTGTAATTCTTTGGGTTCAACCTCTGTGCTGGTTATCACCCAGTTTTCCTCCCTCTAACTGATTTAAAATGATATCTGCTGCCATCCTCTCGCCTGCACTGTATTTACACTATATTTCTAAGACCTCCCTCAATACTCCCAGAAAGGCCTTAACACAGCCAACTGAAAGAAAGAAAGACTTGCATTTATGTAGCACCTTTCTCAACACTTCAGGACTTCCCAAAGTGCTTTGCAGCCAATGACGTGCTTTTGAAGTTTAGTCACTTGCAACCCAGGAAACATGGCGGCCAAGTTGTCAGATTCCACAAGCAACATTGGCAAGAGTTGGAGAGAAGAATAGAATAGTGGAGGAGTCGTGATTAGTAGATGACAACTATGGGACTTCGGAAACTATTGGACTTATGTGGACTCGTGACATTAGTCACTGAGCACATGCGGCTAATTACATTTCTGACACATAAGCAAACATGGGTAGCACACACCGACATTATTCAAATCCTCAATGCTCTGATTGACATGATGTATGCTTGTGAATTTTAATATTTTTGTGGATATGTTAGTAAAATGGTAAGACAAAAAGCAGTGTGTTCTTTTGATCACTGTGAGTGCTTGACCTCGATTACTCAGTTGCAATAGATGTTTGTTAAGCAAATGTGTACACATGGTGGACATTTTTAAGGTTTTGGTTTCAATTCCCACACCAGAGATTTTAACTCACAGCTGACACTTCAATGCAGCGCAGAGAATGTGCTGTGCTGTTAATGGTGCTGTCTTTCATAGAAAGATAGAAACATAGAAAATAGAAGCATGAGTAGGCCATTCTGCCCTTCGAGTTTGCTTTTTTGTGGTATTATCGCTAGACTATTAATCCAGAAACTCAGCTAATGTTCTGGGGACCCAGGTTCGAATCCCACCACGGCAGCTGGTGAAATTTAAATTCAATAAAAAATATCTGGAATTAAGAATCTACTGATGACCATGAAACCATTGTCGATTGTTGGAAAAACCCATCTGGTTCATTAATGTCCTTTAGGGAACGGAATCTGTCCTTAACCGGTCTGGCCTACATGTGACTCCAGAGCCACAGCAATGTGGTTGACTCTCAACTGCCTTCCAAGGACAATTAGGGATGGGCAATAAATACTGGCCCAGCCAGTGACGCCCATGTCCCGCAAATGAATTTATTAAAATCATAGTGGGCAGCACGGTGGCACAGTGGTTAGCACTGCTGCCTCACAGCGCCAAGGACCCAGGTTCAATTCCCGGCTTGGATCACTGTCTGTGTGGAGTCTGCACATTCTCCCCGTGTCTGCGTGGGTTTCCTCTGGGTGCCCCGGTTTCCTCCAACAGCCTGGAAGACGTGCTGATTTGGTGCACTGACCCGAACAGGCGCCGGAGTGTGGCGACGAGGGGAATTTCACAGTAACTTCATTGCAGTATTAATGTAAGCCTTACTCTGTGACACTAGTAAATAAACTTTTTTTTTAAACATCCTGATCCTGCCTTCCCCCATATTCCTTGATCCCTTCTGCCCCAAGAGCTATACCTAATTCCTCCTTGAAATAAGACATTAAATCAAGAAACAATCATTAAATCAAGGCACATCTCCATTTCAGTTGAATGTAAAATATTTGATGGCAGGATTTTGATGAGGAACACTGGGGGTTTCCTCAGTGCCCTGGCCAGTGTTCATTTTTTTGATTTGTTTATGGGATGCTGGCGTCACCGGTAAGACGAGCACTTGCTGTCCATCCTGAATTCCACTTGAGAATCAACCGCATTGCTAAGGATCTGGAGTCACATGTAGGTCAGACCAGGTAAGGACGGCAGATTTCTTTCCCTAAAGGACATTAGTGAACCTAAAAGGGGTTTTAACCAAAAAAAAGATAATTTCATGGTCACCATTACTGAGACTAGCTTTCAATTCCAGACTTTTATTGAGTTTAAATTCCACCAGCTCCTATGGTGGGATTTGATTTGATTTGATTTATTATTGTCACATGTATTAACATACAGTGAAAAGTATTGTTTCTTGCACGCTATACAAACAAAGCATACCGTTCATAGAAAAGGAAACGAGAGAGTGCAGAATGTAGTGTTACAGTCATAGCTAGGGTGTAGAGAAAGATCAACTTAATGCAAGGTAGGTCCATTCAAAAGTCTGACAGCAGCAGGGAAGAAGCTGTTCTTGAGTCAGTTGGTGGTCCTCAGACTTTTGTACCTTTTTCCTGAAGGAAGAAGGTGGAAGAGAGAATGTCCAGGGTGCGTGGGATCCTTAATTATGCTGGCTGCTTTGCCGAGGTATCAAGAAGTGTAGTCAGAGTCAATGGATGGGAGGCTGGTTTGCGTGATGGATTGGGCTACATTCACGACCTTTCGTAGTTCCTTGCGGTCTTGGGCACAGCAGGAGCCATACCAAGCTGTGATACAACCAGAAAGAATGCTTTCTATGGTGCATCTGTAAAGGTTGGTGAGAGTCGTAGCTGACATGCCAAATTTCCTTAGTCTTCTGAGAAAATAAGAGGCATTGGTGGGCTTTCTTAACTATAGTGTCGGCATGGGGAGACCAGGACAAGTTGTTGGTGATCTGGACACATAAAAACTTGAAGCTCTCGACCCTTTCTACTTCGTCCCCATTGATGTAGACAGTGGCATGTTCTCCTTTACGCTTCCTGAAGTCAATGACAATCTCCTTTGTTTTGTTGACATTGAGGGAGAGATTATTGTTGCCGCACCAGTTCACCAGATTCTCTATCTCATTCCTGTACTCTGTCTCGTCATTGTTTGAGATCCGACCCACTACGGTGGTGTCGTCAGCAAACCTGAAAATCGAATTGGAGGGGAATTTGGCCGCACAGTCATAGGTGTAAAAGGAGTATAGTGGGGGGGGGCTGAGAACACAGTCTTGTGGGGCACCAGTGTTGAGGATTATCGTGGAGGAGGTGTTGTTGCCTATCCTTACTGATTGTGGTCTGTGATTTAGGAAGTTCAGGATCCAGTCGCAGAGGGAGGTGCCGAGACCCAGGCCACGGAGTTTGGAGATGCGTTTCGTGGAAATAATAGTGTTGAAGGCTGAGCTGTAGTCAATAAATAGGAGTCTGACATAGGTGTCCTTGTTATCTAGGTGTTCCAGGATTGAGTGCAGAGCCAGGGAGATGGCGTCTGCTGTGGACCTGTTGCGGCGGTAGGCAAACTGTAGTGGATCCAGATAGTCCGGGAGTCCGGAATTGATTTGTGCCGTGACTAACCCATGTCCCCAAAGCATTAGCCTGAGCCTCTGGATTACAAGTTCAGTGACATTGCTCCAATGCCACAATTCAAATCTCCCCAATTTATCCCTCAACATTTAAAACAGATTATTCCAAAAGCAAAACAATGCAAGTGTTGGAAATGTGAAATAAAAACGGAAAACACTTGGAATGCTCTGCAGAGGTGTCTCTACAATTACCTTTCAAAATACTTGGCCGTAAAACACTTTGGGATGTTCTGAGGTCCTGACAACTCAAGATTTTCTTTTCTGTACTTGTGTTGTTTGAGTTTTTCTTCCAATAAAGTTAGCATATATGGCTAAAGTGGTGTCTCTGTAACTCCACTTGTGGCAATTCCTACAGGATATCACTGGTTTAGGGCATGGAGTGAAAGCTAGGAGAGTATCCTGTATTACTGTCATCAAAGTGTGTGAAGTTTATCTCAGGAATGAAGCTGAGAAATTGAACTGTTAAATCCCCCATGAAAGAGTTAAGTGTGCTGCAGGGTATTACTGTGCTGGAGGTGTGTGTACACTCTTTCATTCACTTCTGGCTGCAGTTTTGTGTTAATGCTCTTCCTCCACCCTCTCTCTCCCCCCCCCCACCTCCCCTCCTTGAGTTGATTGGACTTCAGCAGAACCTGAGTGTATACTGTTGGTAAAAATAGATTGACCTTTGCTTTGCTTACTCCATCTCTTGAGTAAACCGCCGAAGGAGCCACAGGGCAGATGGGCCTAAAGCCTGCTGGAGGTAGCTAGATAAATTCACCAGCATAAAGGTGCTGAGGAACCATCTTCCTGCCCCTTGCCCTAACCACTCACTTTACATCCATGCACAAGCCACAGCCTTCACGGTTACTGATTGAGTGGTTATTTCAAATGTCACTGTTTATTTGGAGGAATGCAGAGCTGGAGGGGAGGTGTTTATTGTCTGTTTGCTCTCGCCAGGAACTAATTAAGCCTGAAGCCGAAACATCCACCGTACTTTCTTTCTTCACATCAACACAGTTGGAAAGCTATTTTACAAAGAATAGAGAGGCAATTTCTGAAATTCTGAATGGCACTGAGATAGTTTCACCAGTCCCCAACCCAACTTTGAATGTCTCCACTTTAATTCCATCATCCAGATCGACTCCATTTGAAACTGCCACATAACAATCTTGGCAAGATGTTTATTTGTTAGTCACAAGCAAGGCTTACATTAACACTGCAATGAAGTTACTTTTAAAATCTCCGAGTTGCCACACTTCACCGTCTGTACTGAGGGAGAATTTAGCATAGCCAATCCATCTAACCAGCACGTCTTTCGGACTGTGGGAGGAAACCGGAGCACCCAGAGAAAACCCTTGCAGACATGGGGAGAACGTGCAGACTCCACAGACAGTGACCCAAGCCAAGAATCAAATTGCGCTGTGAAGCAGCAGTGCTAACCACCGTGCCGATCCTCCAGGCTTGGCCTCCCATGTACCTTGCTGTGAACAATCCAGGGGAAAATTCACAGGGACATTTAAAATTAAATCTTTTTTCCCCCATTTTCTTTGAGCACTTTGGTTTACTGATACTGTAGTCATCCAGACAGATAATAAAGGATCTATTTTTTTTCCAATATCCCGTGAGCAGGTGGTGTGCATATCAGTCTGGGTGTGCCCAAGAACAGTGTGCGGGTGAGATGATTGGAAGCAAAGGACCATGGAATAAAATTATCTCAGAAAGTATCTAACCAGAGTTGGTAATCTCTAAAATCTATGGAGCAAATTTATAGAAGAGCCATTTTCGAAGGAAGCACAGAATCAGGGAAACTGTACAGCCCCATCTCCCGCTTGCACTGCCTTTCATGGCTGTCCAAATTTTCCCATAAATTTCTGAATACAGTTCTCCGCCTGCACCACACCACACTGCCCCTGCAATATTATTGGCTGTTTACGGTATTGGCACCTAACCTATAGGCTATATGACCCATGGTCAGTCAACCTTCACTTGACTAGCACCACTCTGATCAACCTCAGTGCAAAAATGTTTCTCCTTCTCTGTCTTCTATTGCTCCATTGCTACATGGAACATCAGCCTGAAGCCCATCATTGTCCCATTTTAACTGTCATGCCATTAGATAAATAAATCTGTTTCATTGCTCAATAATGTTCAATTCCACGGCTACACTCTTGACAGCCACGCCCCTCCTACCCAACACCAAAATAACATAAATAAGCGGCACAGTGGTTAGCACCAGGTACACAGGTTCAATTCCAGTCTTGGGTGACTGTGTGGAGTTTGCATGTTCTCCTTGTGTCTGCGTGGGTTTCCTCCGGGTCCTCCGGTTTCCTCCCACACTCCAAAGATGTGCAGGTTAAGTGGATTGGCCATGCTAAATGTGTGGGGTTATGAGGAGAAGTCTGGGGAGAGGGCCTGGGTGAGATGCTGTACAAGAGAGTCGGTGCAGACTTGATGGGCTGAATGGCCTCCTTCTGCACTGTAGGAATTCTATGAAGCATCCAATTTGTGTATGGTGTACGTGTAACTGTATATTTTAGCATTCTCACCTCTGAGTCAGAAGTCCATGGCATGAAGACTCACTTCAGAGACTTGAGCATTTAGTCCAGGATAATATTTAGTACAATACCAAGGGAGTGTTGCGCTATTGGAAGTGCCATCTTTTAGATGCGATGTTAAACAGAGGCCTCATTTATTCTCTCAAGTGGACATGAAAAATCGCAAGGCACTATTTTGAAGAAGAGTGAGGCCCTTCATAGCAGTGTCTTCATCTTTAAACTGACATCATAAAAAAGCATGTTATATGTTCATTAACTTATTGCTGTTTGTGGAACCTTGTTGTGTAAATTAGTTGCTGTATTTTCCTGCGTTACAACTGTCCCCACACTTTAAAAGTACTTTATTGGCTATAAAATGCTTTGGGATATCTTGAGTTTGTGACAGGTACAATAGAAATATAAGTAATTTATTTTTTTCTGTAGTGTAACAAACAGTGGATCATAGGTGGCATTAATATACTGCTCCAGCTTCATTCTCATATTTCACTGTGTTGTCAAAACCTGTCTATGTTCTACTACAGCTTGTAACTTGTTCCAGACCTATCCTGCTATTATGCTATATATAACCCTCCTGACCCTTGATGTGTTACAGCATGGGGTGTACTTATGCTCAGCTGTTTTAAGTATAGAGCCTGTACTTAGTGGTGCGTTATCGCAACATCTCGAAAGCACGCAGTCCTGGTAATAAGGACATGGTAGGTACTCTCCTGAAGTTGCCTCCCATGAAGACCTAAATGTGTCTGATGAGCATCTATTAGTATTTCAGTGTCCTGTTGTGATAATGGACCAAAACACATTCAATTAAATACTTTCAATTATCAGACCCAAAGAAGTCCCGGTGAGACTATTAATTGGAAGGGCAAATAAGTATTTCCCATCCGTGTTGGAAAATCAAGTCTCTCTAGAATTTACACTGAAAAATCTTACTTCTGTGTGAACCTCCTGTGTGCACAACTTGACTTTCTGCTGTTGCATTTTTCTCACTCATTTGTACCAGATTTTTCCACTATAAAAATCCAAGTTAATGTTTATGTAATTTTGAATCTATAAACATCGTTATGTTTGTTGAATCTGGTCACTGAGGACGTGCAGATTGTTTGGAATCCTTTCTGAAAATATCTTTCAACCTTCTTTGCAGCAATCGAAATTTCTAATGACCAAAGTGTGGGGTTAGAAATATTAAATCTCCTCCAGAAATGAGTGTGATGCAGTAAGACAATTAAATTTACCCAGTGGATTTTAGTTTGTCATCATTGCAGTTATACTTGACGATTTCAGCCTTTTCCCCTTTCCTTGGAGCTAGTGACTGAGACATGTGTGGTAACATCATGGGGCTAGTAATCCATAGGCCCAGGTTATGCTCCGGGGACATGGGTTTAAATCCCACCCATGGCAGCTGATGATGTTTGAATTCAATTCAGAAAATCTGGAATTAAAAGTAATGGCGGCAGTTGTTGTAAAATAACATCTGATTCACTAATGTCCTTTATGGAAGGAAATCTGCCACCCTTACCTGGTCTGGCCTACATGTGACTCCAGAGCCACAGCAATGTGGTTGACTCTCAATTGCAATGTGTGCACATTTCTGCTTTGAGGTGCACCACACACACTATGTTGGATAAGGTAAATGTGTTTCTGACGGGAGTGCATATCGTGAAAGTTTAAATGTAGAATCATTTATATTAGGTTCCTGTGTGTCATTTCCAATTTTCAAATGCTTCAGTATGGGCAGCACGGTGGCATAGTGGTTAGCACTGCTGCCTCACAGCGCCAGAGACCCGGGTTCAATTCCCAGCTTGGGTCACTGTCTGTGCGGAGACTGCACATTCTCCTCATGTCTGCATGGGTTTCCTCCGGGTGCGCCAGTTTTCTCCCTGATGCGCTTCTCAAACACGAGGCCAGAAGCTCGGTAAATGAAAGGCTTTTATTTACTGTAATGAAGCAGTCAGTAATTATATCCACTATCCCAGACTGAAGGGGTCCCGGCCAGAGCAGGGACTCTTATACCTCTCCCAGGAGGCGGAGCCCGACTGGGATGTACCACAACACTACAGTACAAAGGTGTAACAACCCCACCCTAACCCCAACAGCAACAAGTAGTACAACCCAACAGTAACATATGTACATCCTTGTAGTACTGGCCAGACCCTGGCTCAGCACTATCCAGTGGGAACCAACGATGGTTCACCACATTCACCCCTCCTTTGAGAACAAAGGCCGGCGGGGTACAAAAACAGAATAAAGCGTCATCAGTCTATAAGTTCAGATGGTCGGGGGACCGCACCGTCGTTGTGACCTCCTCAATACCGGCGGTGAACCCGGAGTAGGCACTTGCGGTGGCGTTCTCCCCAAGGCGGCGTCCAGCTGTTCTTCCATGGACTCACAGACCGGTTGACCCTGAGGTAACGGTAGTCCATGGGATCCAGACACGCCCTGCAGTGGCGACCATCTTCTGAGCTCAGGCAAGCTGTACACAGGAGTAAAAGGGTTAAGCAATGGTCCCGATGCTGCCCGCGCCGTGTCTGGGGAAGAAACAAGAGTTAAAGGGTTTGTAACAGGGGGTATGGGAGTGACAGGGGTTGCTACGTCCCCTGCTGGCGCCAGGTCTCGGATCGAGACCGTGTCCTCTCGCCCGTCAGGGTATGCCACATAGGCATACTGAGGGTTGGCGTGGAGGAGATGGACCTGTTCGACCAACGGGTCGGACTTGCGGGCCCTTACATGTCGCCGCAGGAGGACGGGTCCTGAGTACGTCAACCAAGACGGTAATGAGGTCCCCGAGGAAGACTTCCGAGGGAATGAGAACATCCTCTCGTGGGGAGTAGCATTGGTTGCCGTACACAGGAGGGAGCGAATAGAATGGAGCGCATCAGGGAGCACCTCTTGCCAACGGGAGACTGGAAGACCTTTTGACTTCAACGCCAGTAAGACAGCCTTCCAGACTGTAGCATTCTCACGTTCCACCTGTCCGTTACCCCTAAGGTTGTAGCTCGTGGTCCTACTAGAGGCAATCCCGTATGAGAGCAGGAATTGCCTCAAGTCATCGCTCATGAACGACGAGCCCCTGTCGCTATGGATGTAGCCGGGGTACCCGAACAGGGTAAAGAGATCACGGAATGCCTTGATAACCGTGGCAGCGGATGTATCAGAGCAGGGAACAACAAAAGGGAACCGAGAGTACTCGTCAATGATATTGAGGAAGTACACATTCCGATCTGTTGAGGGAAGGGGGCCCTTAAAATCGACACTCAGTCTCTCGAAGGGACGAGTGGCCTTGACTAAATGTGCCCGGTCAGGTCGGTAAAAGTGCGGTTTGCATTCCGCGTAAACCCGACAGCTCCTTGTTACTGACCTGACGTCCTCCACCGAGTAAGGCAGGTTGCGGGCTTTTATAAAGTGGTAGAGCCGAGTGACCCCAGGATGGCATAGGTCATTATGGAGGGCCTGCAAACAGTCCTCCTGTATACTGGCGCATGTTCCACGCGAGAGGGCATCCGAGGGCTCATTGAGTTTCCCTGGACGGTACATGATGTCGTAGTTATAGGTGGAGAGTTCAATTCTCCACCGCAAGATCTTGTCGTTCTTGATCTTGCCCCTCTGCGTGTTATTAAACATGAACGCCACGGACCGCTGGTCTGTGATCAGGGTGAACTGTTTTCCCACCAAGTAATGGCGCCAGTGCCTGACGGCCTCCACAATGGCCTGGGCCTCCTTTTCCACCGCTGAATGCCGAATTTCGGGGCCTTGGAGGGTGCGGGAAAAAAATGCGACGGGCCTGCCCGCCTGGTTAAGTGTGACGGCCAGGGCGAAATCAGATGCATCGCTCTCCACCTGAAAGGGGATGGACTCGTCAACAGCGTGCATCATAGCTTTCGCGATGTCGGCTTTCAATTTATCGAAGGCCAATCGGGCCTCTGGCGTTAGGGGAAAAGTCGTGGACTTAATGAGCGGACGGGCTTTGTCCGCGTAATTGGGAACCCACTGCGCATAATAAGAGATAAAGCCTAAGCATCTTCTCAGTGCTTTTGCACTAGCAGGCAAGGGAAGTTCAGAAAGGGGGCGCATACGGTCTGGATCAGGGCCAATGACCCCGTTTTCCACCACGTATCCTAGGATGGCTAAGCGGCGCGTACGAAACACACACTTCTCCCTGTTGTAGGTCAAGTTCAGGCGAGATGCAGTGCGTAGGAAGTTCAGGAGATTCGTGTCGTGGTCCTGCTGGTCATGGCCGCAGATGGTGACATTATCCAGGTACGGGAAGGTAGCCTGCAGCCCGTTCTGGTCCACCATTTGGTCCATAGCACGCTGGAAGACCGAGACCCCATTGGTGACACCAAAGGGAACCCTGAGAAAGTGATACAAGCGACCATCCGCCTCAAAAGCAGTGTATTGTCGGTCCTCTGGGCGAATGGGGAGTTGGTGGTAGGCAGACTTGAGGTCTATGGTGGAGAACACCCGGTACTGCGCAATCTGATTGACCATATCAGATATGCGCGGGAGAGGATACGCATCCAGCTGCGTATATCGATTAATGGTCTCACTGTAGTCAATGACCATCCGGGGTTTGTTCCCGCTCTTGACCACCACGACCTGCGCTCTCCACGGACTAGCGCTGGTTTGTATGATCCTTTCTTTGAGGAGCCGCTGAACCTCAGATCTAATGAAGATCCGATCCTCAGCGCTGTAACGCCTACTTTTAGTCGCGATGGGCTTGCAGCCTGGCACAAGATTCTGGAACAAGGAGGGTGTGGTGATCTTCAGCGTCGAGAGGCTGCAGGCGGGGCGCGTTGGGCAATTTGGAGGCTGCTGCTGTTTTCCCACTGCCAGTGAAGGGAGTGGCCCACCGTACTGTAGGATTACACTCCTCAAGTGGACCATGAAGTTTAGTCCGAGAAGTATTGGCGCGCAAAGATACGGCAACACTAGGAGCTTGAAACGCTCGTAAACTGTGCCTTGCACCTTCAAAGTTACCACGCAACTCCCTAGCACGGTGATAGACCGGGACCTTGATGCCATAGAGATTGTCTGTTTGGCAGGTTGACTCTGGAGTCCACACTGCTTCACAGTGTCTGGGTGGATAAAGCTCTCAGTGCTCCCGCTGTCAAACAGACAATAAATCACGTGGTCATTTACCTGGATATTCATCATAGATTTGTCAAGTCTATGAGGCTTGGCCTGGTCCAGGATGATCGACGCCACCGTTGGTTCATGAGCGCCACTGCAGGCAGCTGAAATCGATGAGGAGGACCCCTGCTGGTCGTTCGCGGTCAGTGTCGACCAACATGGCCGCTCCCATGAGTCGCACGTGGGCGATGGCGCCAAACTCAGCGACCCCTGGTGGTCACACACCTCCGACTCCGTCGACCGTAATGGCGTCGTCCTGGCCTCGCACGTGGACGAACCCCTCGATGACTTCGACGACGAAGACCCGAGCTCTGAAGAATCGCAGGCCGCACTGTCGTTCCTAGGTTTAGATCGGCACACTTTCGAATAGTGCCCTTTCTTACCGCATGCGGTGCACAACACAGCTTTAGCGGGACACCGTTGCCGAGTATGCTTCGCTCCCCCACAGAAGTAGCACCGCGGGCCGCCTGGGGCTGCTGCCATCGTCTGGCCCGAGTGTGAGCACGCCATTACGCAGCATTTTGAACCCGAGGGACGAGGAGGGATTGGCGACTGCTCCTGCCACGTTGTCTCCACATGGTCCTCTGGATATAATACTAAGCTTTTGGAGGCCGTCTCGAGCATCTCCGCGAGCTCGATTGCCTGGGTAAGATTAAGATTACCCTTCTCCAACAGTTTAAGTCGAATGTACGACGATCCGACTCCCGCCACAAACACATCTCGGGCTAGGTCGTTCATGCTCTGCTCAGCCGACAGCTTTGCAGTTACAGCCCCTGGCTAGCTGTAGGAGCTCGTTCGCATATTCCTCCATCGTTTCGCCAGACTGCCATCGTCGAGTGGCTCGGAGGTAACGAGCGTGTATTTCATTGGGTGGTTTGATATAGTGCTTCTTCAGAAGCTCGAGGGCCTTAGTATAATCGGTGGCCACACGGATCGCGAGGTAGACAGTGTCGCTTACCCTCGCATGGAGGACCCGGAGTCTGTCATCATCTGTGGTGACCGCTGCGGAGGCTGCCAGGTAGTCTTCGAAGCACTTCAGCCAGTGGTCGAAGGTGTTAGAAGCGCCCACCGCACGTGGATCTAGTGTAAGGCGTTCCGGCTTCAGGATCTGCTCCATACTCTCTTTTTTTTCTCTTCGACGAGAGTTTAACAACAGCAAATAAAATTGATGCGCTTCTCAAACACGAGGCCAGAAGCTCGGTAAATGAAAGGCTTTTATTTACTGTAATGAAGCAGTCCGTAATTATATACACTATCCCAGACTGAAGGGGTCCCGGCCAGAGCAGGGACTTTTATACCTCTCCCAGGAGGCGGAGCCCGACTGGGATGTACCACAACACTACAATACAAAGGTGTAACAACCCCACCCTAACCCCAACAGCAACAAGTAGCACAACCCAACAGTAACATATGTACATCCTTGTAGTACTGGCCAGACCCTGGCTCAGTACTATCCAGTGGGAACCAACGATGGTTCACCACACTCCCACAGTCCAAAGATGTGCTGGTTAGGTGCATTGGCCATGCTAAATTCTCCCTCAGTGTACCCGAACAGGCGCCGGAGTGTGGCGACTAGAGGATTTTCACAGTAACTTCATTGCAGTGTTAATGATTTGATTTGATTTATTATTGTCACATGTATTAGTATACAGTGAAAAGTATTGTTTCTTGCATGCTATGCAGACAAAGCATACCATTCATAGAGAAGGAAAGGAGAGAGTGCAGAATGTAGTGTTACAGTCATAGCTAGAGTGCAGAGAAAGATCAACTTAATGCAAGGTAAGTCCATTCAGAAGTCTGATTCAAAAGGCAGCAGGGAAGAAGCTGTTCTTGAGTCGGTTGGTACATGACCTCAGACTTTTGTATCTTTTTCTTGACAGAAGAAGGTGGAAGGCAGTATGTCCGGGGTGCGTGGGGTCCTTAATTTTCCTTAATGTAAGCCTACTTGTGACACTAATAAATAAACTTCCCTCACCCCATGAATCCTCACTGACAGGATGTAACGTGGTGCTAAATGGCAAGAAGTCCACATATTTACCTGGAAATGCAACTTGGATGTTGAATTGCGCTCCCTGAGCATGTGGTGGAGGCAGGTACAATTGGGACTTTCAAAATGGGGCTAGATAAGCTCCTGAAGAGAAAAGACTTGCAGGTCTATGAGGAAAGGGTGGGAGAGTAAGACTAGCTGAGCTAGATTTGCAGAGAGCTGGGAGAGTGAGACTACCTGAGCTAGCTTTGCAGAAAGCTGGGAGAGTGAGACTACCTGAGCTAGCTTTGCAGAGAGCTGGGAGAGTGAGACTACCTGAGCTAGCTTTGCAGAGAGCTGGGAGAGTGAGACTAGCTGAGCTAGCTTTGCAGAGAGCTGGGAGAGTGAGACTACCTGAGCTAGATTTGCAGAGAGCTGGGAGAGTGAGACTAGCTGAGCTAGCTTTACAGAGAGCTGGGAGAGTGAGACTAGCTGAGCTAGATTTGCAGAGAGCTGGGAGAGTGAGACTACCTGAGCTAGCTTTGCAGAGAGCTGGGAGAGTGAGACTACCTGAGCTAGCTTTGCAGAGAGCTGGGAGAGTGAGACTACCTGAGCTAGCTTTGCAGAGAGCTGGGAGAGTGAGACTAGTTGAGCTAGCTTTGCAGAGAGCTGGGATTAACATGATGCACTGAATGGCCTCCTGTGCTGTAACCTTGCTACGATTCCAGATCATCTGTGGTATTTCTCTCTCCTCTACCCCTTCCCTTTCAAAATATAATCTGCTGTACTCCACAACTCTTGAACAAATTTCTAGTGAGATTGTCTTTAATATATTTAATTTAATATTTAATACTTTAATTACAAGCATGTTCTGTTTTAACAAACCTATTCATGTTATCTAATTGCATAAACTTGCATTTCAGTTAAATCTGGCAGAATAATAACTTGCTCAATTGTTTGCCAGATGGGCCTTTGATCTCCTTCTGTGCCTTTGTGCCCCCTGCACAGTTGGTGTGACCTCTGGCCCTGGAGCCTGCCCTGCAGCCACCTGCAGGATCTACCCACCACATGTTGCTGCTGGAGTCTGTGCTGCTCCAGCACACTGATTCGTGGGATGGCCAGCTCCACTGGCTCCATCCTGATAGCGATCCGATTCCTGTGAGGGATGAGTGAGAGTCAGGTTGGAGTCGCAGCTGTTGACCATCACCTCCCCCGACCCATTGGTCTTCTGGACCTGGAAGCCGCCAGTTCCTGACATTCTCTGGCAGTGACTGCTCACTCACAGCTCCGGCTCCCTCCCTTCCCCAGAACAGGACTGGCCCCAGTCTCTGCCCTCACCCTCACTTAGACTCGCCTTTAGCCTCCTGTCTGGGTTTACCCTCCCTTAGGGTCACTACAACAGGGATTCTGACAGGAGGGTTAACTGCTCATACATCTCGAATGGCCAGGAGCAACTGGTTGCTGATGTCCACCTTGGGGAACTAAGGGATCCTGACTGGCATTGGGGTCCCACCAGAGCCTCTTGATCCCAGCAACCAAACTTTGAGCCCTGATTCATCCCATTCCTTGACTATGAGACTATGGAGAGCTGACATTGCTAAGGGTTAATTCTTGATGGCCAATTAGTGTGAGAGAGCGTTAGTGTCAGCAATGTTAGAGGGCACAGTTGCTCTCTGCTCCAGGGAGAGGCAAAGCCAATAAGCACCCACCCCACCCGTGGAAGGTGGGCACCATGTTGCTTTCTCTCTTGAGTCTCATCCACCCAGCCCATTAGGCCCAGCTCCTTGACTCCCATCACCCCTGACCCAATGTGCCTGAAGTAACCCCACCCCAGACTCTCATGCAACGGACAACAGGTCTACACTTCACTGAAAGCAGATTCCAGAACCACTGACACCAACCCAGACCCCTACCCTGCCGCACGAGTACAGCCTTATTCCCCCGACAGCTGCCTTCCTCTTTCAGTCCATCCCCCAAAATCTGCCCACCCCCCCCCACCGCACCAAACACACCTGACTGTCCCCCCCATCCCCACCCACCCTCCCACCCCACAAAACACGCCTGACTGCCCCCCCCATCCCCACCCACCCTCCCACCCCACCAAACACGCCTGACTGCATCCCCCCCACCGCACCAAACACGCCTGACTGCCCCCCCACCCCCACCTCCTCACCCCACCAAACACCTGACTGCAGCCCCCACCCCCACCCTCTGGAGCTGGTCAGCGTCCTCACTCTCCCTGGATTCCCTGGTGCTCAGTGGAGTCAGTGGTGGTCACCTCCTTCCTCCCAGTCAGAGGTCATGGCGCCTGGTTGCTAGGTTTGAAAAGCAGCAGTAGTTTGTGTCGGTGTGACATGCTGCCTGGTGGGTGGGAAGATTTGATGAGGGCTGAAGATGCGCCGTTAACCCGCTAAGTAGATGCTAATAGGTTCAAATTCATGGTAATCAGGTTCTCACCCTTCCTGGGCACAGCAATGTCTCACACACAACATGATAATGTCTAAAGAACTGTCCTGCTCCTCTTTGAAACAATGCCTTTTGATTTTTAACATCCTGCTGAGAGGATTAAATTCATAACCTTCTCATTTAGAGAAGTGAGTGCTTCCAGTCTTTATAAAATTAGTTAGTCACTATTTGAAAGTGGCAATGAAGTCAAACTTCAATGAAGTCATCAGATGTAGTAAGATTAGAGGATAAATTAACTTGGGAATGTATTTGACCCTGAGATGAACTACTGACCACCTGTCTGCACCATCAGCATAGTAGCACAGTGGTTGGCACTGCTGCCTCACAGCGCCTGGGACTGGGGTTTGATTTCCGGCTTGGGTCACTGTCTGTGCGGAGTTTGCACATTCTCCCCGTGTCTGTGTGGGTTTCCTCCGGGTACTCCGGTTTCCTCCTACAGTCTGAAAGACGTGCTGGTTAGGGTGCATTGGCCACGCTAAATTCTCCCTCAGTGTACCCGAACAGGCACCAGAGTGTGGCAACTAGGGGATTTTCACAGCAACTTCATTGCAGTGTTAATGTAAGCCTACTTGTGACACTAATAAATAAACTTTATTTTAAATCTGAAGGTTTGTCCTTAGATTTCTATAATCCATTGCTTTTACATTATTATGTATTACCAAATAACAAACCTGACTACACTGTTAGTTTTAAATTACAAAAACGTACAAAATTCATATTGTGGCTGGACAAGGCAAAGTCCGTGTAAATAACTGACATTAATTAAAATAGTAAGAAGTTTAACAACACCAGGTTAAAGTCCAACAGGTTTATTTGGTAGCAAAAGCCACACAAGCTTTCGGAGCTCCAAGCCCCTTCTTCAGGTGAGTGGGAATTCTGTTCACAAACAGGGCATAGAATGACACAGACTCAATTTACATGAATAATGGTTGGAATGTGAATACTTACAACTAATCAAATCTTTAAGAAACAAAACAACGTGAGTGGAGAGAGCATCAAGACAGGCTAAAAAGATGTGTATTGTCTCCAGACAAGACAGCCAGTGAAACTCTGCAGGTCCAGGCAACTGTGGGGGTTACAAATTGTGTGACATGAACCCAATATCCCGGTTTAGGCCGTCCTCGTGTGTGCGGAACTTGGCTATCAGTTTCTGCTCAGCGACTCTGCGCCGTCGTGTGTCGCGAAGGCCGCCTTGGAGAACGCTTACCCGAATATCAGAGGCCGAATGCCCGTGACCACTGAAGTATTGGACTTTAACCTGGTGTTGTTAAACTTCTTACTGTGTTTACCCCAGTCCAACGTCGGCATCTCCACATCTTAATTAAAATGACAGCTTTTTGGTTCCTTAAGGCATTCTGGAAATATTGCTTAATTCTTGTGAAGAATGAAAGACCTTTTTTGGCTTCTGAACACAAACTTTTGGCTTTGGAAGACAGAGCAGTCTGCAGGAGTGAGTCCAGAAATCTGGGCACTGGAGAATGCTGGCACTTTAATCTCTTTGTGTTACCAAATAACAAACCTGACTACACTGTTAGTTGCAGAGTGGCACTGGGGTTGGAGCAGGAGTGTTCCTTTGCAGCACAGTCTGAGTAGCTGTCAGGTGTAGAGCTGAAGGATATAGGCGTCCGTTCCCTCATGGTGGGACTGTGTGTTTATAATGTGACAAGTTTACATAGCTGGTCCAGCTAGAAAATGATGACATAGGAATTCATAATTGAAAATGTTGCAGCAGAAGTATAATAAAATTGTGTTTGAATAAAGACGTGTAGATATCCTCCTGGGTCTAGGTGATTTTTTGCGGCCCTGTTTTGAGTCCCCACCTCCTAAAGTGAGTTCACACTGGATCTTGGACTTTGTTTCTGCTCAATTTGCCTGCTGTTTCGCAGCTTGGTGTTTAAACAAGCCCATAAACATTTTAGTACGACAAGTCATTTTCCCTGACCTTTGGTTAAATGAGATATTTGTTGAGTGGAGCTGTTAAATCGACAGTTCAATGACAGGGTGCCCCCTCTGGCAGTGGGTAAAATGTCACCAGTTTGATTGGGTCATCCATACATCTGTCATGACAATGCAACCACTCAGATAAGTAGATCAGGTCCTAAAGGTCAGTCTCCAGCTGCTTACCATGGCTACCTCCAATGGAGTAGGTCAGAATCTGAGATTGAATTTTCTCATAAAGTTTATGGGACTGACTCTGATGGAGTGCTAAGGCCCAAGCTTGTCTTCTTTTAAATTTTTTTAATTTAGTGGATTGGTGTGCTTCTCAAAGTGAGACACATCTCTCTACTCTATGCAAAGGCTCAGAGTACAGATATCATATAACTCCGGGAAACATCCATCAATTGACACAACTTAAATCAGTAAGTTATTGGATGGCACTTTACGGAAGCATAATCAGATAGAGAGTTGACTTTGAGCCACAGAATGAGATATTAGCACAGGATACCAAAGGTCTTGTCAAACAGATAGATTTTAAGGAGTGTTTCAAAGGAGAAGAGACAGAGAGGTTTAGGGAGTCATAGAGGTTTACAGCATGGAAACAAGCCCTTCGGCCCAACTTGTCCATGCCGCCTTTTTTTTAAACCCCGAAGCTAGACCCAATTGCCCGCATTTGGCTCATATCCCTCCATATCCGTCTTACCCATATAACTGTCTAAATGCTTTTTAAAAGACAAAATTGTACCCGCCTCTACTACTACCTCTGGCAGCTTGTTCCAGACACTCACCATCCTCTGTGTGAAAAAATTGCCCCTCTGGACACTTTTGTATCTCTCCCCTCTCACCTTAAACCTATGTCCTCTAGTTTTAGACTCCCCTACCTTTGGGAAAAGATATTGACTATCTAGCTGATCTGTGCCCCTCATTATTTTATAGACCTCTATAAGATCACCCCTCAGCCTTCTACGCTCCAGGGAAAAAATTCCCAGTCTATCCAACCTCTCCTGATAACTCAAACCATCAAGTCCCGGTAGCATCCTAGTGAATCTTTTCTGCACTCTTTCTAGTTTAATATTCTTTCTATAATAGGGTGACCAGAACTGTACACAGTATTCCAAGTGTGGCCTTACCAATGTCTTGTACAACTTCAACAAGACATTCCAACTCCTGTATTCAATGTTCTGACCGATGAAACCAAGCATGCTGAATGCCGCCTTCACCACTCTGTCCACCTGTGACTCCACTTTCAAGGAGCTATGAACATGTACCCCGAGATCTCTTTGTTCTATAACTCTCCCCAACGCCCTACCATTAACTGAGTAAGTCCTGCCCTGGTTCAATCTACCAGAATGCATCACCTCGCATTTATCTAAATTAAACACCACCTGCCATTCGTCAGCCCACTGGCCCAATTGATCAAGATCCCGTTGCAATTGGAGATAACTTTCTTCACTCTCCACTATGCCATCAACCTTGGTGTCATCTGCAAACTTACTAACCATGCCTCCTATATTCTCATCCAAATCATTAATATAAATAACTAATAACAGTGGACCCAGCACTGATCCCTGAGGCACACTGCTGGTCACAGGCCTCCAGTTTGAAAAACAACCCTTTGCAACCACGCTCTGTCTTCTGTCATCAAGCCAATTTTGTATCCATTTAGCTGCCTCATCCTGGATCCCGTGAGATTTAACCTTATGCAACAACCTACCATGCGGTACCTTGTCAAAAGCCTTGCTGAAGTCCCTGTCGACAACATCAGCTGCACTGCCCTCATCTACCTTCTTGGTTACCCCCTCAAAAAACTCAATCAAATTTGTGAGACATGATTTTCCACTCTCAAAGCCATGCTGACTGTCCCTAATCAGTCCTTGCGTCTCTAAATGCCTGTAGATCCTGTCTCTCAAAATACCTTCCAACAACTTACCCACCACAGATGTGAGGCTCACTGGCCTGTAGTTCCCAGGCTTTTCCCTGCAACCCTTTTTAAACAAAAAACACAACAGGGAGGTCCAGAGCTTATCTCCTAGGCAACTAAATGCATGGGCCTCTAATGCTGGGATAAGGATGTGGGGAATGTACAAAAAGCCAGAATTGGAGGAGCGCAGAGATTGCTGAGTGTTGTCATGCTGGACAATGGGAAGCTCCTATTGTTGTCAGAAGTGTTCATAGAAATCATAGAAACCTTACAGTACAGAAAGAGGCCATTCGGCCCATCGAGTCTGCACCGACCACAATCCCACCCAGGCCCTACCCCCATATCCCTACATATTTACCCACTAATCCCTCTAACCTACACATCCCAGGACACTAAGGGGCAATTTTGAGCATGGCCAATCAACCTAACCCCCACATCTTTGGACTGTGGGAGGAAACCGGGGCACCCGGAGGAAACCCACGCAGACACGAAGAGAATGTGCAAACTCCACACAGACAGTGACCCAAGCCGGGAATCGAACCCAGGTCCCTGGAGCTGCGAAGCAGCAGTGCTAACCACTGTGCCACCGTGCTACCCATTTCATAGATCTCATAGATTTAAATTCCTTTTTTTAAATGCTACTTTTTATTAAAACATAGATAAGACAAAACAAAGTCCTCTGGACATAGGTGATTTCTCAGATAATGAAGATACATATTTGCGATGGAGACCATGGTTTCAAAGCTTCTCATTTTTGAGACATGTCCTAATTGAAAAGGGAAACTGAAACAACGAAACTGACTCTCAAAAGAAATTTAGACTGAAACTGAGAACAGAAACCAACATGGTACAGCAGCAAGGTGGCACAGTGGTTAGCACTGCTGCCTCACAGCGCCAGGGACCCGGGTTCAATTCCAGCCTTAAGTCACTGTGTGGAGTTTGCACATTCTCCCCGTGTCTGCGTGGGTTTCCTCTGGGTGCTCCAGTTTCCTTCCATACTCTAAAGATGTGCAGGTTAAGTGGATCGGCCATGCTAAATTGCCCCTTAATGTCCCAAGATGTGCAGGTTAGGAGGATTAGCAGGGTAAATGTGTGAGGTTACAGGGATGGATCCTGGATAAGATGCTCTTTCGGAGAGTCAGTGCAAACTCAATGGGACAAATGGCTTCCTTCTGCACCGTAGGGATTCTGTGATTCTATCATTCCAGTTTGCACACTGAAATAGCAAGCCATGATTCAACCAACCAATGCCAAACTCATCGCATATAGTGGCTCAGAGATTCTATCCCTGGTGTCCATTACAGTCAAGTGTCGGTCCAAAAACTCACCTGGTCACTGCAGTTAGATTATGTTGTGGACACATGTTCAATGATTGTAGCATTAGTGGCATGCAAGGGTTTATCCATGGTCACCATCGTGGTATAAAGACAAAGAAGACACAGATCACAAAGAGCAGCATCGGCAATACTGGTGTACACGAGGAGAAGATTACTCACCTCTGGAGATCATCAGCCAACAGGCTACATGATACTGTCTGACTACATATACCCATTCCAAATATCATGGCACAGAACCAATGTGGAATTGCTATTTATGATGTGGAGATGCCGGCGTTGGACTGGGGTAAATACAGTAAGAGTTTTAACAACACCACGTTAAAGTCCAACAGGTTTATTTGGTACCAAATAAACCTGTTGGACTTGAACCTGGTGTTGTTAAAACTCTTACTGAATTGCTATTTGGCAGACAAATGCAGAGAAACCTTCCCAGTCATCACTCATTGACCTGATGCATTACTCGAAAACAGGGGAAGGTGAAAGGTGTTCATGGCGGGTAATGAATTAGCTAACCTGAACTCCAGACAGAAAGTTTGAGTACACCACCCAACTGATGGTACCTGAAATCCAACAGGAATTGTTTCCATATGACCAGATCAAATACAGACAACAAATAGCATGACAGTGCAATGAAACAGTTGACAAATCAGACCAATATCACAACCAGAGTGACCCAACTATGAATAGAACATGGTTTAAGACAGATTGCAAGCAGCGCTCTGAAAACATGCAGGCGTGTCCAGCAAAATTCACCATAACTAAAGTTGGACTGATAAGCAAACCATCAAAATATCTCAGAGACTTGTAGACACAGTGTTATTTTCTTTTGTTTTCATATTAATAATTGGATTCTTTAAAGATAATCTTTTTTTAGGTAAAAAAAAAAGGGGATGATATGCTAACGTGCAACTTTGAGGAAGTGTATCTTAAAATGTCGTGAATCAAATTGTAAATGTCACCAAAGTCCCGGTGATACGCTCTTCTCCCCTTTGAGGGGGAGAGCTGAGTGGTGGTGATTTAACCTGAGGATCACCACACCTCAGGCGAGGGGCAAGGTTGAGAAGGCAGGGTATTCATGAATAACCTCAGCTGGTACGGGAATCGACCAAACGCTGTTGGCGCCGCTCTGCATCACTAACCAGGCATCCAGCCAACTGAGCTAAAGCGACTCCCCCAATGTGGTTGGCGATCAGTGACTAGTGGTGTGCCTCAAGGATCAGTGTTGGGACCACGATTGTTTACGATTTACACAGATGATTTGGAGTTGGGGACCAAATGTAGTGTGTCAAAATTCGCAGATGACACTAAGATGGGTGGAAGAGCAAAGTGTGCAGAGGACGCTGAAAGTCTGCAAAGAGATATAGATAATCTAAGTGAGTGGGCGAGGGTCTGGCAGATGGAGTACAATGTTGGTAAATGTGAGGTCATCCATTTTGGTAGGAATAACAGCAAAATGGACTATTATTTAAATGGTAAAAAATTGCAGCTTGCTGCTGTGCAGAGGGACCTGGGTCTCCTTGTGCAGGAATCTCAAGGAGTTGGTTTGCAGGTGCAGCAGGTAATTAAGAAGGCAAATGGAATTTTGTCCTTCATTGCTAGAGGGATGAAGTTTAAAAACAGCGAGGTTATGTTGCAGCTGTATAAGGTGCTGGTGAGGCCACACCTGGAGTACTGCGTACAGTTTTGGTCTCCTTACTTGACAAAGGATATACTGGCACTGGAGGGGGTGCAGAGGAGATTCACTAGGTTGATTCCAGAGTTGAGAGGGTTGGCTTATGAGGAGAGACTGAGTAGACTGGGGCTATACTCATTGGAATTCAGAAGAATGAGGGGAGATCTGATAGAAACATGTAAGATTATGAAGGGAATAGATAAGATAGAAGCAGGGAAGTTGTTTCCACTGGCGGGTGAAACTAGAACTAGGGGGCATTGCCTCAAAATAAGGGGGAGCAGATTTAGGACTGAGTTGAGGAGGAACTTCTTCACACAAAAGGTTGTGAATCTGTGGAATTCCCTGCCCAGTGAAGCAGTTGAGGCTACCTCATTGAATGTTTTTAAGGCAAGGATAGATTAATTTTTGAACAGTAAAGGAATTAAGGGTTATGGTGAGCAGGCGGGTAAGTGGAGCTGAGTCCACGAAAAGATCAGCCATGATCTTATCGAATGGCGGAGCAGGCTCGAGGGGCCAGATGGCCTACTCCTGCTCCTACTTCTTATGTTCTAATGTGACAGGGTATGACGCAATAGGTCCAATGATTTGCAGGCAATCTGCAAGCAGCAGGGTGGAGTTCAGATGTACAATACTTAACCTACTAATAAATCTCTCTATATGTAGTCTTATTTTCAAATATAGAACCCACATTATTGTTTCACCAATCCCTGTTTGTGTGGTTGGTATGCTTACATCAGCAGACATGAACATTCCCTATGTACCCACAGAATTATGTGTTGTATTAGATCTACACCTGCTTTTGAAATGTATTAATTATGTAGAAGTTAATCTCAAATTGGTCAGTTTCTAAAGATCTGAAGTGCTGACCTGCTGTTATTCTGTGTTCTGTCCTAGTGGTGATGGGGAGAAGGAGCCCTTGGCAGTGGTTGGATCACCATACTGGATGGCACCTGAAGTCCTGAGAGGAGAGTTATACGATGAGAAGGTAAAACCAGGCAGCCAAAAGAAACATGCAGTCACTCACGAACCTTCATTTCGCTTATCCTGCACTGAGTAAAAGAAGGATAGAGTTTGTACTTAAACTGAACTTGGTCATATTTCTCGAAAACATCCCAAAGAATTTCAGGTATAGTGAGTGGACAGGCGCAATGCTGTTAATAACACAATCCCCTCGCAGAGTGAGTGAGACTGTTCCTCTGAGTCAGGAATAGTGATACTGTTTATAACACATTCAGTGGGTTTGTGTCTATGTTCCATAACCCCTACATCTCCAATGTCAGGACTCACTGATGCCCAAGGGGCTTATCTGACCCTCTCTGGGTCCTGGAACAGACTGGCTTTCTCTGTACTATGGAACAGATTGTCTGGCCCTTTTCATTTCCAGGAAGAGACCATCGGGCCTCTCCAGTTTCTGGAACAGACTGTCTGGGTGCTCTCCAGTTTCTGGAACAGACTGTCTGGGTGCTGTACGGTTTCTGGAACAGACTGTCTGGGTGCTCTATGGTTTCTGGAACAGACTGTCTGGGTGCTGTCCAGTTTCTTGAACAGACTGTCTGGGTGCTCTATGGTTTCTGGAACAATCTGTCTGGCTCTTCCCCAGTCCTGTAGCAGTGTATCTGTATTTAATTTAGCTCTCAAACCCATTTTATGAACCTATCCATGCCCCAGAGCAAATTGCCTTGACCTCTCTAAATCTGGGTATAATTTGAAGATTGAAAATTCATAGAAACATAGAACATAGAACAGTACAGCACAGAACAGGCCCTTCGGCCCACGATGTTGTGCCGAGCTTTATCTGAAACCAAGATCAAGCTATCCCACTCCCTATCATCCTGGTGTGCTCCATGTGCCTATCCAATAACCGCTTAAATGTTCCTAAAGTGTCTGACTCCACTATCACTGCAGGCAGTCCATTCCACACCCCAACCACTCTCTGCGTAAAGAACCTACCTCTGATATCCTTCCTGTATCTCCCACCCTAATTCAAAGAAAAAAATTAAATTGCTTTTGCTTTATATCCTGTAAGTTAATGGAACATTTCCACTTTAACCAGGAGTAAAAGTGTGACACTGATGGATGACATCAGAGAAGGATGAAGAAAGAGTCCGATAGGGACCGAATAGAAGCTTAATTTCTAATGTCACCCAAAGACAGCTTGTCAGGTTGAAGCTGTGTGTAAAGCAGCAACAAGATTAACGTGATGTAAATAAGCAGACTCCAAGATCTTCCTTTGGTCATTTTGTTTGTAATGTGTCCCTATCTCAGACAGACGTCTTCGCTTATGGCATCATTCTGTGTGAGGTCATCGCCCGGATACCGGCTGATCCAGACTACCTACCCCGCACTGAGGTAACAACTTGCATTCATATAGCACCTTGAACATAGCGAAATGCCCCAAACTGCTGTGCAGCAGCATAATCGGACAAAATTTAACCAAGACACAACAAGAGCTGTTAAAACAGGTGACCAAAATCTTGTTCAATGATGTAGGTTTTAAGCAGCATACATAGAAACTAGAAGCAGGAGTAGGCCATTCGGCCCTTTGAGCCTGCTCCACCACTCATTATGACCGTGGCCGATCATCAAATTCAATATCCCCATCACCTCCCCGCCTTCCTTCCAGATCCCTTGATCCCTTTAGCCCCAAGAGCTATACTCGTTAGAACGTTGGTTCGGCCGCATTTGGAATACTGCGTCCAGTTCTGGTCGCCACACTACCAGAAGGACGTGGAGGCTTTGGAGAGAGTACAGAGGAGGTTTACCAGGATGTTGCCTGGTATGGAGGGGCTTAGTTATGAGGAGAGATTGGGTAAACTGGGGTTGTTCTCCCTGGAAAGACGGAGGATGAGGGGAGACTTAATAAAGGTGTATAAAATTATGAAAGGCATAGATAGGGTGAACGGTGGGAAGCTTTTCCCCGGCATTGGAGGACAGCAGAGATTTTTTAAAAAAGTTTATTTATTAGTGTCGCAAGTAGGCTTACATTAATACTGCAATAAAAATCCCCTGGTTGCCACACTCCGGCGCCTGTTCGGGTACACTGAGGGAGAATTTAGCATGGCTAAAGCACCTAACCAGCACGTCTTTCAGACTGTGGGAGGAAACCGGAGCACCCGAAGGAAACCCACTCAGACACGGGGAGAATGTGCAGACTCCGCACAGACTGAAGCCGGGAATCGAACTCGGGTCCTTGGCGCTGTGAGGCAGCAGTGCTAACCACTGTGCCACCGTGCTGCCCACAGACTTCCAATGTTTGTAGGGTTTGAAGAGATTGCGGTGACTGGGAGATTCATTGCCCATCCATGCCCGCTGCGGCTTTGAGTCTATGTGCTTATATTTGCCTTTCATGTTTCAGCTCATGGCATCTGTATCACCTTTGTTGATCCAGTTCACTATACTGCATCCATGTTCAATGGTACAGCTCACTGTACCTGTATCCACCATAAAGGTGTAGCTCATGGCCAATCTCCATCTCCAACGTTATAGCTCACTGCTCTTATTCAGCTTCACTGATACCCCGCAATGCCTTTACCAATTTTCAACATTTCTTTCACAAAGGTCTCAAAGTGCTAGAAATACAATGAGTGACATGGACATGTAATTGTTGCTTTGTAGCCATTTAAGCAAAGCAGTGATGCTTTGTTTCTCTAAGAGGCTGAACCAGTGATCCTTTTGAATCTCCTCAGAAAATTCAGTCGTCTATCGGAAATTACCTTTGTTTCTCAAATCCACGGTGACAGTCCTTGATTAATCCATGCCTCTCCAAAAGACAATTTATACTGTCCCTCAGAATTTTTCCAATAATTTACCAACTATCAAAGTTAGCTTGAGTGGCCTGTAATTATGTGGTCTGTCTCTCCCTCCCTTTTTAAACAACCATACAACATTCCCAGTCCTCCAGCAACACACCTGTAGCCAGAGCTAATTGGAGAACAATGGCCAGAGTCTGTGCTATTTCCTCCCTCCCCTCTCACAGCAGCCTTGGCTACATGTTGTCTGCAGCACGTAATCAAAGATTCTAAACCCCGTAATAATCCTTGTTGCATGTTTATACCATCCAATATTTCACACACTTCCTCCTTAACTACAGTGTCTATATCATCCCCCTTTTTTGTGAAGATAGATGCCATGTGTTCATTAAGAATCACACCCATGTCTTCTGCCTCCACTCAAAAGTCACCTCTAATAGGCCTCACATTTAGTTAGATTCCTGCTCTTTACATATTTATAGAACATATTTGAGTTTCCCTTGATTTTACTTACCAATTTCTTTTTTATGCCCTCTCTTTGCTTTCCTAATTTATTTTTGTAATTTAATGAAATGCCATTCTGGATAACATCCTCACCTCAGAGTGGGGCTCAAACACAAATCAAATCAAACCAATTCAAGGTTATTATTTTCACATGTATTGTGATACAGTGAAAAGTATTGTTTCTTGTGCGCTATACAGACAAAACATACCGTTCATAGAGTACACAGAGGAGAAGGAAAGGATAAGGTGCAGAATGTAATGTTGCAGTTACCAATAGGGTGAGGAGAAAGATCAGCTTAAAATGCGATAGGACCATTCAAAAGGCTGATGGCAGCAGGGAAGAAGCTGTTCTTGAGTCGGTTGGTACGTGTTTTCAGACTTGTATCTTTTTCCGATGGAAGGAGGTGGAAAAGAGTATGTCCGGGGTGCGTGGGGTCCTTGACTATGCTGGCTGCTTTCCCAAGGCAGCGGGAAGTGTAGATGGAGTCAATAGATGGGAGGCTGGTTTGTGTGATAGACTGGGCTTCGTTCACAAGTTTTTGATTTGATTTGATATATTCTTGTCACATATATTGGGATACAGTGAAAAGTATTGCTTCTTGCGCGCTATACAGACAAAACATACCGTTCATAGAATACATAGGGGAAAAGGAAAGGAGAGGGTGCAGAGTATAGTGTTGCAGTCACAGCTAGGATATAGAGAAAAATCAGCTTCATCTTCTGCAAGAGTGCTAACAATCTGACACTTGGGAAGGGCAGCTGTGGAGCTGTTTATGGGTATGATGCATGGAATTTGCCCAGGTACAGGTGTCTTTCACAGATCTGCTTGTTTGGTATTTCACAAAAAGAATGCAGCACGTGCCAGTGCATTCCAGTTTTTTCCTGGATTAAACTAGAAATGTTGTTTCCACTGTGGTGGGGCTGGGGGTGGAGCTAGTCGAGATGGTAACGTGGAATGTTTGATCTGTGTGAACATGCACTGTATCCCCACGCTGCTCCACTCCCTGCTCACTTTCCCAATTTTTAAAGATATCTTTTCAGGCAAAAGCCTGCCTTGTGATTTGCTTATCCGGACTTGTCCTACACTGCAGGGCCAGCCAGTCCTGGGCGATTGTTGGACAAACCTGATGCCTGTCACTTTGTGTCAGGTTGCCAGCAGAGTCATCGCTGAAACTACTTTCTTTGTGCAATTCTTTTAAAAGTCTTTTCCATCCTAAGAACGCTCAAGAGTGTTTTATGAAAACCAGAGCCTGAAAATAAATTGCACTTATAGAAACATAGAAAAACGACAGCACAAACAGGCCCTTCGGCCCACAAGTTGTGCCGAACACATCCCTACCTTCTAGACCTACCTATAACCCTCCATCCTATTAAGCTCCATGTACTCATCCAGGAGGCTCTTAAAAGACCCTATTGAGTTCGCCTCCACCACCACTGACGGCAGCCGATTCCACTCGCCCACCACCCTCTGTGTGAAAAACTTCCCCCTAACATCTCCCCTGTACCTGCCCCCCAGCACCTTAAACCTGTGTCCTCTCGTAGCAGCCATTTCCACCCTGGGAAAAAGCCTCTGAGAGTCCACCCGATCTATGCCTCTCAATATCTTATACACCTCTATTAGGTCTCCTCTCATCCTACGTCTCTCCAAAGAGAAAAGACCGAGCTCCCTCAGCCTATCGTCATAAGGCATGCCACTCAATCCAGGCAACATCCTTGTAAATCTCCTCTGCACCCTTTCAATCTTTTCCACATCCTTCCTATAGTGAGGCGACCAGAACTGAGCACAGTACTCCAAGTGGGGTCTGACGAGGGTCTTATATAGCTGCATCATTATCCTCGGACTCCTAAACTCAATCCCTCGATTGATAAAGGCCAGCACTCCATACGCCTTCTTAACCACCTTCTCCACCTGCGGGGCCGATTTCAGCATCCTATGGACCCGGACCCCAAGGTCCTTCTGATCCTCTACCGTACTAAGAGTCTTTCCCTTTATATTGTACTCCTTCATCCCATTTGTCCTACCAAAATGGACCACGACGCATTTATCTGGGTTGAAGTCCATCTGCCACTTCTCCGCCCAGTCTTGCATCCTATCTATGTCCCTCTGTAACTTCTGACATCCCTCCAGACTATCCACAACCCCACCAACCTTCTTGTCGTTGGCAAACTTACCAACTCATCCCTCCGCTTCCTCATCCAGGTCATTTATGAAAATGACAAACAGCAAGAGTCCCAGAACAGATCCCTGGGGCACACCACTGGTGACCGACCTCCATTTAGAAAAAGACCCATCTATACCCACTCTCTGCCTCCTTTGGGCAAGCCAGTTCTGGATCCACCGGGCAGCACCCCCATGGATCCCATGCCCTCTCACTTTTTCTAGAAGCATTGCATGGGGGTCCTTATCGAACGCCTTGCTAAAATCCATATAAACCACATCTACCGCCTTCCCTTCGTCAATGTGTTTAGTCACATTTTCGAAGAACTCCACCAGGCTCGAAGGCACGATCTGCCCTTGACAAAGCCATGCTGAGTATTCTTGAGCATACTAAACCTCTCTAAATGCTCATATATCCTGTCCCTCAGGATCTTCTCCATCAGTTTACCAACCACTGAGGTTAGACTCACCGGTCGGTAATTACCTGGGCTATCCCGATTCCCCTCTTGAAAATAGGAACCACATCCGCAATCCTCCAATCCTCCGGCACCTCTCCCGTCTCCATCGACAACGCAAAGATCATCGCCAGAGGCTCTGCAATCTCTTCCCTCGCCTCCCTGGGGTACATCCCATCCGGACCCGGCGACTTATCTATCTTGATGCCATTCAAAGATTCCAGCACAACCTCTTTCTTAAAGTCCACATACTCAATCCTTTCAGTCGACCGCACGCCCGCAGTACATCCACCCAGGTCCTTCTCCTCTGTGAAAACTGAGGCAAAATACTCATTGAGCACCTCTGCCATTTCTACTGGTTCCGTACAGACTTTCCCGCCTTCACCTTTTATAGGCCCTATTCCGTCACGCCTCATCCTTTTACTCTTCACATATTTATATATTTATATACATTTATATATTTGTAGTGCCCTTCACATTATCAGGATGTCCCAAAGTGCTGCCCAGCCAGTGAAGTACTTTTGATATGTGAAAGTGCAGGAACTTTAAAAATACGGCAGTAAATTTGTGCATAGCAAAGTCTCACAAATACCTTTGAGATAAATGAGCAGATCATGAGCATAGTAATGTTCTGTTGACAGACAAATATTCGCCAGGTCTCTGGAATATTCTCTTATTCTTCAAAAGCCATGGGATCTTGTATGCTGACTTCAGAGAGCTTCCTCAGTACTGCAGTGAAATCCCAATCTGGATTATGTGCTCAAATCTCTGGAGGGGGCTTCATAAAATCTTTACAGTGCAGAAGGAGACCATTTCACCCATCAAATCTGAACTGACTCTTTGACAGAGCGTTTTTCCTAGACCCCCTCCGCAGCCTTATCCCCATAATCTTGCACAGTCTTTCTTTTCCGATAGCAGTCCAATTTCCTTTCGAATACTTCGACTGAACCTACCTCCGCCATCCCCTCATGAAATTCATTCCAGACTCCAACCGCCTTCTGGGTGAAGAAATGTTCTCACTCGAAGCCATCCTTCTTAGAATGTATTCTTACAGTGCAGCACAGGGTGGCCAGTTAAAAGTTCTGCACAAATGTCAGTGAGGGTTTGGGTGTTAGCTGCACAAACATGAGGTGGGTGGCCATTGTGCGTACGCAAAGCTTAAAGGTCCGAATTACGGGACATCAACATTCCGGGACCATTCAGCCTCGGACATGGGATAGTAGACTTGAACAAAAGGTGCTGGGAATTGTTGAATGGTTGGTTGCTCTGGCCTGGAAAGCATCTTGTCTGTTGGTAAAGGCAGATGCAAAGTACCTCATGCGTAAATCCCTGTTTTGGTCCATAATTGATTCCTTTTATCACTTTTTAAATATTTATATGCCTATAGAGACTTTAGAAATCCCTTTTATGTTAGCTGCCACTCTCTTTCATTACTTCCTTTTTCTTTCTCTTATTTGTTGTTGCAATTCACCTCTGAACCTTCTATATTCAGCCTGGTTCTCAATGGTGTTTTTTACCTAACATCTGGCATAAGCGTACCTTTTCTTCTTTATCTTAATTTCTATCTCTTTTGTTATCGAGGGAGCTCTGGTTTTATTTGCCTTTCCCTTTTGAGGGAATATATTTTGACTATGCCTGAACAATCTCTTCTTTGAAGGGAGCCAACGTTCAGTTACCATTTTACCCACCAACCTTTGACTCCAGTTTATTTAGAAAAGATCCATTCTTACTCCATTAAAATTGGCTTTCTGCCACTTACTTATTTTTACTCTAGACTGTTCTTTGTCTTTCTCCATAGCCAGCCTAAATCTGATGATACAATGATCACTGTCCCCTAAATGTTCCCCCACTGATGCTTGAATGGACAGCATAGATGGCGTTTTACTCTGCTGCATCTAACTCATGGTGACCTCTGGGGGATTTAATACTGTCATCAGGTGCTTTCGTTTTCCCAGCACTAAGACCCAATGCCTCTTGATAAACAGAAGATGTTTTTTTCCTATCAGCCTCTTTGTCAGTACATTAATTTTGAATGACTAGCCTGTGGTTGGGCTCCAAATGCTGTGAATTATTCAGAATGCTACTGTGTACATTCTTTCTCTGCATTCAGTGGAGTCTTTGTTTAGTTTTTGTGTGTATTCAAAGGTGATTATGACGGCTCAGCTTCCATAGATGGGATATTGTCTGATGACGTGAGAGGGCCACATAAATTATTTACATAACTTCATCAGGAACCACCCATTCGTCTCTGCCAAGCAGTAAAACAGAGACACTGATGGGTGAGTGACAGGTGGATGACATACTGGGTGATGGGGTGGACGAAAGAAAGGCTTGCATTTTTATGGGACCATTTATTACTTTGCATACAAAACTGAGAGATACAGCAGCACTTCTGCGACAAGGAATGATTCCGGCAAACAACAACCAGATGAATGAGCACCCTAATCTTTCTTTTGGTTAACGAAAGTATCTTGCCCAGACTGCCAAACACTCTCCTCAAGTAGCAACTGATGTTGTACCTCCATAAGAATTGACAAGACCTTCAAAGCCCCAGCTATATTGAATATGCAGAAACAAACTGTAATCTTTTCTAACCGAGGTAATTGCAGATGTGGAAAGACATTGATCCTGGGAAATCCTGCCCTCCCACTATTGCAATCAATTGTTTCCTAAATGATTCCAAGCTTTTGCTGCCACAACTCTGTCCCAAAAGTTAAAATTCTAAATTGGGGCAAGGCCAATTTTGATGGTATCAGGCCAGGAACTTTCAAAAGTTAATTGGGGGAGTCTGTGGGAAGGGAAAGGGACGTCTGGTAAGTGGCATGCTTTCAAAAGTGTGTTAACCAGGGTTCAGGGTAAACACATTCCTCTTAGAGTGAAGGGCAAGGCTGGCAGAAGTTGGGAACCCTGGATGACTCGGGACATTGAGGCCCTGATCAAGAAGAAGAAAGAGGCACATGACGTGCATAGGCAGCTGGGATCAAGTGATTCTCTTGAACAGTATAGGGGGTGTAGGAGTAGAGTTAAGAGAGAAATCAGGAGGGCAAAAAGGGGACACGAAATTGTTTTGGCAGATAAGGCAAAGGAGAATCCAAAGAGCTTCTACAAATACATAAAGGGCAAAAGTGTAACAAGGGAGAGAGTAGGGCCTCTTAAGGATCAACAAGGTAATCTATGTGCGGATCCACAAGAGATGGGTGAGATCCTAAATGAATATTTCTCATCAGTATTTACTGTTGAGAAAAGCATGGATGTTAGGGAACTTGGGGAATTAAATATTGATGTCTTGAGGAGTGTACCTATTACAGAGCTGGAAGTGTTAAAGCGCATCAAGGTAGATAAATCTGCAGGACCTGATGATGTATATCCCAGAACGTTGTGGGAGGCTAGGGAGGAAATTGCGGGTCCCCTAGCCGAGATATTTGAATCATTGATAGTCACAGGTGAGGTGTCTGAAGATTGGAGAGTGGCAAATGTTGTGTCTTTGTTTAAAAAGGGTTGCAGGGAAAAGCCTGGGAACTACAGGCCAGTTAGCCTCACATCTGTGGTGGGTAAATTGTTGGAAGGTATTTTGAGAGACAGGATCTACAGGCATTTAGAGACGCAAGGACTGATTAGGGATAGTCAGCATGGCTTTGTGAGTGGAAAATCATGTCTCACAAATTTGATTGTGTTTTTTGAAGGGGTAACCAAGAAGGTAGATGAGGGCAGTGCAGTTGATGTTGTCAACATGGACTTTAGCAAGGCCTTTGACAAGGTACCACATGGTAGATTGTTGCATAAAGTTAAATCTCACGGGATCCAGGGTGAGGTATCTAAATGGATACAAAATTTAGGGTGGTTGTAGAGAGTTGTTTTTCAAACTGGAGGCCTGTGACCAGCGGTGTGCCTCAGGGATCAGTGCTGGGCCCACTGTTATTTGTCATTTATATTAATGATTTGGATGAGAATATAGGGGGCATGGTTAGTAAGTTTGCAGATGACACCAAGATTGGTGGCATGGTGGACAGTGAGGAAGGTTATCTCCAATTGCAGCGGGATCTTGATCAATTGGGCCAGTGGGCTGACGAATGGCAGATGGAGTTTAATTTCGACAAATGCGAGGTAATGCATTTTGGTAGATTGAACCAGGGCAGGACTTACTCAGTTAATGGTAGGGCGTTGGGGAGAGTTACAAAACAAAGAAATCTAGGGGTACATGTTCATAGCTCCTTGAAAATGGAGTCACAGGTGGACAGAGTGGTGAAGAAGGCATTCGGCATGCTTGGTTTCAACGGTCAGAACATTGAATACAGGAGTTGGGACGTCTTGTTGAAGTTGTATAAGACATTGATAAGGCCACACTTGGAATACTGTGTACAGTTCTGGTCACCCTATTATAGAAAGGATATTATTAAACTAGAAAGAGTGCAGAAAAGATTCACTAGGATGCTACCGGGACTTGATGGATTGAGTTATAAGGAGAGGCTGGGACTTTTTCTCTGGAGCGTAGGAGGCTGAGGGGTGACCTTATAGAGGTCTATAAAATAATGAGGGGCATAGACAAGGTAGATAGTCAATATCTTTTCCCAAAGGTAGGGGAGTCTAAAACTAGAGGGCATAGGTTTAAGGTGAGAGGGGAGAGATACAAGAGTGTCCAGAGGGGCAATTTTTTCACACAGAGGGTGGTGAGTGGCTGGAACAAGCTGCCAGAGGTAGTAGTAGAGGCGGGTACAATTTTATCTTTTAAAAAGCATTTAGATAGTTAGATGGGTACGATGGGTATAGAGGGATATGGGCCAAATGCGGGCAATTGGGATTAGTTTAGGTGTTTTTTTTTTTAAAAAGGGCGGCATGGACAAGTTGGGCCGAAGAGCCTGTTTCCATGCTGTAAACCTCTATGACTTTATGACACTATAACTCCATCAAGACGTTTACTGTAAACATCGATCACTCCTTGAGATGAAGAATTTCCTGACATCCACGTTAAACATCCCCTTCTCTAGTTTGAATGTGCACCTTGGCGTTCAACTCTTAAAGGCACAGTCATGCTGATGTTGCCAGACTAACAATCCAGCACACGGGGTCAAATTCCATAGTAACATTTTAAGAATTTTAAATTCAATTTAAAACCAAAATATCAGTATCAATTTAAGTGACGATGAAGCTATTGGATGGATTATGACACTGCAAAAAAACAGCACAGGAATGACAGGGGAAAACACACAGTGGCCCAGAGTTGAAAGATTGGAGGCAACAGGCTAGGGTGGGGAGACCATGGTGGGATCTGCAGAACAGAACGAGGATTTTGGAGTCAGTGCACTAAGAAACATGGCACCACTAGTGGCCCGTGAGCACAGGGCTGATAGAGGAGCAGCAACTTGTGCAGGATAGTTGGTGGGTGGCAGAGTCCTGGGTGAATTGGAGGCTAGAGATGGGAAGGTTAGAATTGGGAGCACTGGGAAAGTCACATCCGGTAATGACAAATGTATGATCGAGGAGTCAGAGGATATTTTGCAGATGGTCTTGATGTGAAATTGAGATATACAGGTAAGAAATGCATCTTGAGGCTCAGAATCACAGAACCTTTACAGTGCAGTAGGAGGCAATTTGGCCTATCATGTACTTGTTTAGTAACTTCATTATTTCTCCTACCTCCACATCCTCTTTTTTTTATCCCTAATCACCTGCGCTCTTTCTTTTACTACGCTTTTATTAAAGTTTAAAGTTTTAAAGTTTATTTACTTATTAGTCACAGGTAGGCTTACATTCACACTGCAATGAAGTTACTGCGAAAATCGCCTAGTCGCTACACTCCGGCGCCTGTTCGGGTTACACTGAGGGAGAATTTAGCATGGCCAATCCACCTAACCAGCGCATCTTTGGACAGTGGGAGGAAACCGGAGCACCCGGAGGAAACCCATGCAGACACGGGGAGAACGTGCAGCCTACAGACAGACAATGACCCAAACCAGGAATCGAACCCGGGTCCCTAGCGCTGTGAGGCAGCAGTGCTAACCACCGTGCCACCGTCCACCCGATTACTCATATTACTCATATGCTTATAGAAGACCTTGGGATTCCCTTTTATATTGGCTGCCCATGCTCTCTCCTGGTTTTTCGTATTCATTTTTTTTCACTCCCCCTCTGGTCCTTCTATATTCAGTCTGATTCCATTATATTTTCTACCCGACATCTGTTGTATGCACACTTCTTCCTTTTCATCTTCACCTCCACCTTTCTCGTCATCCAGGGGGCTCTGGATTTATTTGTCCCACCTTTCCCCTTCAATACAACCATCTTACTTATAATAATTTCCTTCGACTTCTTGTCTCTAGTCCCTTGGATCTCTACATCTGAGAGATTTCCTGCATCTTCCCTCATGAAAACAGACACAAAGTAATCAGAAAATGCTGGAGAAACTCAGCAGTTCTGACAGTATCTGTGGAGTGAGAATAGAGCCACCATTTCGAGTCAGGATGACCCTTCGTCAGAGCTGAAGGCAAAGAAAATCAGACAAGATTTATATTATGAGAGTGGGGGGTGGAGATGGGTTTTAATTGGACAAAGGGAATGTAAATGATGATGATAAAGGCTGAGTAAGTATAAATCTTGTCTTATTTTCTTTGCCTTCAGCTCTGAGGAAGGGTCACCCTGACTCGAAACGTTGGCTCTATTCTCTCTCCACAGATGCTGTCAGACCTGCTGAATTTCTCCAGCATTTTCTGTTTTCGTTTCAGATTCCAGCATCCACGGTATTTTGTATTTATCACAGAGTAATCATCGAGCTTCCCTGCCATTTCTCTATTCCCCATTATGAATCCTCCTGACTCTGCCTCTATTTGACCCACATTTGTCTTAACCCTTGCAGACATAGCAGATGGGTTTTTCCTGCCACGCTCGCCCTAAGGCCAGAAATTCCCACCCAAGGTCAACGTACCTTTGCATAGTCATTCAAATTTTCTGTCCCGCCGCGACAATTCCCGTCGTGGGCAGGACAGGAAAATTCCGCCCATTTCTGTTGGCCAGAGCCGTTTTCGAAATGTAAAGGGTGTTGGTGCGTTTCTTTGGAATTTGATTGTCTGCAGTCACAAGGGACATTATGCCTTTTTAAAGATAATGAGGTCCCTGCTGGTTTTCATGTGTCATGGTTTGTCAGCCATGTCAGGATAAAGTTTTTGTCCATTTTTTTAAAACAAAATGCTGATTTCATAAAGAAACCAAGTTGACATAGAAATATATTTTCCTTCCTGTCTTCTGGATGGGACACTGTTTTACAGGCTCGCTCTATTTCTTTCCAAACTCCCGCTACTATACAGGCTCTCCCTCTTTGATTTATTATTGTCACCTGTTTGGGATACAGTCAAAACTGCATGCTACAAAAAGCATACCATTCATAGATTACATAGGGGAGAAGGAAAGGAGAGGGTGCAGAATATAGTGTCATACCTCGGGTGCAGAGAAAGATCAACTTAATATAAGGTAGGTCTATAGCTTTAAATTGAGGGGTGAGAGATATAGGACAGATGTTATAGGTAGGTTCTTCACTCAGAGAGTAGTAAGGGCGTGGAATGCCCTGCCTGCAGCAGTAGTGGACTCGTCAACATTAAGAGCATTCAAATGGTTATTGGATAAACATATGGATGATATTGGAATAGTGTAGATTAGAGGGGCTTTAGATTGTTCCACTGGTCGGTGCAACATCGAGGGCCGAAGGGCCTGTACTGCGCTGTAATGTTCTATTCAAAAGTCCGATGGCAGCAGGGAAGAAGCTGATCTTGAGTCGGTTGGTACGTGACCTCAGACTTTTGTATCTTTTTCCTGATGGAAGAAGGTGGAAGAGAGAATGTCCGGGGTGCGTGGGGTCCTTAATTATGCTGGCTGCTTTGCCGAGGCAGCGGGAAGTGGAGGCGGAGTCAATGGATGGGAGGCTGGTTTGCGTGATGGACTGGGTGTCGTTCACAAACCCTTTGTAGTTTCTTGCCAAACTCCCTTATAGGCTTTGTCTCTCCCCAAACACCTGCTACTTTATGGACTATCGCTCTCTCCAAACTCCTGCTGCTTCATGGGCTCTTTTTCTCTCCAAACCTGATGCTTTCTGGTGGTTTCTCCCTTTGGAACTCCTGCTGCTTCATGTGCTCTCTCTCCTTCCAAACTCCACATTCCTTCATGGGCTCTCTCCACACTTCTGCTTATGGGCTGTTTCTCTCTCTGAACTCCACACTGCTTTATGGACTCTCTCTCCAAACAACTGCTGCTTTATGGGCTTTCTCTCTTTATATCTGAACTGCATGCTGCTTCTTGGATTAAATCATCCAGAAGGAATTTGTACTTGCCCCTAATCACCACATTATCTGATAGTTTCTTAAATGATTCAAGTTTTTTAAAAACCTCTACCACACTAGCTATACTTATCCAGCCATTGATCGTTGTGCAGCATCAAACCCTCCCTGAACTTAACTTTTGAGATCCTGGCCTATATCTCCATCTATCACAGACTTTTTTAATTATTCTTTCACGGGATATGGGAGTCATTGGCTAGGCCAGCATTTATTGTCCATCCTTAATGGCCCTCAAGATGGTTTTGAGCTTGTCTTCTTGAATCATACCTACACCATCTCCACGTGGTGTCGGTACACCCACAGTGCTGTTCAGGAGGGAGTTCCAGGATTTTGACCCAGCGATATAGTTCAAGTCAGAATAGTGCGTGGTTTGGAGGGGAACTTGCAGATAGTGGTGTTCCCACGCATCTGCTACCCTTGTCCTTCTAGGTAGTTGAGGTCGTGAGAAGGTGCTGTCAAAAAAGCTTTGGTGAATTGATATAGTACATCTTGTAGATGGCACACACTGCTGCCACTGTGTAAAAGGTGTTCACAACTTACTGGTCTTTCCAGCAGAGTAGGTAGAGCAGTTCCCACCACCTTCATACAAACATTGTGTAACACTGCGCCACCTGGTGACTTCAGTAAATGCTGCAGAAATAGTACAGTAAGAAGTTTAACAACACCAGGTTAAAGTCCAACAGGTTTATTTGGTAGCAAAAGCCACACAAGCTTTTGGAGCTCCAAGCACCTTCTTCAGGTCTTCACTCACCTGAAGAAGGGGCTTGGAGCTCCAAAAGCTTGTGTGGCTTTTGCTACCAAATAAACCTGTTGGACTTTAACCTGGTGTTGTTAAACTTCTTACTGTGTTTACCCCAGTCCAACGCCGGCATCTCCACAGCAGAAATAGTAATCAGAATTGCATCCAGGCTCCAAAGAGCAGTAGTGGCTTCTCGGCCTTTTGACTAAGATCGAGTGTAGTATCGACATGCTGCGCTTGGTTGAAGTCATTAGGTTACATTTTAGCTTCATCTGAAGCAATTTTCAAAAGCGGCATCTTGGCCTTTTGGCTAAGCTGCAAATGAGATCAAGCCTTGGAGGAGGAGCTATGCCTACTCCAGTCAGCTTGTATCATGTAGATCAAGCCCAAGACAGGAAGTGTCTTGTCTTGTCAGCTTAGATCGGGAATGTCTCAACTTGTTGAGACTCTGAATTGGACTTGATTTGATTGAATTGGAATAAAAACAAAAAAGAAAGAGCAGTAGTAGCAGGTACCTCAAAGAATTTCTAACCACAAGTCTTACTTGTGGAGCTGGACAGTTGCAATCATCTTCTGGTCATCCACAGGGACAAAATGAAAGAAATAGTCAGGGACTAGCTGACACATGGGTCAGCACATGTTTGGATTCAGATTCAAATCTAGCCTGTACTGATGGTATGGAAGCCCCCCCCTCTGCCCGCTGGCAGTACGTGGATTGAGGTTGGACACTCAGTTCAGTTTTCAATGAACATTGGCAAAATTTCACATTCCTTTCTCCTAATCTCTCTCGCTGTAACAATCTGCCAGCAGGAGACGCCCTATAACCCAGAGTTCCTTTTCCACACTTTCAATACATGTCATTAAATGTTCTAAAGTCTCCATTTTCTTTCAGGACTTTGGCCTAGATGTAAATAATTTTGAGACGATGGTGGGAGATTGTCCCCCTGTATTCCTGAAGCTGGCCATCCACTGCTGTGTTGTGAGTATCAAGTGAAATTTGCACAATCAGGTTGGGACAGCGGGTTATGCATTGCCCTGTATTTGAAAACTGCCTGCTGTCTTCAATCATCCAAAAATCTGTTCTACATCAAATAATGTTGGGATATGCTGAGACTCATGATCAACAAGATTCATAACTGATTGCAGTTCCCTAGAACACTTCCTTAAATGGTCAGAGCTGCCCAAGCAAGCCTGATATTGCATTTGGAAATGCATTAGGCAGTGCTCTGAACTTTAGGTCAAGGTGCCACGATGGGATAATATAAAGCAATACTCTGTGTTTGATGGCGACAATGAAGAAGGAGCTTTACTCTGTATCTAACCCCGTGCTGTACCTGTCCTGGGAATGTTTGATGGGGGACAGTGTAGAGGGAGCTTTACTCTGTATCTAACCCCGTGCTGTACCTGTCCTGGGAGTGTTTGATGGGGACAGTGTAGAAGGAGCTTTACTCTGTATCTAACCCCGTGCTGTACCTGTCCTGGGAATGTTTGATGGGGGACAGTGTAGAGGGAGCTTTACTCTGTATCTAACCCCGTGCTGTACCTGTCCTGGGAGTGTTTGATGGGGACAGTGTAGAAGGAGCTTTACTCTGTATCTAACCCCGTGCTGTACCTGTCCTGGGAGTGTTTGATGGGGACAGTGTAGAAGGAGCTTTACTCTGTATCTAACCCCGTGCTGTACCTGTCCTGCGAGTGTTTGATGGGGGACAGTGTAGAGGGAGCTTTACTCTGTATCTAACCCCGTGCTGTACCTGTCCTGGGAGTGTTTGATGGGGACAGTGTAGAGGGAGCTTTACTCTGTATCTAACCCTGTGCTGTACCTGTCCTGCGAGTGTTTGATGGGGGACAGTGCAGAGGGAGCTTTACTCTGTATCTAACCCCGTGCTGTACCTGTCCTGGGAGTGTTTGATGGGGACAGTGTAGAAGGAGCTTTACTCTGTATCTAACCCCGTGCTGTACCTGTCCTGCGAGTGTTTGATGGGGGACAGTGTAGAGGGAGCTTTACTCTGTATCTAACCCCGTGCTGTACCTGTCCTGGGAGTGTTTGATGGGGACAGTGTAGAGGGAGCTTTACTCTGTATCTAACCCTGTGCTGTAGCTGTCCTGCGAGTCTTTGATGGGGGACAGTGCAGAGGGAGCTTTACTCTGTATCTAACCCCGTGCTGTACCTGTCCTGGGAGTGTTTGATGGGGACAGTGTAGAGGGAGCTTTACTCTGTATCTAACCCCGTGCTGTACCTGTCCTGGGAGAGTTTGATGGGGGACAATGTAGAGGGAGCTTTACTCTGTATCTAACCCTGTGCTGTACCTGTCCTGGGAGTGTTTGATGGGGACAGTGTAGAGGGAGCTTTACTCTGTATCTAACCCCGTGCTGTACCTGTCCTGGGAGTGTTTGATGGGGACAGTGTAGAGGGAGCTTTACTCTGTATCTAACCCCGTGCTGTACCTGTCCTGGAAGAGTTTGATGGGGGACAATGTAGAGGGAGCTTTACTCTGTATCTAACCCTGTGCTGTACCTGTCCTGGGAGTGTTTGATGGGGACAGTGTAGAGGGAGCTTTACTCTGTATCGAACCCCGTGCTGTACCTGTCCTGGGAGTGTTTGATGGGGACAGTGTAGAGGGAGCTTTACTCTGTATCGAACCCCGTGCCGTACCTCTTTGATTAATGCGAGTGAGATCACTGGTGTGGTGATGTTGCTGGCGTCAATTGAGCGAGTTCCTTTGGCATGATGAGTGATGTTGTCTGTGCCGTGTAAGTGAGCTGTGAGCTGCATAAACAGATTTAACCGAGCGGAGTGTGGGAGGGGGGGGGGGTTCTCCTCCCCCATGGACAGCCCTAACTTCAAAGGAAGATCAATGCAAACCTACATCTTTCCGGGGCTTTTTTGCAGACCCTCCAGCGGCAGCTGACTGGGCAAACTGTAGATAAAAGCAAAGTATGAAGACAGGAACATCTCACAGTCCCCACACACTGATACCCCCACCCACCCACACACTGATACCCCCACCCACACACTGATACCCCCACCCACCCACACACTGATACCCACACCCACACACTGATACCCCCACCCACCCACACACTGATACCCCCACCCACACACTGATACCCCCACCCACCCCCACACTGATACCCGCACACTGATACCCCCACCCACACACTGATACACCCACCCACCCGCACACTGATACCCCCACCCACCCGCACACTGATACGCCCACCCACCCGCACACTGATACCCCCACCCACCCGCACACTGATACCCGCACACTGATACCCCCACCCACCCACCCACTGATACCCCCACCCACCCACTGATACCCCCACCCACCCACCCACCCACCCACCCAGCCACCCACACACTGATACCCCCACCCACCCACACACTGATACCCCCACCCACCCACCCACACACTGATACCCCCACCCACCCACCCACCCACACACTGATACCCCCACCCACACACACACTGATACCCCCACCCACACACACACTGATACCCCCACCCACACACACACTGATACCTCCACCCACACACACACTGATACCTCCACCCACACACACACTGATACCTCCACCCACACACACACTGATACCCCCACCCACACACACACTGATACCCCCTCCCACCCACCCACTGATACCCCCACCCACCCACCCACCCAGCCACCCACACACTGATACCCCCACCCACCCACACACTGATACCCCCACCCACCCACCCACACACTGATACCCCCACCCACCCACCCACACACTGATACCCCCACCCACACACACACTGATACCCCCACCCACACACACACTGATACCTCCACCCACACACACACTGATACCTCCACCCACACACACACTGATACCTCCACCCACACACACACTGATACCCCCACCCACACACACACTGATACCCCCTCCCACCCACACACTGATACCCCCACCCACCCACACACTGATACCCCCACCCACCCACACAATGATACCCACACCCACACACTGATACCCCCACCCACCCACCCGCGCACTGATACCCCCACCCACCCGCGCACTGATACCCCCACCCACCCGCGCACTGATACCCCCACCCACCCGCACACTGATACCCCCACCCACCCACCCACACACTGAAACCCCCACCCACCCACCCACACACTGAAACCCCCACCCACCCACCCACCCACCCACACACTGATACCCCCACCCACCCACCCACACACTGATACCCTCACCCACCCACCCACACACTGATACCCCCACCCACCCACCCACACACTGATACCCCCACCCACCCACCCACACACTGATACCCCCACCCACCCACCCACACACTGATACCCCCACCCACCCACCCACACACTGATACCCCCACCCACCCACCCACACACTGATACCCCCACCCACCCACACACTGATACCCCCACCCACCCACACAATGATACCCACACCCACACACTGATACCCCCACCCACCCACCCGCGCACTGATACCCCCACCCACCCGCGCACTGATACCCCCACCCACCCGCGCACTGATACCCCCACCCACCCGCACACTGATACCCCCACCCACCCACCCACACACTGAAACCCCCACCCACCCACCCACACACTGAAACCCCCACCCACCCACCCACCCACACACTGATACCCCCACCCACCCACCCACACACTGATACCCTCACCCACCCACCCACACACTGATACCCCCACCCACCCACCCACACACTGATACCCCCACCCACCCACCCACACACTGATACCCCCACCCACCCACCCACACACTGATACCCCCACCCACCCACCCACACACTGATACCCCCACCCACCCACCCACACACTGATACCCCCACCCACACACTGATACCCCCACCCACACACTGATACCCCCACCCACCCACACACTGATTCCCCCACCCACCCACACACTGATTCCCCCACCCACCCACTGAGTCCCACCCACACCCACCCACCCACACACTGATACCCCCACCCACCCACACACTGATACCCGCACCCACCCACACACTGATACCCGCACCCACCCACACACTGATACCCCCACCCACCCACACACTGATACCCCCACCCACCCACACACTGATAACCCGCACCCACCCACACACTGATAACCCCCACCCACCCACACACTGATAACCCCCACCCACCCACCCACACACTGATAACCCCACCCACCCACACACTGATAACCCCACCCACCCACACACTGATACCCCCACCCACCCACACACTGATACCCCCACCCACCCACACACTGATACCCCCACCCACCCACACACACACTGATACCCACACCCACCCACCCATACACTGATACCCCCACCCACCCACCCACACACTGATACCCACACCCACCCACCCACACACTGATACCCCCACCCACCCACCCACACACTGATACCCCCACCCACCCACCCACCCACACACTGATACCCCCACCCACCCACCCACCCACACACTGATACCCCCACCCACCCACACACTGATACCCCCACCCACCCACACACTGATACCCCCACCCACCCACCCACCCACACACTGATACCCCCACCCATCCACCCACACACTGATACCCCCACCCACCCACCCACACACTGATACCCCCACCCACCCACCCACACACTGATACCCCCACCCACCCACCCACATACTGATACCCCCACCCACACACACACTGATACCCCCACCCACACACACACTGATACCCCCACCCACCCACACACTGATACCCCCACCCACCCACACACTGATACCCCCACCCACACACTGATACCCCCACCCACACACTGATACCCCCACCCACACACTGATACCCCCACCCACCCACTGATACCCCCACCCACCCACCCGCACACTGATACCCCCACCCACCCACCCGCACACTGATACCCCCACCCACCCACACACTGATGCCCCCACCCACCCACACACTGATGCCCCCACCCACCCACACACTGATGCCCCCACCCACCCACACACTGATGCCACCACCCACCCACACACTGATGCCCCCACCCACCCACACACTGATGCCCCCACCCACTGATACCCCCATCCACTGATACCCCCATCCACTGATACCCCCACCCACCCACTGATATCCCCACCGGAACCGGAGGAGATTGGTGAAGCATTGAACCAATATTTCTCTTCGGTGTTCACGCAAGGGGACATGAATATAGCTGAGGAGGACACTGGGTTGCAAGGGAGTAGAATAGACAGTATTACAGTTGATAAGGAGGATGTGCAGGATATTCTGGAGGGTCTGAAAATAGATAAATCCCCTGGTCCGGATGGGATTTATCCAAGGATTCTCTGGGAGGCAAGAGAAGTGATTGCAGAGCCTCTGGCTCTGATCTTCAGGTCGTCGTTGGCCTCTGGTATAGTACCAGAAGATTGGAGGTTAGCGAATGTTGTCCCATTGTTTAAGAAGGGGAACAGAGACTTCCCCGGGAATTATAGACCGGTGAGTCTCACTTCTGTTGTCGGCAAGATGTTGGAAAAAATTATAAGGGATAGGATTTATAGTTATTTGGAGAGTAATGAATTGATAGGTGATAGTCAGCATGGTTTTGTGGCAGGTAGGTCGTGCCTTACTAACCTTATTGAGTTTTTTGAGAAAGTGACCAAGGAGGTGGATGGGGGCAAGGCAGTGGACGTGGTATATATGGATTTTAGTAAGGCGTTTGATAAGGTTCACCATGGTAGGCTTCTGCAGAAAATGCAGATGTATGGGATTGGGGGTGATCTAGGAAATTGGATCAGGAATTGGCTAGCGGATAGGAAACAGAGGGTGGTGGTTGATAGTAAATATTCATCATGGAGTGCGGTTACAAGTGGTGTACCTCAGGGATCTGTTTTGGGGCCACTGCTGTTTGTAATATTTATTAATGATCTGGATGAGGGTATAGTTGGGTGGATTAGCAAATTTGCTGATGACACCAAAGTCGGTGGTGTGGTAGACAGTGAGGAAGGGTGTCGTAGTTTGCAGGAAGACTTAGACAGGTTGCAAAGTTGGGCCGAGAGGTGGCGGATGGAGTTTAATGCGGAGAAGTGTGAGGTAATTCACTTTGGTAGGAATAACAGATGTGTTGAGTATAGGGCTAACGGGAGGACTTTGAATAGTGTGGAGGAGCAGAGGGATCTAGGTGTATGTGTGCAAAGATCCCTGAAAGTTGGGAATCAAGTAGATAAGGTTGTTAAGAAGGCATATGGTGTCTTGGCGTTTATTGGTAGGGGGATTGAATTTAGGAGTCGTAGCGTTATGTTGCAACTGTACACAACTCTGGTGCGGCCGCACTTGGAGTACTGTGTGCAGTTCTGGTCCCCACATTACAGGAAGGATGTGGAGGCTTTGGAGAGGGTGCAGAGGAGGTTTACCAGGATGTTGCCTGGTATGGAGGGGAGATCCTATGAGGAGAGGCTGAGGGATTTGGGATTGTTTTCGCTGGAAAGGCGGCGGCTAAGAGGGGATCTTATTGAAACATATAAGATGATTAGAGGTTTAGATAGGGTGGATAGTGATAGCCTTTTTCCTCTGATGGAGAAATCCAGCACGAGGGGGCATGGCTTTAAATTGAGGGGGGGTAGTTATAGAACCGATGTCAGGGGTAGGTTCTTTACCCAGAGGGTGGTGAGGGATTGGAATGCCCTGCCAGCATCAGTAGTAAATGCGCCTAGTTTGGGGGCGTTTAAGAGATCCGTAGATAGGTTCATGGACGAAAAGAAATTGGTTTAGGTTGGAGGGTCACAGATTTTTTTTAACTGGTCGGTGCAACATCGTGGGCCGAAGGGCCTGTTCTGCGCTGTAATGTTCTATGTTCTACCCACCCACACACTGATATCCCCACCCACCCACACACTGATACCCCCACCCACCCACCCACACACTGATACCCCCACCCACACACTGATATACCCACCCACCCACCCACACACTGATATACCCACCCACACACTGATACCCCCACCCACCCACACACTGATACCCCCACCCACCCACACACTGATACCCACACCCACCCACCCACTGATACCCCCACCCACCCACCCACCCACTGATACCCACACCCACCCACCCACTGATACCCCCACCCACCCACCCACCCACTGATACCCCCACCCACCCACCCACCCACTGATACCCACACCCACCCACCCACCCACTGATACCCACACCCACCCACCCACCCACTGATACCCACACCCACCCACCCACTGATACCCCCACCCACCCACCCACTGATACCCCCACCCACCCACCCACTGATACCCCCACCCACCCACCCACTGATACCCCCACCCACCCCCACACTGATACCCCCACCCACCCACACACTGATACCCCCACCCACCCACACACTGATACCCCCACCCACCCACACACTGATACCCCCATCCACCCACACACTGATACCCCCATCCACCCACACACTGATACCCCCATCCACCCACACACTGATACCCCCATCCACCCACACACTGATACCCCCATCCACCCACACACTGATACCCCCACACACACACTGATACCCCCACACACACACTGATACCCCCCACCCACACACTGATACCACCCACCCACACACTGATACCCCCACACACACACTGATACCCCCACACACACACAGATACCCCCACACACACACACTGATACCCCCACACACACACTGATACCCACACACACACTGATACCCCCACCCACACACTGATACCCCCACCCACCCACACACTGATACCCCCACCCACCCACTGATACCCCCACCCACCCACACACTGATACCCCCACCCACCCACACTCACACTGATACCCCCACACACACACTGATACCCCCACACACACACTGATACCCCCACACACACACTGATACCCCCACACACACACTGATACCCCCACACACACACTGATACCCCCACACACACACTGATACCCCCACACACACACTGATACCCCCACACACACACTGATACCCCCACACACACACTGATACCCCCACACACACACTGATACCCTCACCCACCCGCACACTGATACCCCCACCCACCCGCACACTGATACCCCCACACACACACTGATTACCCCCACCCACCCGCACACTGATTACCCCCACCCACCCGCACACTGATACCCCCACCCACCCGCACACTGATACCCCCACCCACCCGCACACTGATACCCCCACCCACCCGCACACTGATACCCCCACCCACCCACACACTGATACCCCCATCCACCCACACACTGATACCCCCATCCACCCACACACTGATACCCCCATCCACCCACACACTGATACCCCCACCCACACACACACTGATACCCCCACCCACACACACACTGATACCCCCACCCACACACACACTGATACCCCCACCCACCCACACACAGATACCCTCCACCCACACACTGATACCCCCCCACCCACACACTGATACCCCCCCACCCACACACTGATACCCCCACCCACACACACACTGATACCCCCACCCACACACACACTGATACCCCCACCCACACACACACTGATACCCCCACCCACACACACACTGATACCCCCACCCACACACACACTGATACCCCCACCCACACACTGATACCCCCACCCACACACTGATACCCCCACCCACACACTGATACCCCCACCCACACACTGATACCCCCACCCACCCACACACACACTGATACCCCCACCCGCACACTGATTACCCCCACCCACCCGCACACTGATCACCCCATCCACCCGCACACTGATCAGCCCATCCACCCGCACACTGATCAGCCCATCCACCCGCACACTGATCACCCCATCCACCCGCACACTGATCACCCCATCCACCCGCACACTGATCACCCCATCCACCCGCACACTGATCACCCCATCCACCCGCACACTGATCACCCCATCCACCCGCACACTGATCACCCCATCCACCCGCACACTGATCACCCCATCCACCCGCACACTGATCACCCCATCCACCCGCACACTGATCACCCCATCCACCCGCACACTGATCACCCCACCCACCCGCACACTGATCACCCCACCCACCCGCACACTGATCACCCCACCCACCCGCACACTGATCAGCCCACCCACCCGCACACTGATCAGCCCACCCACCCGCACACTGATCACCCCACCCACCCGCACACTGATCACCCCATCCACCCGCACACTGATCACCCCATCCACCCGCACACTGATCACCCCATCCACCCGCACACTGATCACCCCATCCACCCGCACACTGATCACCCCATCCACCCGCACACTGATCACCCCATCCACCCGCACACTGATCACCCCATCCACCCTCACACTGATCACACCACCCACTCGCACAGTGATGTCCTCTCTCTCTGGTGGTTATATTTTAAGTATTTGTGCTAAGTTTCAGCCAGATGAAATTGGGATGTACTCAGTGTGTGTACTCCTGCTACATCTACTGTCTGATAGTGAGATTGTTGTGCTGTTACACTGATATGGACAGTTAGAGCTCTGTAAAACACATTTATTGCAGTGCAGCTTGTGGAGTTGGGCACTCGAACTAACTCTTTAACTGCTGCCTGGTTCTCTGACCTGTTGGCCATTTCTGTTTTGTGTGTTAAAGATGGATTCCACCCAGCGCCCGTCCTTTGCAGAAATTGTCCAGAAGCTGGAGGCTATGGTGAAACTGTATAAGAACACAGGTTCATGGCTGCAGAATGCAAGAGAACAGCACATCACCGTGGAAGTATCAACCATACACAATGGTAAATTTAAGCTTTGACTGACATACTCGATGGGCCAAAATGTATTTTTCTGTACTGTAGACCTCTGACAGTTAGGGATGGACAGAGGAAGAGAAGAATGGATGACGGGACATACAAAGGAAGAGTGTAACAATGGAGGGAAAGTCAGTTAGAGGGAGGGAGAGCATGTGGATGAAGATGGAAAGGAGCAGGGAACAGAGGAGCGATTAACTAACAATTTTTTAAAATTCATTCTTGGGGCATGGACATTTATTGCCCATTCCTAGTTGCCCGAGGGCAGTTACCGTGGCTCTGGAGTCACATGTAGGCCAGACCGGGTAAGGACAGCAGATTTCCTTCCCTAAAGGACATTAGTGAACCAGATGGGTTTTTCTGACAATTGAGAATGGTTTCATGGTCATCCGTAGATTCTCAATTCCAGATTTTTTTATTCTCAATTCCACCATCTGCCGTGGCAGGATTCGAACCTGCGTCCCCAGAACATTGGCTCAGTTTCTGGATTAATAGTCCAGCAATAATACTACTAAGCCATGGCCTCCCCATCAATGGAGAACAACACTAAAGTTTACACCTATAAAGTTAGGGCATCATTTCACTAATTGAGGAGAGCATCCTAATGGTTCTCAACTGTCGTAATATGAGTTAATTAGTTCCATTTGGCTGGATGAATTCTGAGTGATACATTCCTTAGCCCACTGGGATCAGTGTCATTCATGGCCCATTGCAGTCATAGCCAGTCAGTAATTCGCATCTAGCTGTGAAAGGGTCATCCAATGATGCAAGTGATACTCCCTATTTATATGTTGTATCAGGTTGTGCCATCCACATGTCACCATAAGTACATAATAGATACCAGGAGTTAGCCCCACACTCCCATCAAGCCTGCTTCGCCATTCAATAAGAGCGTAGTTAATCTACCTGTATAGTTGCCCAATCCACACTTTGAATTCCTTTATGCCCAAAAATCTACTGATTGCATTCACATCTCATATACTCAAAAGACCGGAGAACCAGAGCACACAGATTTAAGGTGACTGGCAAATGAACCAAAGAAGAATCACCTCCTCCGGTGTTGAAACCATTCTGTGATTTTATGGATATAAGAATATCATCACTGGCCACTCTGATTCATCAAGCCCAGTTGAGATTGACACCACCAAAACGCTTGTTTGTTACCAGCCAAATATGTGTATTGATGAGGGACTGGATATTGATTAAAATGCATCGAAAGAAGTTCAGAAGGAAAGGATGAGGAATCGATGTATTTATAAATGCCCTTTAGGTGATAAACTGCTTTGGTTGTGTAACAGCTTAAAACAAATAAATATACAAAACTTGGGGGAAAAAAGAGATCGAGCTACTGTCTGGGATAACATAGAGGAAGCTTTTACTCTATATCTAATTCCGTGCTGTGCCTGTCCTGGGAGTGTTTGATGGGGACAGTGCAGAGGGAGCTTTACTCTGTATCTGACCCCGTGCTGTACCTGTCCTGGGAGTGTTTGATGGGGACAGTGCAGAGGGAGCTTTACTCTCTATCTGACCCCGTGCTGTACCTGTCCTGGGAGTGTTTGATGGGGACAGTGTAGAGGGAGCTTTACTCTGTATCTAACCCCGTGCTGTACCTGTCCTGGGAGTGTTTGATGGGGCAGTGTAAAGGGAGCTTTACTCTGTATCTAACCCCGTGCTGCATCTGTCCTGGGAGTGTTTGATGGGGGCAGTGTAGAGGGAATTTTACTCTGTATCTAACCCTGTGCTGTACCTGTCCTGGGAGTGTTTGATGGGGACAGTGTAGAGGGAGCTTTACTCTGTATCTAACCCTGTGCTGTACCTGTCCTGGGAGTGTTTGATGAGGGACAGTGTAGAGGGAGCTTTACTCTGTATCTAACCCCGTGCTGTACCTGTCCTGGGAGTGTTTGATGGGGACAGTGTAGAGGGAGCTTTACTCTGTATCTAACCCCGTGCTGTGCCTGTCCTGGGAGTGTTTGATGGGGACAGTGTAGAGGGAGCTTTACTCTGTATCTAACCCCGTGCTGTACCTGTCCTGGGAGTGTTTGATGGGGGACAGTGTAGAGGGAGCTTTACTCTGTATCTAACCCCATGCTGTACCTGTCCTGGGAGTGTTTGATGGGGGACAGTGTAGAGGGAGCTTTACTCTGTATCTAACCCCATGCTGTACCTGTCCTGGGAGTGTTTGATGGGGGACAGTGCAGAGGGAGCTTTACTCTGTATCTAACCCCATGCTGTACCTGTCCTGGGAGTGTTTGATGGGGGACAGTGCAGAGGGAGCTTTACTCTGTATCTAACCCCATGCTGTACCTGTCCTGGGAGTGTTTGATGGGGGACAGTGCAGAGGGAGCTTTACTCTGTATCTAACCCCGTGCTGTACCTGTCCTGGGAGTGTTTGATGGGGACAGTGTAGAGGGAGCTTTACTCTGTATCTAACCCCGTGCTGTACCTGTCCTGGGAGTGTTTGATGGGGACAGTGTAGAGGGGGCTTTACTCTGTATCTAACCCCGTGCTGTACCTGTCCTGGGAGTGTTTGATGGGGACAGTGTAGAGGGAGCTTTACTCTGTATCTAACCCCGTGCTGTAACTGTCCTGGGAGTGTTTGATGGGGACAGTGTAGAGGGGGCTTTACTCTGTATCTAACCCCGTGCTGTACCTGTCCTGGGAGTGTTTGATGGGGACAGTGTAGAGGGAGCTTTACTCTGTATCTAACCCCATGCTGTACCTGTCCTGGGAGTGTTTGATGGGGACAGTGTAGAGGGAGCTTTACTCTGTATCTAACCCCGTGCTGTAACTGTCCTGGGAGTGTTTGATGAAGACAGTGTAGAGGGAGCTTTGATCTGTATCTAATCCCGTGCTGTACCTGTCCTGGGAGTGTTTGATGGGGACAGTGTAGAGGGAGCTTTACTCTGTATCTAACCCCTGTTTTATAACTCAGTCTCCTCTCTCCCTTAGGGAGCAATGAGTGGGAATGGAGAAGGAGCGGGGAGCTGGACCGAGACCTTTCCAACAGCCTCCGGGTGCAGTGCGAGCCGCGCTTGTCCCGCAGCCACTCGGACATGTTCTCCCCGGCCGCCCTGGGGGCGGAGGGCCTGGGCCTGGGTCCGGCCGCCCGGGTGAACCCCTTCTCCGGCCGCGCCGACCTGATGGGCGGCAAGATCAAACTGTACGACTCGCCCAGCCACTCGGTCATCTCGCTGAGCTTCGAGCTGCTGCCGCCGTCCCCGGGATCCACACAGCCGCTCACCCCGGAGCCGCTGAACCCGCCGCGGAGCGGCATTCCCGCCGGCGCGCCGCCCGCCCGTCGCTGTCGCTCGCTGCCCGAGCTCCGGCCCGGGGGGCGGGGCCTGGCCACCCCTGACCTCTCAACCGGCCGGGGTCAAGGGGCGGGGCCGGAGGGGACAGGCTGCCGGCGTGAGGGTGAAGAGCAGGCGCCCGGACACAGCCTCCGGTCAGGGAATTGCCACACGCCTCCGCCTTCCTTGGCCCTCAGTGACCCGGGCGGTGGGAGCGGCAGCGTGGAAATGCCGGTGAGCGAATGTGGGCGGCGGGAGTCCGCTCACCAACCATCACTCTGCCCAGGCGTGGTGAGTGCGCATGCGCTGGAGGCCAGGTGCCCGGGACTGCTGGAGAGCGCGCATGCGCTGGATGTGGAGATCGCGCGTGAGCAGGAGCCGAGGAGCCGGACGCTGCCAGACAGCGCGCATGCGCAAGAGCCGAGGAACTGGACGCTGTCGGAGAGTACGCATGCGCTGGATGTGGAGAGCGCGCGCGCACAAGAGCCGAGGAACTGGACGCTGTCGGAGAGTGCGCATGCGCTGGGAGCGCTGTGCCGGCTGCCCTTGGACTCTGCGCCTGTGATGCAGCCGGCGCTCAGTCCGCGCCGCCAGCTGGGCAGCGCTGAGGCTGGTGCGGAGCTGGAGCCGGACGAGCCGCTCTCCTGTCCGGGCTGCTGCCTGGGCAGCTTCGCCTTCCCCTTTCCGCCGGTGTGTCTGCGCTCAAACACTCAGCCGGCTCGCTACCCCCGACCTCAACTGCGAGTCTGACCGCCTCATCGGCGGGGAAGAGGGCGCGGCGCAGCCGGCTGGGATAAACCACCAGAGACTGGCTTAGGGAGAGGGTCACCCCAACCCCGTACCCCCACCAACAACTCACCCCCACCCCGTACCCCCCCCCAACAACACCCCCTCACCCCGGACCCCCCACAACAACTCCCCCCCACCCCGTACCCCCCCCCACCAACTCCCCCCCACCCCGTACCCCCCCCCCAACAACACCCCCCCACCCCGGACCCCCACCCAACAACTCCCCCCCCCACCCCGTACCCCCCCCCAACAACTCCCCCCCCACCCCGTACCCCCCCCCAACAACTCCCCCCCCCACCCCGTACCCCCACCAACAACACCCCCCCACCCCGTACCCCCACCAACAACTCCCCCCCCCCCACCCCGTACCCCCACCAACCCCCCCCCCCCCACCCCGTACCCCCCCCCAACAACACCACCCCACCCCGGACCCCCACCAACAACTCCCCCCCCACCCCGTACCCCCCCCCAACAACACCCCCCCACCCCGGACCCCCACCAACAACTCCCCCCCACCCCGTACCCCCACCAACAACTCCCCCCCACCCCGTACCCCCACCAACAACTCCCCCCCACCCCGTACCCCCACCAACAACTCCCCCCCACCCCGTACCCCCACCAACAACTCCCCCCCACCCCGTACCCCCACCAACAACTCCCCCCAACTCCGTACCCCCCCCCAACAACACCCCCTCACCCCGGACCCCCCACAACAACTCCCCCCCACCCCGTACCCCCCCCCACCAACTCCCCCCCACCCCGTACCCCCCCCCCAACAACACCCCCTCACCCCGGACCCCCCACAACAACTCCCCCCCACCCCGTACCCCCACCAACTGCCCCCCACCCCGTACCCCCACCAACTCCCCCCCACCCCGTACCCCCCCCAACAACACCCCCCCACCCCGTACCCCCCCCCCCAACAACACCCCCTCACCCCGTACCCCCCCCCTCAACAACACCCCCTCACCCCGGACCCCCCACAACAACTCCCCCCCACCCCGTACCCCCCCCCAACAACTCCCCCCCACCCCGTACCCCCCCCCAACAACACCCCCCCACCCCGTACCCCCCCCCAACAACACCCCCCACCCCGTACCCCCCACAACAACTCCCCCCCCACCCCGTACCCCCCACAACAACTCCCCCCCCACCCCGTACCCCCCACAACAACTCCCCCCCACCCCGTACCCCCCACAACAACTCCCCCCCCACCCCGTACCCCCCACAACAACTCCCCCCCCCACCCCGTACCCCCCACAACAACTCCCCCCCCCCACCCCGTACCCCCCACAACAACTCCCCCCCACCCCGTACCCCCCCCCAACAACACCCCCCTCACCCCGGACCCCCACCAACAACTCCCCCCCACCCCGTACCCCCCCCCAACAACACCCCCTCACCCCGGACCCCCACCAACAACTCCCCCCCACCCCGTACCCCCACCAACAACTCCCCCCCACCCCGTACTCCCCCCCACCCCGTACCCCCCCCCAACAACACCCCCTCACCCCGGACCCCCCACAACAACTCCCCCCACACACCCCGTACCCCCCCCCAACAACACCCCCCCACCCCGTACCCCCACCAACAACTCCCCCCCACCCCGTACCCCCCACAACAACTCCCCCCCCACCCCGTACCCCCCACAACAACTCCCCCCCCACCCCGTACCCCCCACAACAACTCCCCCCCACAACAACTCCCCCCCACCCCGTACCCCCCACAACAACTCCCCCCCACCCCGTACCCCCCACAACAACTCCCCCCCCCACCCCGTACCCCCCACAACAACTCCCCCCCCACCCCGTACCCCCCACAACAACTCCCCCCCCCACCCCGTACCCCCCACAACAACTTCCCCCCCCCACACCGTACCCCCCACAACAACTCCCCCCCCACCCCGTACCCCCACCACAACAACTCCCCCCCCACCCCGTACCCCCACCAACAACTCCCCCCCCACCCCGTACCCCCACCAACAACTCCCCCCCCACCCCGTACCCCCACCAACAACTCCCCCCCCACCCCGTACCCCCACCAACAACTCCCCCCCCACCCCGTACCCC